>NW_022111368.1:1060250-1080376 GCF_000313985.2 Echinops telfairi
GAGGCTTCACCACTCATTTATCCCTCCGCCTTTCAACCAGCACCACATGTGATTATCGGCCAGGCTGGCACAATTAACTAACTCACCCTCCTAGACTACTTTCATGCAAGAAAGGCCAGAGACTATAAAGCAAGAATTCAAAATCCTTGTGTCTCCTTACATGCGAGGCTCAAGATGCTTTCTCTTTTATATCATCATAAAAACGAGTATACAATATTGAGCAAAGGCATTTAAAGATGAGTTACCGTTTCGATTAATTAATGTGAAGTGGTGGTGGGGTAGATTTGTGAAGCAATGACCCAGTCTTTCTTTGTATACAGTTGATCATAGCCACAAGGGTGTATGGTTATTTTCATCCATACAGCCAGCTTCTGATTTTCAATTTGCATTTTCAGCTGTTTCTTCTCCTTCTGTACAGTGCTCTGTCAGCAAGCGAGGGTCCCGAATGGTCTGTGCCATCCACATCGCTAAGGGACGCTCTATTTTGAGGAGGCAGCTCTTCCTCAGTTATATTGTAATTGCCTTCACACTTGAAGGCTTCATCTCCTTGCACTGTATCAGACAATATTTCCCTGAAATTCATAAGGTTCCCTGTGGCTGATGTTTCACAAATCACCTGCCTTTTCCTTCTTCTTCCTCTGTCTTAGTCTGGAAGTTTCACCCAAACCTGTCACCGTAGATAATCCTGCTGGTGTTTGAAACAGAACTGGCATAGCTTCTGGGATCACAGCCACACATAAGCCACCACGGCAGGACAAACTGATCTGGAGGAGTGGTAGCACAAGTGGAAAGGTATACACTTACTTTCAAATTTCACTGTCTTATTAATTCACCAACATTAAATTTCAAAGCTCTTCTCCAACGTTTCACATTACTGAATTAAATTCATAAAACAGATTTGAATTTCTCTGAATTTAGATAAAACCCAAATACAAAAACAAATCTATATTTTCTCAATATTCTTTTTAAAGAAATCATGACAATTTAAAATCCACGAGAAATTATGTAAAAGTAAAAGCATATATTCAATGACCAAAAATGTATCTCCTTTTTTTTTCCTTAAGTGGTTGTATTAGTCTGGGTACTTTGGAGAAACAAATCCACAGCAACTCATGTGTAAGAGAGTTTTATGTAAAGAAAATATTTATCATGAAAACATCCCAACCCAATGCTGCCCAAGCCCACAAGTCCAACATTAACCCATTAACCCAACACCAGTCCACAAAGTCCTCCACCTCACAAAACAGAGGTAATGACGCCTACTGTAGGAGGAAAGCTGAGTCAGTGAACGAACAAGCATCTCAGCACTAGCAGGGGTCACCACACGGCTGCTCCAGCACCCAGGGCTGCATCAGGATAGGGCCATGTAGCTTCTCCTTGGTGATGTCTTGTATGAAGTCAATCTTGCAAGCTGAAGCAGGGAACTGCTAAGGCAGCTGCACCGGTGCAACCATCACAAAGCAAGAGACCCGAGAACTAGAAAGGCGAGGCTCACCAAGCCATTAATCCCTCCACCCTTCAATTAACCCCACGTGTTGATCGGTCAGGTTGGGACAATTAACTAACTCAGTGGTAAAGAGTTAAAACAGTACTAATTTGGGAGTTTCTGAATAATATACTGTGACCATCTTGTGTGCTAAGCAAAACGTTTGAGGTTAAGTCCATCCACGGAGCCTAAACAAAGGTTTGGTGACCCACTCTGAGAAATCAAGCATTGAGAACATTTCAGAGCACAGTCCACTCTGACATGTACGTGTGGACATGAGCAAAAATGTATTGAATGGCAACTGGAGAGAGTAATTTGAGTTAGTTTTAGAGATTACCAGGAACAATAATAAGTCACAGAAGAATTTATTCTGAAAGGAGTAATATGCAATTTTAACAATTATCAATTAAAATGCCCATTAAATTTATATTGCTTTACCATCTTTCACTGAATGAAAACACTAACACCAAATATCCTTAAGTCACATGCTCTACTAATAATGTACATAAATGGACTGAATGGAAGTGAGTAGCATAAACAGAAGTATCGATGGCAGCTAATTTCTAGAGTGCTGGCTGATTCCTTTTATAGGGCCAGCTCAAATCAATTTTAGCAAGAAATCCTTAGCTCTCTATCCCAGGTCATTTCTTCACAATGTGAGATTTTGTAAGTAAACACAGTGCTTACGTGCTTACAGGCAGTGGAGAGCTCTTCAAAGAAATAGTCACATTAAAAAGCTTTTGAATTTGTGTTGTACACAGATAGATAATTTACATATTTTCAACCTCAAAGAATACATCGGGATGTACTACATGTCAGTTTATTAAGCGTATATTAGTATACTAGTGGATGCAGTGAGACAGGTTTTCCCTGCTGTGTGAAAATAGAACATTACTATGAAACTGTTTTCAAACCGAACATTAATGGTAATTTGTTTTTCACTTTATGCCATTTCAGTTATAACCTAAATAATAATAACAATATACATATTAGAATCAGTAATACTATGATAAAGGTTCAGGCTATATAAAATAGAAATAAAAGATGGACAGCGTCGCTCCCTGGGAAGGAGCCCAGCAACACGATATTAAGCTGCTCAGGGGATGTACTGCTACCTTTCCCAGAGATTGCTGAAGAACAACATTGAATATTGGTTTTACACTTCAAATTTTTACAAAATATACATGAAAGGTTAATTCTTTAGATGATTTATGATTAACAAAAGAATAGGTAGGTCTTTTGTAGAAGTGACCAGGGATAAAGCATCCCTCCAGAAAGGAGGGAATACCAGTAGGGAAGAAAGAATGGATTTGGATTTAGGAACATTTCCAGAACTCAACCTCACTGCTATCAAATTGATTCCAACTCACATTGATCCTATACGACATAGTAAATCTTTACAGGAGTAAACAACCTCATCTTTCTCTCATGGAGTGGCTAGTAGCTTTGAACTGCTGACTTACACCACTATGCCAACAAGGCTATTCTTGGATGCAAAAATCACAGAGCTTTTCTTCCTGAATCAGGATCAGTTTCATAGACCACCTTACCTTTACTCAAATTTCTGAGTTGAGTATTATGGAAATAAAATATTATCAATACATTTAGTAATATATATGTGATAGGATAAATACAGAAGGCGATATGCTGAGAAAAAGCTTTTTTAATTTTGATGTTTAGCTGCTAAAAGAGAGTGAAAACACGTTGCATATAAACTGTAGGAAGAAAACAAGTTTTATTCGTTGTTGTTAGTTTTTTTGCCTTATTATTTCAATGACAATTGGTCATAATTATAATTTCTACATTAAAAATGTGGCCTTAGTGATAGAAACATAGCTGGAGATTGCTATGAAAGAATTTTCCAGGAATAACAACTTTTCCATTGCAAATAACTTTTTTCAACAACACAAAAGGTGACTATATATGTTGATTTCTCCAAGTACAAGACAGATGACCGAAATGCACACTTTATGGAACGATATTACTAATATCACATACAAGTACCATTTTGCTGAAGATAACTTAAATGGTTACAGCTATAGATAAACTGGGAGCTGACCAAATTCAAGCTGGAGTTAGAAGGGAATGTGACCAGAAAGAGATCATTGGTAACATACGATGAAACTTGGCTTAAATCAGAGAATACCAGAAATGTTCATCTGTGTTTTGTTGACTAAGCAAAGATATTTGACTTTGTGGAGCATAACAAACTATCTGTAACATTGAGACAAATGAGAAGTTCAGAACCTTTATTGTGCTCTTGTGGAGCCTGTGCATAAAGAGGTAGTCATGCAAACAGGGCAAGGGAATATTGCATGGCTAAAATCAGGAAAGGAATCTGTCCTTTCCCCATCTTTACTCAATCCACACTCAGCAATGTAAGGCAAACAAAAATGCTCACAGACAAACAGACAACTACGTGATAATTACTGCTATTGAGTCCCTTCTGACTCCCAGCGACTCTGTGGGACAGAATAGAATGGTCCCTGTTAGTTTCCTAGGCTGTAACTCTTATTGGGAGTAGAAAGCTGTCTTTCTCACTGAGAGCAGCTGGTGGGTCTGAACTCCTGACCTTGCGATTAGCAGTCCACAGTGTTACCACTCCACTACCAAGGTGAAAAACTTGAAGTTGTCAAGGATTTCATTTTTCTTGGACCCATCCGCCGTGCTTCTGAAAACAGTAATCAATAAAACAAATGATGTATTGCATTAAGCAAATCTGCTGCACAGGATCTTTAATAAGTGTTGAAGAATGAAGATGACACTTTCAGGACTAAGGTGTGCCTGACCCAAGCTAAAACCATAGTATTTTCAATTACTTTACAGGTGTATGGAAACTGAACAATGAATAAAGAAGACCAAAGATTATATATCGCATTTGACTTATGGTGTTGGTGAAGAATTCAGAAAGTACCATGGGCTCCAAACAAATAAATAAATCTGCATTGGAAAATAGACACAATGCTCTTTAGAAGTAGTAAGAATTCATCACATGTACTTGGGATAGATCATAAGAAGAGAGAGCAAAAATGAAGAAAACCCATAAAGAGATGAATTGGCACTTGGTTTGCAATAATGATCTCAAAGATAACAATTGTGAGGTTGCCCAGGACTGCCTTGATCATTAATTGCCTGGACAATTAATAAGAAGATCAAGAAAGAAATGACATCACATTTCAATATGACATACAACCAGAAAGTGCAACCACTTTTGTATTGGAAGTAGTATAGCCAGACTGCATCTTCGAAATTAAGATGGGGAGATTTTGTCTCACTCACTTTGGTTATACTATCAAGAGGGAACTGTTCCTGGAGAAAGACCTCATGCTTGCTGAAGAGTCAGTTAAAGAGGAAGCCATTAACGCCATGGATTGATGGATTGCCACAGGGGCTGCAACAAGAGGCTCAAACTTAAAAAAAAAAAGATTGCACAGTGGGCAGAGCAATTCTATTGTATATCATGTCACTATAAGTAGGAATTAACAGCCACAACTAGCAATTTCATAATGTACCTTTTTTCACTTTTAGATCCATAAACCTAGGGTGTAGTTGTTACCCATTGGGCTGTGAACTGCAATGTTGGCAGTTTGAAACAAACAGCCATTCCTACAGAAAAAGACAGTCTTGCTAATCCTGTTCACAGTGACATTCTCCGAACCTCCTGCAGAGACTTCTACCCTGTTGGATAGGGCTGCTATGAGTTACCAGCAGCTCAATGGCCATGAGTTTTGAGAGAGAGATGTGTATGTTGCCTTTTAATATTTTGAATACCCTATGTATTAGTCCTTTTCTAACCTTGCAATTTTTAAATTGAAACTACCCACTTTCATTGTGATGCTTATTTGCTTATATTTATTTTTCTAAAGTGTCTTGCTGAGATAAAAGAAAGAAGAGAACAAAGCTAGGACAAGTGAAAGGAAATGAGAAGAAACTGGAATCTAAATATATCACTCTTTGCTGAGAATTTGAAATCTATAATAGAAGGCACAATAATAGAGTGTAGGTTACAGATACATTATGACAACTTCAATACAATTTTTTTTAATCTATGAGGATATATACAGAGAGTTATAGAGAAAGAGATAGAGAGATAGAGAAAGAGATAGATATAGATATATCTGTATAACAAAAAGATTAAGAGGTGTTTGTGTGAATAGACTGGGGGATATTGCATGGTTTAAAATCTGCAAAGATGTGCATCAAGGTAGTATCCTCTCATATTTATTTACTCTGTATGCTGAGCAAATAATTAGAAAAACTTGTGTATGTGAAGAAGAATGTGGCATGATATTGTATGAAGGCTTATTAATAACCTGTCATAATAACATTATGCAATGATATTATTTTAAAACAATATGATGTATGATATCATTATATAGGATAAAATTATGTATAGATATATAAATAATATATAATATTATTATGAGGATGTTGTTAATAAGCCTTCATTTAATCCAGAAATTGATCAAACATGCAGTCAAGATACATTGATAATGATTGGCGAATGGAATGCTAAAACTGGAAATGAAGAGGGCGGAACAATAGTTGGAAGATATGGTCTTGGTGATAGAAACACAGCTTGGGATCTCATGATAGAATATAGCAAAGCCAACTACTTCATTTCAAATGCTTTTTTCCCCCAAAAAAACATAAAAGATAACTATACAAGTCATATTCTCCAAATGGAATACACAGAAATCCAATTAACTATATCTGTGGGAAGAAACAATGGAGAAGCTCAATATCAGTAGCTAAATCCAGGTCAGGAGCCGATTGTGGAACAAATAATCAATTTCCCATATGTAAGCTCAGGTTGAAGCTGAATAAAAGTAAAACCAGCTCACATGAGCCAATGTAGCACATTGAGTTGATTGCATTTGAATTTTGAGATCATTTCAAGAACAGATTTTAAGCAATTAACACTAATTAGGGGAAACCTGAAGTTCTGTGGGAAAATATCATGAACATCATTGAAGAAAAATGCAAAAGGTCATTATAAAGACAGGAGAGAAAGAAAAGATCATGTTGGATGTCAGAAGAGACACTGAAAATAGCTTTTAATTGTAGGGTTTCTAAGGCAAATGAAGAGATGATGAAGTCAAAGAGCTGACTAAAAAATATCAAAGGGCAGGTAGAGATGATAAAGTCAAATATGATAATGGCATGTGCAAAGACCTAGAGGTAAAAAAATTATAAAGGAAGAACACATTGAGCATGTGCAAAGACCTAGAGGTAAAAAAATTATAAAGGAAGAACACGTTGAGCATATCTTAAACTGAAAAAAAAAAACCTCAAGAAAAAAAATTCAAGCCTCAAGTTGCAATGTTGAAAGATTCTCTGGCCAAAATATTGAATGATAAAAGAAGGTTCAAAAAAAGATGGAAAGAATATACTGTCACTGTATCAAAAAGAACGAGTCAACATTCCATCATTCCAGGAGTTAGCATATGAACAAGAACCAATGGTACTGAAGGAAGATGTTCAAGTTGCACTGAAAACATTAGCCAAAATCAAGGCTCCAGGAATTGATGGAATACCAATTGAAATGTTTCAATAAGCAGTTGAACCATTGGAAGCACTTACTTGACTAATTGAGTGGAAGATATCCATATTTGTACCCATTCCATAAAAAGTACATCCAACAGAATGCTCAAATTATAGAACAATATCATTGCTATCACAGGCAAGAAACATTTTGCTGAGGATCATCCAACAACAGTTGCAGCAGGACATCTGGTTCAAGTCAGATTTCAAAGAGGACTTGGACCAAGGGATATCATTACTGATGTCAGATAGATCTTGGCTGAAAGTAGAGAATATCAGAAATGTGTTTAGTTGTGTTTAAATGACTATGTCAAACATTCAGCTATGTGGGCCATAATAAACTATTGTGAAGAATGAGAATTCTAGAAGATTTTTTTTGTGTTCATTTGGAACTTGCAAAGGCATGAAGAGGCAGTGTCCAAACTGAACAAGGGAACACAGCATGCCATAAGTTTGTCAGCCAGGGTTTTATCCTCTCAGTATACTTATTCAATTTCTGTGCTGGCAAATAGTAACAGAAGTTGGGTTATATAAAGAAGAATATGGCATCAGGATTTGAGTAAATCTTATTAATGTCCTGCAATGTGCAGATGACACAACACTGGTTGCTGAAAGTGAGGAGAATGTGCACACTTGCGTTGTGTTCTCAGTTCTGCATTGTGATTTCGTTCTAAGATTGCAGCTGTCAGTATAGAGTACAACTCAGTGTCCAAGAAGACTAGAATCTTTACAACTGGATGAGTTAGTAAAATCATAGTAAATTCTGAAAAGATTAAATTTATCAATTTCTTCATCATGCTTGGCTCCAGAATTGATGCTCGTGGAAGCAGCAGCCAAGAGCTCAAATGATGTGTTACACTTGGTATTTCTGCACAAGACCTCTTTAGAGTATAGAAAAGCAGGGGTGTTACTGTGATGACTAAGGCATGCCTATCCCAAATCATGATATTTTCAATGGTCTCATTTGCATGTGGAAGTTTGATATTGAATTAAGAAGACCAAATAAGAATCGATGGGTTTGAATTATGGTACTGGACAATAATATCGATAGTACTATGAACTGCTAAAAGGACAAACAAATTTGGATTGGAAGATGTATGGTCAGAGTGTGGCTTAGAGGCAAGGATGGTAAGACTTCATCTCAAGCATTTTGGACACGTTATCAGGAAGTCCAGTCCCTGGAGAAGTCATCATATTTCGTAACGTGCATATGCAGTGAACAAAAAATGCATCCCTCAAAGAGATGCATTGACACGGGACTTCAAAAAGGGACTCACACATAGGAAACATTTTGAGGATGCTGCAGTGTTTAGTTCTGTTGTGCACCGGGTCACTGTGGGTCAGAACCCACTCCAATGGACCTAGCAAAAACCACCACAGCAATATGCAACACAATGCTTAGTAGTATAGCTTATAGTGCATTTGTACGTTTTAAAATAACCATGGTAACACTTGGGTACATACTATGCAATATGCAGAAAAATAATAAAGTTCTTTATACAGGTGACCAAAATGGCACCTTTGTTATATATTAGCTTTAAGAGTTACAGCACTATCACAACCTTCATTTAGCTGCTCTTTAGAACCAAAATGTCTCCATTGTACAGAGTGTTAATCTGATTTCCTAATTCATAGCTATTTCCTAACCAATTGCCAGGATTTGTAAGAGAAGGGATCTTGAGTGTTTCCACACTGTTTTGGAAGCAAATGTAATCAAGCATCTCCTCCTGCATCTAAAAGGTGGCCTGTAACCTAATTGGAAATTCTTGCATAGAGGAATTTCCTATAAATAGGAATGAGTTTAGTGTCTTTCCCCCCCTTGAACAGCTGTAGAGTGTTAACAAGAATAGTTTCACTTCAGTCTCTCAAAAGTTGTGCTAAGTGCTAATCAGATCACAAGTTTAATTGATAAAATCAACGTGGAGGGGGAAACTGAAAATGAAGGGGGAAAAAGAAAGAAAGAGGAAAATGAGAGTGGTGTAATCAATGAACTAATAGACTTAGTCCTAGAATTATTATTTTATAATGTTCATGTAATGAGTATTCACTTGTTCCATGAATCATAGTTACCAGGGTCTTACTTGTTTAATGGAAATTAGACAACACAAGGTAATTAATTTCATAGCTGTTGGAGGTAAATCTCTCTGACTGTAGATGATTCATTAATTTTGCTTTCCTTTCAAAGAGAGTAAGAAAATGTTAAAGACAATAACAACAAAAAAGGAACCTCTGTTATTTTGGGGTTGTTGTTCGTTACATCAGAATTTAACAGACAATAGTTTTCCTATTTTAAATTTGTTGTTAAGTGGTTCTTCCCTGAGTGTCAAGGTAGGCACAGAAAATGCCTTTTAGTTTTGGGGATATTGCCATTTCCTGTAAATGCAAGCACATTGTGCTGTGAGGGCTAAACACTTGGTTTTTTACACTTGATGGCTTACATTACACTCGTTAGACCGAAAGCAGCAGAAAAACAGAATACAAAACTACCAGCCACCCTTTTGGAATAAACATGAAATTTTCTACTCCCGTAAACATTGCAATTTTGGAAACTCCCTGGGGCAGTTCTACCCTGTCCGATTGGGTCACTAGGAGTTGGCATTAACTTCATGGCAGTGAGGTTTCTGCTTTAGTTTTTGCTTGTTTGTTTCTTTTTTGGGTTAATATAGTCACTATCCTTAAAAGCACTGCGTGCACTTATATGCTAAAGTATATAATATTGCTAAACACACCAATTTATATTTATGGATTCTTTACAATATGCCTGGCACAGTTTTAGAATTTGCAATTAAAGATCATGTATTTCATTCTTGCAGGCCTCAGTCTAGCATAGAATGCTCTTAAGATGTTCTCAAGAAGCATCTTCGGTATTAATAAGCACAGATCTGGTCAATGGGACTCTGTTTGAAGTCTAGGCATAAATTCTTACTACATAAGCAGAATAAAGACTTTTTGCCTTTTTAATTACTAGTGTATTCATGTTCCCTGATAGTTCTAAGATTGAATAAATGGTTAGCCAATTAAACAATATTATCTTGAGATGTGAAATTAACTATTTGAGGTTCCAGAACAAATAAGTCTGTCATATGCTCCTTCAGAGCAAGGATAGGGTGACTTTGCCTAGCTGTCTTTGTATTTGCCATCAGCAAAGTCCAGTCCCTAGAAGAGGATGTTAGATTGCTAACGAGAGGGTCACTGAGAAAGATGAAGACTCTCAAGCAGATAGAGAAACACAGTGACTTGAGCCTGCACTCAAGCGTACTTACTCTTGTGAGGATAAAACATAGTGAAGTACTGTTTCATTCTGTTATACATAAAGTCACTGTTATACATAAAGCCATATTGACAGCACTTAACAAGAGCATGTGTTTCTTTATCCTTTCTTTTTATTTCAATACTTTTTTCAACAAAGCTAAAAATAAACAGACACCAGGCAAGAAAAAATTACTCTCCCAACTTGTTTTTGAGATTCATGTTACCCGTATTATTATTTCAGATTGAGATACTTTCTTGAGAAAGAGGAGAAGTGTTTTTCTCAATAGGACTCAACTCATCAAAGCGAATTATCTACAATCAAACCACATGAATAGGAAAGGGAGCAAGTCATCCAAATTCATTGATTCTTATGGTTGAATATGTCACAGAATTACTTTGTAGGAGTTTTAACTGCTAAATTACATTTGCTTGACTTTAATATTAAAATATCTAAGAACTTTGGACAGATCAAAATTAAATGATAGGTTATGTAACAACTCTAAAATTAAGGCCAGATAATCCAAATTATGATAAATGGTAGCTAAATCTATCTCATTATTCTCCTCTAAAGACCAAGTATATTGAAATATTTAGTGGAAGCTATGTATCTCAAGCAAAAGCAGAACTGTATAAGAGTAATAAATTTCTCTCTTTCTTATAGTGTCAGTTTAAATTTGAAGTTAATCAAATATTATTCTTGACTTCAGAGTTTCATAAAGTGCCAAAGTATGTGTCCTTTTGTCTGTATAATTACTGGCCCTTAGAAATAAAAGAACTTTGATCCTAGATAGTAATCTAGGATCACAACTATTGTCTTACTATAATTTATGTATGCCTTTTACCTTTATTCTGCTCTTTGGCATTATGTCTTGTAAGGTACCATAAAATTGGTTATGCCTCATTGAAGTTCTATGTATCGCAGAGCAAAGCACCGCCTGATCCTGCACCATCCTCAAATTCAAATGGAAAGTCATTTCTGCCTCAGAATCAAAGTATAGGCATTTCTAAGACTAAAATACTCATTTAGAATATTATATTATTCAACCCAAGATTGCATACTAAATTCCTACATTAAAGAGTTTTCCCAAAATCCATATGGTTGGACCTGAAATTTTATCAGAAGTAACAAAAGAGTATGTCTTTTCAAATATCAATCAGTATCAGCAAAATAATAAAACATATTCAAGGGAACCCTATCTGGTAGGTCTTTCCCATCATGTTACATAACAAAGGGCACACTGTTTTACTGTATAGGTTTGAGTGATGGCACAAACTCTCAAGCAAGAGTTGGAACAATTGAAAGTTTATGAAGGATTAGATGTTAAGATTGCCTATTTTGATCTGAGTAGCTCACGTAATGTGATGTTATTTAATTTCTTTGTGCATCTGTTTATTTCTTTTAAAAAGAGTTCATAAACAACCGCATAATGGTAAGATTAAATGAATTGCTACATGCACTGTGTATATATATCACTAAGTTCTGTATAGGAAGTTTCTGTTATTATCTCTACTAAGTTAGGAATAGACCACAGCGGGGAGTGGCGGGAGGGGGGGGGTGGGGACCCAAACTCAGAAAATAACGAGTCAGGATTACAGGTTTTTTTCTTTGGCCTATCAGTTTATTTATTTTATTTTAACAATTTTATTTACCTAGGCTTCACATACCATACAATTCAGTGGTTTAAACATATTTAAAAGAGCTGTGCAATTATCACCACAATCAATTTAGAACATTCTCTTCATTCTTGCACTAATTATTATGCATTCCCTGTTGGCCTGAAACTTCTCCTGTCATAACACTCAGTAACTATTAATCCTACTACTGTCCCTGTAGATTTATATATCATGGATTTTTGATAAAGAAAAATATACAAATAAATAAATAAATAAAAAAAGGAAAACCTCACTCCAAAAGAGAGCATAAAATAACAAAAACAAAATTTAAAATGGATAAAAAAGGAGAACAAATGATGAGGTGTTAAATTAACCTAGCTACATCAACATTAATAACCTTTACAATATGCCTTGTCTCATAGCCAGGATACTCCCGGTCGACGGTCAATGGTCAATGGTCAGAGGGAATTCTCCAGGTACTCTACAAAATGACCTTGGGCTTTCGTTGTCACCTGGGGCCTTTTGAAAACTGGGTCATCAGAATTTAAGGTCTAATACAGTTCTCTCCTTTGTTCTTGGGTTTTAGTTTTTATATTCCTTGGTTGACAAGGGCTTATCAGTTTTAAAGCAATTTTGTTAAGGCTGTAATTTCTAGTTGGAGCAAGTAGTTCTATTTGCTTATATAAACTTTTACAAAAGCGGAAAGATCTAAAAGTTAAAAGCAGCATGATGCATATATAACAATACTTGAGATATTTCGGCAGGATGGCATATTAGGGAAGCACTGGACGGCATTCTGTGAAGTCATTCCTTTGAAACCACCAGCTGTTTAGCCGGAGAACAGTGGACTTTCTGCTCCCACAAACAGTCTCAGAAACTCAGGGGCACTTCTCCTCTGTCCGAGGGAGGCACTGTGAGTTGGCCCGGCTCCATGGAAGTCAGTTGGCTTTTTGGTTTGTTTTTGAAGTCATTATAGCCATTAATATTAATGGGAAACACACAAGCATAGATAGTCACTCTGTTTCTGAAATTGTCCTTGGCACTGATTGGAATATGTTCAAATCTTTGAAGGCAAAAATCTAAAGCAATTTTGATGCTGTACTTAAATTTGCCAAAATGTTACTTTTACATACTAAAATTTATCCAAAAAAAAGCAATGGAGACTTTTAGAATATTCATTGGTTTCTATAAAAATAATAATAGTACTTTGATCAAATGAAGGCATATATAAATTAATAACCATTGATACATCTAAAAATATCCATATTTTACTTTACAGCAAGTTACATGGAAACTGAACTAAACAATTTAAAATAAATGTTTACTGTTAAGAAAAAGAAATTCATATTCATTCACATGACAGCACAGGTACCACACCCTATTTGGCTGCAGTGAGGTGTTATACATCACTCATAGGGTTGCTTCCTGAAGCCCCACTTCAGTCCTGGCTTCTGTTCTGTACTTAGTCAATAAAACAACAACAACAGCAAAAACAGAAGCAAACAGAAGTAAATGTAAGCTGCCACAAATCACATAAGCCCCTATAAACTTTCACAATACTCTGCATATAACCGGTGTATTTTTCAAGAGGTACTTTTTGATTTGGTTTGGAAAATCATTATTTTATCTAATGGTAAGGCCTCATGATACTGCCTATTTTACTTACTGTGGTGAACATAATTCTAGATTTCACCATGGTTGACTTAAAACTTCCACATTTTTTCAAATCCTTTTGGCTTACAGTCTTACACTCGCTCACCCAACGTCTTTCTAAGTTTGAGGACAGACTCGTGAAAAGCCAAACTGAGCCCAATGCCACTGCATCCATTCTGTCTCCGGACCCTCGACAGCATTCCCATAGCTGTGAATCTTCACTGGGGCAGATGGCCTCAGCTTTCTCCCTCCGAGTGGCTAGTGGCTTTGAAACTCTGACCCAGTGGTTAGCGGTCTACCATGTACCTGTCAGTGCCACCAGGGCACTGAAAAGAGTTCGTGCTCACTAAATCAGCCAATATTTGCCCAATACTTTCCACAGATCCATCACATTTGTGCCATAGCAAGGTGAAAGGGGAAGAGAAAATTAAGACAGGCCTTTCAAGTAAAGCGAGACTGAAGCGGGAGAAGATGAATAGAATGGAGCCCAAAGGATAACCAACCCAGTTGTCATCAGTTTCTTTTGACTCATGGAGACCCCAGGTGTTTCAAAGCACAATTCTGCTCCGAAGTGTTTTCTGTGACCATCTTCTTTTGAAGCAGTTTGTCAAAACTTCCTTTCAACGCACCAGGACTCCTTACTTCATAAAAGGAAAATATTATTTTAAACTAACTTTCCAAAAGCGATTTTCAAGTTATTTATATCTTCATTGAAAACCCTAAATCTCACAACCTCATGATATCCTATTGTGTTTGCTTCATTAGATTCTTGACACGCCTGCCAATCCAGTAAAAGGTATTTCTTAATTTCATAAATATGGATTTAATAAATAAGCATGCTATATTAGGTCCTGTATTATCTTGCTTGGCTAAGTGGTCAGCATTCTTCTATTACCACTATTGCACAAATATTCTCATGGCAAACATAGCTAAGTTGGCCCTCTTATATATAAAATTCCTGCTCTCTCAATTTGCTTAGCTGCCTTGTAAGCATACTTCAAGTTTGATCAGCAGTTCTTCCTCTTCTATGAAACTATCTTCTGCTTCACAACTTCAACAATAAATACGCACTTGCTCTTCTCTTTTTACCTCAGCTACTAGCACCTATCATGTTAAATCAGAATTATTTTCATTCCCTCTTTTCTCTCCCATGAAAGAGTCCTTTGAAGATTCATTCTTTGAAGTTCACTGAAGCACCCCCACCCCACTCCCCCACCTCATCCTCAGTTCCAAATACAGGATCCATTCAGCATGTGGTATATAGCAGATGCTCAGCAAATATTAGTGAATGAGGAAGGTATAGGCTAAGATATCTTCCAAACTTCTGAAGTAAGATTCAATTAGAGAAACCTTTATACCAATCTCACTTCCAAGGGTAGATTTATATTGTAACCATGAGCTCTTCAATCTGTGCTCTTGGAAATTTACTCTCAATCACTCTAAAAGAGGCACGTGTGTAAACAACTTTCATCTTTTCTTTCTACTATCACTTGTCAAAGTAGAGAGTGATTGGAAATAATTAAATATTACATCTGTTTCTAAAATCTGCTCCCAACGTGACCAAGTAGGCAATTTTGCAAGGACAATGTCTTTCATGTGTCACCTCATAGAAAAGTCTTATCTTTTATGATTATGTGAGTATTTAGTAAGACATGTTTGAAGTCACTCTCTTTTAAGTAGAGAGGATGCAAAACGTTTCTCTTCACTAGGTGTGACAATGGCGCTGTCTGTCTTGGAGACTCACCAGGCTCGCTGACATTCCCCAGTTCTCCCGTCAAGCATTTACAGAGGTTTCAGAAACGTAGTGAAAGATTTTAAGAGAAGTTTTATTCTCTTCTCATCACAAAATGCTAGATTTTTGATGCCATGTGCTTGCAAAAAGTGGCTTTTCATGGGCATAGTAGGAAATTAAAGCAGACATTCACCGCTTTGGAGTTTCTTAGAACCACCGTTTGGTGTCTGGACTGCTCGTATTTTAAATGAATTACATTCTCAACTGCTGAAAAGTGAAGGGTTCCCTGGGGACAAAAGGTGGAAATGGAAAGTTTCTCCAGGAGATGCCTGTACCACAGTCAACCAGGAATAGGCTGATTCCAGACATTCCGGTCTTTCATTTAAGAATTGGGTGTCTTCAGTCAATCGGATAAAGTGTCCTCGCTGTCATGAATAGAGGCAGCCAGAGCTCAGACATGAATAGAGGCAGCAAGAGCTCAGACATGAATAGAGGCAGCCAGAGCTCAGACATGAATAGAGGCAGCCAGAGCTCAGAGAGCCCGATGCTGCTCAGGGACCGTTACTCTTCTCTTAGTTCTTGTGCCGATGACGACATTTCATTCTTCTTTTTTTTAATCTTTTCCTTTGAATATCCCAAGAAGTCACCGAATTTTCCATGAGCAAGCATGAACTGGGAAAAAAAAAAAGTCCTATTAAAAGGGAGGAAACCTCTCATGTACATTGCATAATATATACAGGCAGGTGGTTACGGTTGCACAAACGTCCATCACGCCACCATCTCTCTATGGTCCTTCGCTTATGTCTCAAGGGGCACAGAATCAATGATGTTATCTTTGAAAACTCTCTCTGTATTGAACAGAACACCAACTGCAAAAGAACTCCTGATTTTCAGTGTACTGGACCTAGACATGCAGATATTATTCTGCTGTATTGTTTTTCCTCTGGTCACTCTCCTTTCTGATTATTCGTGGTATGTATGTTGCTGTTGCTATCGGTGATAGGAGGATATATATAGCCTTACATGGTAGATCATTAATGCAACTATTATTCATCTTTATGTGCCAAACACGAAAGACAGTACTGAAAATAATTGAAGAATTCTACCAATGTTTCCGTTTGAAATTGATAAAACATGGAATCAAGATGCATTGATAATTACTGTGATTAGAATGTGAAAATTGTAAACAAAGAGGAAGGAACAGTAGTTGGAGCTTACTGACAGAAAAAAGTGGGATCATTTTGATAAAATTTTGTGAAACCAACAATGTTTTCCTTGAAAATACTTTTTTTCCTAACAATAATAATGGTGAGTATGCATGTGGATCTTATCAGAGGGAATACACAGATTCAAATTTGACTACATATTTTGGAAGAATTGATGGAGAAATCTGATGTCATCGGGCATGATAAGGTCAGGGCTTAGCCGTGGCCCCATCACCAATAACTCCTACATCAGTTCAGATTGAAGCTGAGGAAAATGAAGCAAGTCCACAAAAGCTAAAGTACGACTTTGAGTATACCCCACCCAAATCCAGGGAACAACTCAACAAGGGATTCAGCACATGGAAAACTGATGACCTAACACTGGATGGGTTTCAGGATGACGTCATACTTGAAGAAAGCAAAAGGTCAATAAAAAGACAGGGAAGAAAGAAAAGACCAAAAGGGATGCCACCGAAGATTCTGAAACTTGTTTTTGCTCTTAGTGTAGCTCAAGCTAATGGAATAAATGGTGAAGCGAAAGTACTGAACAGAAATGTCAAAAAGCAGCTCAAGAAGAAAAAGCAAAGCATTACTATTAAATGGGTAAGACCTGGAGTCATATAGCTAAAACGGAAGGACACCTTGGCATATCTCAAGGTGAAAAATGAAGAAAAAAGTCCAGCTGAGTTGTAATAATTAAAATTATCTGGTTAAAATACTTAATGTTGCAGAAGCATCAGAAGAACATGAGAAACCTACATAGTAACCATATAAAAAACAACTGCTTAACTTTCAACTGTTTCAAGATATACTATATGATCAAGAACCAATGACATTAAAGGAAGAAATCCAAGCTATAATGAAGGCATAAGTGAAAAATAAAGCTCCAGACATTAATGGAATACCAATTGAGATGTTTAAAAAATGGATGCAGGAACTCACTAGTCTGTACCAAGAAATTTGGAAGACAGCTACTTGTTCAAATAACTGAAAGAGATCCTTATTTGTAATATTTTCAAAGAGAGGTCACCCAACAAGATTTGGAAACTATTGAACCATACCATTAATATCACAAGTATATTTTTTCTGAAGATATTTCAAAACCTAATGCAGCCATATATAGACAGAGAGCTGCCATAAATTCAAGACTGGTTCAGAAGAGGACATGGAATAAGAAATATCATTACTACTATTACATAGATCTTGACTGGAAGTGAAGAATATCAGAAAACATTTAATTTGTGTTTTACTGACTACAAAAAAAAGCACTTGGCTGTGTGGATTATAATACCTATGGATAATGTCGAGAAATCCAAAATACTTAATTGTACTTATAGGGAACTAGTATGTAGATCAAGAAGCATTTAATCATACAGAACAAGGGAATAGTGCATGGTTCAAAACTAGGGACAACGTGAGTCACGGTTGCAAACGTTCATCATATTTATCCGATCCGTATGTTGAGTAAATTCAAGAAGCTGGGCTGTATAAGGAAGGCCTCAGAATTGTTGGAAGGATCATTGACTACCTAGAATATGCAGATGAAAAAACCTTGCTGATGAAAGCATATAAGACTTGAATAAGCACTTGCTGATGAAGAGTAAACAGTATGGATTACAGTTCAATGCAAAAGAAACAACAATCCACACAACTTCAGCAACAGACAACATCATGACACATGAAGAAAACATTGAAGCGCTCTAGGTTTTCCTTTCGTTTGAATCTATAATCAACACCAATGAAAGCAGGAGTCAACAATCGGATGACTCATTGAATTAGGAAAATCAGCTGCACAAGATCTGGTTAAGGTTTTAAAGAGCTCCGATATCACTTTGAGAAACAGGTGTCCCTGACTTAAGCTAGGGGATTTCCAAGGGTGGCCTTGAATGCAACAACTGGACAGTGGGCAAGGTTGTAGAAGAATTGGGACTGTGCGTCTGTATGATGGTGTTGGTAATGCGTATTCAAAGCACCACGGATTGTCAGAAGAACAAACAAATCATGAGGCAAATAAAGCCAAGACACCCCTTAGAAGCTAGCATGATGACACTGCATTTTACATACTTTGGGAATATTATCAGGTGAGATCAGTCCGCAGAATTGGACATCACCTTTTGTAAGACTATGATTTGCCTGCATACCGTAGTCACCAATGTGAAATCTTTGAGCATTAGGGGACACATACCGTGTTTATTATTTTTATATGAGCAGAGAAATATCAAAGAGTTTCTCCTTCATTGATCAACGTCTATGACGCCTACATTAAGACACATTCATTGGAGGGGAAGAAAATAAGAGTTTATTCCCCTCTTCTCTCTTGCCCCTTGGCACTCAGACTGCGCAGGTTTGGACCTGCTTTTTGGAGCACAAGGTCAGGTCTCAGTCACAGGAAGCAGGGGCAGTGTCTCTCCCAGGTAACCCAGGTTCCTTGTTGAGAACTGAGGACCACACCCCAATCCTTGCATTGATGATCTATAGACCCTGATGGAATGAATACAACAAATATGTAACATGGTCACAACTAATTGCCAATACAGCCCTTACCATAAACGTCTTGAGGGGAATAAACAGTGAGGAAAAATGGACCCAGTCTACTATTTTCTCCACCCAAGGAAGGCACATTTAGAAAGTGGCCATCTTTAAACAGTTGGAAGTCTTTCTAGTCAAGCATCTTCTGATATCTGTATTTGTGTGTGTTTATAAATTTCTCTACCTCTATGAATATTTCATATAATACTAAATTGCATCATTTAGACAAAGTCCTTGAAGACAGAGACCTCTTCCTGTGTGTGTTCTCTGCGGTGCACAATACTCGACAGTCAATTAAATTATTGATTGATGACAATGATACACTTATCCTGTGGGACTGAGACAGCTTTTAAAATTTGCTTCCTAGCATCCTAGAAGCTTTTTGTTTTTGAAACCAGCAAATCATTTCCAAGTGTCAAAATAAGTAGTATCCAAGTCAACAGCAGTAATCATAATTTCCCTGGGTTATGCCTAATCAACATTTATGCATAGATATTGCTAATTTTCTATTTGCTATATAAACTTAAATTCTCAGGGATTATTTTAAACAGGCAATAAAAAGAAAGCTTATATGTACTCAGGTTTGATACCTATCATTTTTATTAGTGATATCCTTAGAAATACATTTTCCAAGTGTGGATCTTCTTGTGGTTATTAGGCTCGAACTTAATGACAGAATAACTCTTGGTTCATAAAAGAAACATGAAATGTATTTTCTCTTATAGTCTAGTACCTAAATTTAGCAAAGGTCTCAGCTTTAAGAAAACATGCTACCTTTCTGCCTGTGCTTGTCTGAATCCATTACATAGTCACACGTGTTCACGAATCCGGTGCCTTGAAACAACAGATATTTTCCCCCTAATCATTTGGAGACAGCAACGCCACAAATCAATACATGAGTTGGGCAGTACTCCCTCTGGAGGCTTCAGCAAAGGATCAGACATTTTTTCTCTTGTACATACTTCGGTAGCTGTCAGCAACCTCTGCTTCTGAGAGCGCAGCCCCCGTCTGTTGATTGTGGGTGGCAGGACCCCCTTTAGCTCACTCTTATAAGGACACTTATTATGGTATCTAGATCTCTCCTGGAAAATCCAGGATAATCTCCCTACCT
>NW_022111368.1:1080476-1087700 GCF_000313985.2 Echinops telfairi
TTATAAATTTCTCTACCTCTATGAATATTTCATATAATACTAAATTGCATCATTTAGACAAAGTCCTTGAAGACAGAGACCTCTTCCTGTGTGTGTTCTCTGCGGTGCACAATACTCGACAGTCAATTAAATTATTGATTGATGACAATGATACACTTATCCTGTGGGACTGAGACAGCTTTTAAAATTTGCTTCCTAGCATCCTAGAAGCTTTTTGTTTTTGAAACCAGCAAATCATTTCCAAGTGTCAAAATAAGTAGTATCCAAGTCAACAGCAGTAATCATAATTTCCCTGGGTTATGCCTAATCAACATTTATGCATAGATATTGCTAATTTTCTATTTGCTATATAAACTTAAATTCTCAGGGATTATTTTAAACAGGCAATAAAAAGAAAGCTTATATGTACTCAGGTTTGATACCTATCATTTTTATTAGTGATATCCTTAGAAATACATTTTCCAAGTGTGGATCTTCTTGTGGTTATTAGGCTCGAACTTAATGACAGAATAACTCTTGGTTCATAAAAGAAACATGAAATGTATTTTCTCTTATAGTCTAGTACCTAAATTTAGCAAAGGTCTCAGCTTTAAGAAAACATGCTACCTTTCTGCCTGTGCTTGTCTGAATCCATTACATAGTCACACGTGTTCACGAATCCGGTGCCTTGAAACAACAGATATTTTCCCCCTAATCATTTGGAGACAGCAACGCCACAAATCAATACATGAGTTGGGCAGTACTCCCTCTGGAGGCTTCAGCAAAGGATCAGACATTTTTTCTCTTGTACATACTTCGGTAGCTGTCAGCAACCTCTGCTTCTGAGAGCGCAGCCCCCGTCTGTTGATTGTGGGTGGCAGGACCCCCTTTAGCTCACTCTTATAAGGACACTTATTATGGTATCTAGATCTCTCCTGGAAAATCCAGGATAATCTCCCTACCTCAACAATCAGATACGTGGAAGTAAGACAATTATTTGCCAAAATAAAGTAACATTGTTCCAAGAATATCATCTAATACCTTTGTAGAGCATTATTTAGCTGATTGGATGGCACCTGAGCAATAATAATAATAGCAGAGGTAAGATAAATAAACATGGGTATGTGTCCCCTAATGCCCATGTGAGTAATAACAGATCATATAAATCATGGACCTGGTTATCAGGTTTCTGAAAGAATGCATGTCAGATCTGCATCTTGAGGTTAGAATTCCACTTGTGCCTGGCTGGTAGCCACAGTCTGAGCCCTAGGTCTCCTTGAATCCTAATAGTCAGCAGTGGCTGTTGTCCCCACATTTTGTCTAGAGATCTAGTAGGGAACCCCAACTCCAGTGCACTATGGCGTAAGTGACCTCCACACCAGCGACATGCCCTGTTCTCTCCCTGCCCGGGTTCTCATGGAAGAGCTGGCCTACTCTGCAGTTCGTTTGGTAGAGAAGGTGGTCACCGCCTGGCAAAACCCACATAGCACTCAGTTGTGATGTCTGCAGTGGGAATTGCCTGGGACTTTGATCCACACAGCAGTCCCTGTTCCAAAGCCCTTCATGAAGCAACGTGTGCACAATGTCTAAATCACTGCCCTACTTCACAGACTTTACAATGGTACACAGCTATCCATAAAAAAAGTGAAACACAATTTACAAAAAACTCTCCTTACAACATTGAATATGTTGCCTGCCTTAGTTTCAGATGTGCTTGTAGAAATAGAAAACTATTGTTTTTAAAATGTGATTCTGCCAGCAACCATTTTGGCATTGGCAGCAACATCCAACAAGTGTAGTTTCCATGTAACTACTGGCTGGTATCGACAACTGTCCTATGGGCAGCAGCCATGCGTGCAGTGGACAGTGGCAATGATGCTTCCTTTGTTGGACAGTGTCAATGGCTTAAAAATCATTCTTTGTTGCACATCCTGGATGCTTGTGACTCTCTGGGCTTTATTAGGGGAAGCCACAGGGATTTATTTAATTTATAATCCCATAATCTTGAAAAACATACAGGTAATCAATCCATCAAGGTTCCATGCTCTTTACGTTTTCACTTAGTTTATGTAATACAATAGTCACTAAAAGTGAGAAATCATTGCTTGAATTTTCACACATGAAGATTTGCAGACCATAGGTGTTCAGAAAATGTTTAATGCAACAATTGAAAGGGTGTGGTTAAGTGCATTACTGATTAACAGAAAAAACTCTAGAATATGAAAAGCCTGCATTCAATTTTCATTCCCACAAAAATAGAAATATTCAATACTGTTGGCACAATTTTACAAATCTTTTTTTCCTTAATAGGAAAATGCCCCCTTGATTTTTCCTTTTTCTCTTCCCCTCTTTGTAGCTGGTTCCAAGAAAAACATATCAAATATGATGAGTCCAGTATGAAGCAGTACGGTCAAGAGTTGAATACTAAACCCAAATTGAGACCTAATGGAGAGAGGTCTGGCATGGAGCCAGCTGCACAACTAGGAGAAATAAAAGTACACAAGAGCTAATATGAAAGGCAGAACTAGATCAAGACATTAGAGGTCAATAGAGCTGGGAAGAGTGTGGAACTAGAACTTGAAGCTAAAGAAATCCATTGTCAGGGCCTTCTTGATATGGCTGTTTCATCTTATCAAAATGATCACACCTGCCTTTGCAGGTGCAGCATCCTCTGTCTTAAAGTCCAAGTACCTACAGCTTAGTCTGCTTGGTAGAAGCATACCAATCTGTGTGATCAAGGGTCTGTAAGTAATAAAATCCAAGACTGTAGTAGGAAACTGTTTTAAAACTTAAATACTTGACTCCTAGCTTGCAGAAGTTTGTGGATGACAATGAAAGCCCCAAATCCATTTATAGCATCGCAATGGGGATTAAACCTATGGAGAAACTCCCCCACTATAAACCAGGGAGAGTAATAGCCTTGCTATCAGACAGAATGCATTAGAAAGTGTATTATTATTGGATGTACTTAGGTTAAAATTTAACACATTATAATTTGTTCTCCCTTTTTACCCATTTTAAATTTGACCCAGTTTTCTTTGTTCTCTGCTTTCTCTTGGCTTGAAGGTTTTCTGGGTTTTGTTTGTTTCGTTTTTGTTGCTGTTTGTTTATATGAAACCCAGGATAACTACAACTATAGAGACAGTATCTAGAGTTATAGTTTCTTAGGGTTATGGCAGGGGAGGTTGGATGGAAATGGGAAGCGAATCATAATGTGTAAAAATGAAGACCATGTTCTAAAATTGTTTGTCTTGATGATTATACAATGCCTTTAAATATATTTTAAACCATTGGAGTGTATGGTATGCGAATTATATGTCAATAAAGTTCTTAAAAATTATTTAAAAAATAAAGACCAAGTGCCAATATCAGCTCGTGATAATACCCCAACTCCAACTCCAATGCTGTGCCATCAAGTCAGTGCCAACTCACGATGACCCGAAAGGAGGGTGTAGCACTGCCCCATCTGGATTTCTAAGACTGCAGAGAACCCCATCTTTCTCCCATGGGGCAGCTGGTAGTTGTGAACTGTTGACTTTGTAGTTAGCAGCTCAATGTATAATCCATTATGCTCCTCTGTGATAGTATCCAGGGCCTACTTATTTATGGCTAACTGATTTATCAATAAAAATAAAGATATCTTTGTTATCTGCATTTAGAAAAAGATGCCAAATGGTAAGGTTTTCTTAGAGTCCTCCACCCATGAAAATACATACACACCATTTCTAAAGGCACTCTATAATCATAAATATATGACAATTAAATTTTTAAAGTGTAATTTTATTTTTTGCATATTGATGGCTCCCATACAAATCATGTACGAGATGGAGTACCGTTTAATTGGAATTAATATTATGAGGCTTCTCAGAGCAACACATTAAAAACCAAGCAAACAGAGCTTCTGCCTATTGCTGAAAATAAAGTGGTCTGTTAGTTCAGTAGGTAAGAGGGAGAAATACCTGGTGATATGATCCCATATAGATTGCAGACGAGACTCTTGGGGGATGTGCTACTATGTCTGATAGAATTACTACAAGTGAGATTTGACACTATGGTGCACAACAACGTCGTTGAAATCATGTCAAAGTGACTTCCTACTTAAATGCAAGCTATCTTATGGTGCATTTGGAGGAGGGAGAGAAAGGAGTCATGCATTCCTCAGGCCTACAAGTGGAATTGCAGTGAATTCTGCTTGACAATGATGTAATCCTGTAGACTGATCCCTATGATTCTGGAATGTCTGCAAGTAATGATGTCATTGGCCTTTCAGAATATGTAGCTACAAAGATATATAGTAAGATATAAGACATTAGGCAAGAAATGCATATGTCATGTGGCAAGATGTCAATTTGAAATGCAAATAAATGCTGTAAAACTTGAAATCCTCCAATTTATGGGGTTTTTTTAATGGAAGAAAGGGTGTATGGTTTTATTCACAGCCTTATACCTCCTAACTTGGGAAAGTGATATTAACTTGATTAGATTACATCTAGCATTTGTAATATATAGCCATACTGTCTCCTTGATTTACTCCAAATGATTAATTTGTTTATAAATAACTGAACAATTTCATATTTTACTTAAAAGGAAGACATCAATACCTAAATTTGGGTTAAGTTTATTCATTGTTAATAATTATCAAGTGCCCTGCTCAAAATGTATAATTCCTAATACTATAAGGCATAATATGGAATGACATATTCGTTTGACACTTCATTTATATGGTCCTTTCCAGTGAAAAATATATACTGTGTTTATAAACTATTCAATCTCAGAACTTGTCTATAGTGTAGGCAGGGCAGGCAACCAGGTATTCCATTTTACTTTGAGGAAATAAATTTGATGAGGCTAGATGAGAAAGATTTTGATTGATATATATGCAAATGTAACTTTATAATTTTCTTTGATGTATAGATATAAAATTAAATCACTTTGTAGAAACATCAGATTCTTTTCTCACAATAATTTTAACAGGCATTGTAAAACGTTTTTAAAATGTTCAACTTTTGGGTTGGTCTCCACATGTTATGATGAAAAATTATGGATTTTAAACCATAATAAATTTGCATTAAATTTTTATGGAACATAACTTAGAGATGAAAAGTATCCTTGCTGACTTAAGAAATATTGTCCTTCAAAGTATTTACCTTTGACCATGTTTCCATAATGGTCATGATATTGGCATGTTCACTTAAAATCCCAGTAGTCCCTCAGTAAAAACAACAGCCAGGTCTGAATCAGAAACCAGACAGTACCAGTGTAAATCACGAGGCACTTCACAATGAACGTATTATGTTTCCTCTTGGAGCACTTGACTGCCAAAAGGCATGCAATGTGAAATGTACCCAAGCAAAGGCAGCCAAGCAGACCTGCAGTGGGTCGTGGCAGGGTGTTAAGTGGAATCCCCAGCAATGTGTAACAATCAGGCACAAAGCCAGCGATTTGTCTTTAAGTCAACCTGTGGGGTGCCCACCAAAATAATGGATGGAATATTAATGTGTTTTTAATTTCAGTATTTTAACCCGAGGACATAATTTTAAGAAAAATTTTCATAATTTATATGAAAAACTAGAATTTTATTTATTTTTTGAGGGATGCATGTGTGTGTCTATATATATATTTGTGTGGGTGAGTGTATGTATATTCAAAGGGGCTTGTTAAAAAAATTGAATAACAGTATAATAACATTTCCATGGATTTTTTTTTTATCACACACACACACACACACACACACACGAGGTATCCCCCCCAAACCCAGAATTTTTATTCCAAAGCTAGGCATTTACATTTTCTTTTTTTAACAAAACAAGCTTATCATCTTTGAAGTACTCTCCATTACACTTATTACATTTGTCAAATCTGTGATTCCATTCCTGCAAACATTTTTCAAACTCATCTGTTTGAATGGTTGACAACACCTTCCTCATTTTTTTCTTCACCTCTTCTATGTTGCGATATAGCTTCCCTCTTCATTCGTGGAAACAAAAAGAAGCTGCATGGAGTGAGGTCAGGTGAGTAAGGTGTGTGAGACAAGTGAGGCATACTGTTTTTTGCTCAAAACTGGCACACTGAGGTGGCTGCATGAGCAGGTGCATTGTCATGGTGGCAAAACCAGTCTCCCCGTTTGCCTCACATCAGGCCTTTTTATGTTGCACACTGTTATGCCATCTTTTCAGAACCTCTAAGTAGAAAGCTTGATTAACTGTCTAACCAGGTGGAACAAACTCAAAATGCGCTATCGCCCTCATATCAAAAAACAAATGAGCATCATCTTGATCTTTTCATTCATTTGACGAGCTTTTTCTGTGCAAGGTGAAGATGGCATCTTCCATTAACTGGATTGATTTGCTTCCACTGTTTTGCTTTCTGGGTCATAAGAATAGCACCATGTCTCCTTGCCAGTAATGGCCTTGAAGAATAAAAGTCTAGACCACTTTGGAGCTGTTCTTTCAAAGCACAGCACTCTTTGCCCTGGTCAGTCTAAACCCGAGGCACACACTTCACAGCGAATTCCCAATCCTCCATTCTTTTCACAGTTTTTGAAATGAGAAAACCTCTTGTACACTTGAGTGTGTCCCATAGTGCTGTCCTTATAAGCCATGTTCAACATTACAACAGTTTCTACAGCATTTTTCATGAGAAGGAAACAACATTTCACAGCTGCACAGTTTTCTTAATTTGGTCATCACACAAAACGAGGTTTGAAAAAGTTCTGCTTTTCACAAAAAAAAAATTCACTGTGATCAGAGAGATCCTTCCCAGGTGTCACCACTGGGTACGCTGACTCAGAGCAAGTTCCTTGATGCTTACCTTGGGGGAAACCCAGTGAAGCTTTTCTCTCCATTTTGTGTGTGGTGGTGGGGGAGTACACCCTTATATGTGCAAACAAATTCTTGTATACATATCTGTGAGGAACAGAAGGATTTCTCTCAAGCTGTCTCCCCCAAATCCAGACTTAGTTGCTTGAGAGGGACTGTATACTTGGAGGTCATCAAGAGTGGACTGGGAGTCATTCTCACTGAGAGGTATCAGCTATCTAGATCAAGCAGACACCACTGTTCATCCCACAACAAATAGGGCCCATTCCCTTCTGACATTGTTCCCTTGAAGGAGTGCCTGAAGGCAAGCCCGGGACCACTCTAGGATGACTAAGATTATGGAGTCCAGGGTCCACCCATCTTGCCGCACATGCCCCCCTATTCCCTCCTCTTACTATTGCATGTTCACCCCTAGGTCATCCCCCTC
>NW_022111368.1:1088075-1089727 GCF_000313985.2 Echinops telfairi
ACGAGGACCAACAAGCAGGGCGGAGGTGAGCAATGCTACCATGTAATATGTCTGACTGTATTATTGTATTATCTCTCATGCTCTCGATGACTTTAATACAATGCTTATATATCTCAATCATACAATTGTGCATTACTGAACCCGTGGGTAGTATTAGTAGCAGCGGGTGGAGGCTGGCCCCTCACCACCCCCCATGGCCATTTTAATTTAATACTACACATATCTGTTTATATATAATCTTTAGTACTCACAACATATTAGCAGCTGGCTGTAGACTTGTTGGATTTTACACATTACTGTTATTTAACATTAAAAACGAAACAAACAAAAAACATTGCTGCCATTAGATTCCTACTCCTGGTGACCCTGTGTGTAACACACAAGAAAACTCTGTAACACAAAGGAAAACTATTTTGTACGGTTTACTTAGATGCCTTCTGCATAGAATTAAATCACTAGAAATTTCTTCCTCAGTGTCATTTGATGAACTTGAACCACTAACCTTTAGTTAGCAGTTTATCACTAATTACACCACCCAGGGACCTTACTATTTTTCCTTGTCTTTGTCGTAGTTGCTAGGTGTAGCAGAGACAGTTCCAACTCGCAGTGACACATGCACCACAAAATGACGTTCTTCAGATAGTCACATTGATTGTTCTTTGTGCTTTATTGCTATGGCTATTCCAATCACCAAATGTTACTAAAATCTATTCCTTTAACTAGGCATTCACGCATTTCTAATATATTTTTCTTCCATACTCTCTATGCTTTCTTGCCACTATATCTTTAAATATATTCCCTCCTCCCTGGAATAAAAACACAACTCTTGTCCTTCTAAAATTCCAGTTCAATACTCATAATGTCCTCCACCACCCTGTGATGAATTTCCCTATTTCTCTAACAAAGCTTAATTCAATTAGACACACATGTATTGATCATAGATCCATTACAGTGCTTAACTCCTAGGTAATACACATTTGTGTATGTAAATAAATGATGAACTGACTACTTACAACTGTTTCCTTAAGTGCCATGGGATATGGAAACATGCAAAGGATATGATCTTTAACCTTAAGGAAAACATACACTAGACAGAAAAAAATTGTGTAAACAAATATCTATTCAAAACACATGAAGTAAGTCCCATAACTGTACAGGTGGCATATAAAATTAGTCTTAAAGAAATCAGTGTTATTGGAAATTCATGAGAGACTTTCTAAGAAGTAACACTTTATTTCTGGGAATTGATATTTAAATATAAAGAAGGACATGCCAGGATTCACAAAATGTCTGGACAATACTTAATAATGAAGCATGCATTAGATGTTTACTAAAGCCAGGTGATAGATGACAACACCTTCCTGAAAGCGCATTGTAAATCCCACTTCATTATAAAGTTATTTTGTTTTGTTCTGTTTTTTTTAAAGGATCACTTAGCTTCATCTTTCTTGTGCTCCATGATTATGTGGAAGATGCATCGGTCAGGTTAGGGAAGTTACAATGCAGCAATGCCTTAACCCTTTTGCCCTGAAATATCAATGGCATCATCCAACAAAAATCCACTTCTCACTTCGGCTCCAGACGTTTTCAGACTTGCAGAGGATAGCTACACAGCACCGGGTTCGTCTTATGGACCGACTTAAAGTCTTATG
>NW_022111368.1:1091194-1093504 GCF_000313985.2 Echinops telfairi
CCAGTTGTCTGTAGGCATTTCAGCATCTTTTTCCTTCCTTCCTCCCTACCTATATGCCCCACCTTTAACTGACTTTAAATGCGTCCAACTCCACCTGTACCTTCTCCACTCTTTCCTCTATGCCTACTTCCTCTGACAGCCACTTGTCCTGCTCCTCCCAACCCTGCTGTAGTCCACCACAGATACTGCAACCCAGATACTCCATGGCTGCCTCTACGGGCATCCTGGCCAAGTTGTGTGAGAAGCCATGCAGCGCATCCACCGTTGTGACTCTAGTGACATCTTCACACTACTACAATGACGATGATGACTACGATGATGACTACTAATCACTGCCATCAAATTGATTCTGAGTCACAGCAACTCCGTAAGACAGGGTAGGACTGGCCCTGTGACCTTCTGAGACTGTAACTCTGTATGGGAGGAGAAAGCCTCATCTTTCCCCTATACTATACAGTGGTTCTCAACCTTCCTAATGTTGCGACTCTTTAATACAGTTCCTCGTGTTATGGTGACCCCAACCATAACTTTATTTTCATTGCTACTTCATAACTGTAATTTTGCTACTGTTATGATTTGGGTGACCCTGTGAAAGGGTCATTCGACCCCCAAAGGGGTTGTGACCCAAAGGTTGAGAACTGCTGCCCTATAGCATCTTGTGGTTTGAAATTATTGATTTTGCTGTTAGCTGCCCAACTTCTAACCACTAAGTCCCCAGGATATCTGCTCAGTCCCTGTTTATAGTGTGTGCTGGAAAAGGAAGCCAATAATGGTCACCAGGAACCCCACCTTCTGTCACCCTAAACTCAAAGTGATTGTAGGGCCCAGAGAGCTAATGAAAGCCAAATAGGACCTAAATACTTAACAAAGTACATCCACTATGTAGTAATCTATAATTAGAATGACTGAACACTATTTCAACCTTATGGCAGCATGCATGCCTAAAAGTAAGAGGGAACTATCACCACTAGGTTCCACTTCATCTATGTATAGGTTTATTCCAATCAAAACTTTTCAATAGGCCCCTTTGGTCAGCGAATGGCCAGAGACAACAACATTAATGTTGTTTGAGTGTCTAAAAAAAAAAAAAAAGGTTGTTCTCTCTAAAGGGTGGCCTCCAGAGAGATCTGTTTGGGGAAAAGAGAAAGAAAAGGAAAAATGAAGAAACAACTCGGCGCTGTAGAGTTGACGCTGACACGGGTGACTCACAGGGGATTTGGTTGTAAGGAAAATAGAAAACTTCCCTGATGATAAAAAATTTAGGAAAATTGTGCAGAGAATTATTTCCATCATAATAATGAACCTGTTGTTCATTATTCTAGGGTAGCAAGGGCTGTTCTATGAGAATTTTGATGAGAAATGCTACCCTAGCTACGCGACAGCCCTTGTCGTGCCCCCAAATCAAAGAACCTTGAAACAGAACACAATCTGAATCCCTTGAGGATACCAAAACTGTGAGGTTTTCTAAGGTTTTCTAAGGTATATATATATTATATTTATATTTATTATATTTTATATATAAAATATATTATATTTATATATAATAAAACATATAATAGTTTTATTTTCATAATTATTATATTATACAATATAATAGTTTACTCAAATTAGGAGGATGTTATGCAATCAGCATCACAATCAATGTAAAACGTTTTCTTCTTCTCTGTGCTCATTGTTGTTAGCATCCCATCTACTCAGAGCCTCTCCTGACATACCCCTAGGTAATTATTAATCCAAAGACTGTCTCTATCGATCTACCTCTCCTGGATTTCCTATAGAGAAAATCTTACAAACCCAAAGTAAGAAACAAAGAAGCACAAAAGAAAGACAAAATTTACAAACAAGCAGGGACACCCCTCAAAAGAAGGAAAGCAGAAAGGACAGAGGGTGACTACAGGGCGCAGCATGTTCCAGGTTACAGGACTGGAGGCACTGCCTGCAGTGTGTTGACCAGTATGAAGGAGATACCAAGAAACAAAAGCTCCACGGTCTGATTTTTTTTTAATTAAACGTTTCTATGATTTTGTAGCAATACTTTTGATGTATTCTTGCATATTAAGTCAGACTTTGCCTAAAGGTATGTGTTAGGGTTCGTCCTTGTATAACTACAAGGTAAGAAAACCCTAGAAAAGAGTGGAAGAGAGGAAAGAAGCCCAGGGCCTTGCATTTATTGCATTAGAATAGGATTTTTACAGAGAAATCTTTGCCCTATATGTAGCAGTCAATATATAAAAATTCATCCCAGGGACAAGATTCTGAATTAAATAAATTCTTAGGATCCATTAGCACATGATTGTTGGTGAGAATACA
>NW_022111368.1:1095072-1098352 GCF_000313985.2 Echinops telfairi
TATCAATACTTTTTATTAAGAAATGAAGAAACCTTTTATAATTCCAATTCCTTAGGACAGAGAAGAATTTGTGGGCCAATTAATTTAGGTCAAATGCCATCATTGTATTTTACTAAGCACTTAATTAAATGATAGGGATAAGATGTGTTGAATATGTTTTCTTGTCTCAATGTGCTTAGAGCTTAAACCACAAAATGAGAAAAAATTTTAACTCTAACATGCTTTGGTAAATAGAATAATAGATAAGAATAAAGAGAATAATAATAGCACACAAAAATACACAGAATTGTCCTATAAAGAATGAGGATGATGGTGCTAAGTCATTTATGATACACTTAAGAATTTACAAGATGTTGCATGAGTAGACCTGGGCATTTCCTTAAGAAATTAAAAGGTATGACATAATGTGTCTGGGGAGTTAAACCTATTTCAATATGACAAGGAGAGGTATGAAGTCTTATAGTATCAAGAAATTAAGTGTGAACCATGTAGTGTGAGGTCGAGCAAGTCCTTTCTTTTTCTATTGAGGTGGAGGTGGCGGTTATATGCTTTTTCCTTTGAAGCTTAGCACTGAGAAAAATAGGAGCCCATTGTTGCGTTGGCATGGTAGCACGGTAGGGAAAAGGAGGTAAAGTAAGAGGGAGAACAGATTTCCCTTCCCTCACACACAAAGTATCCTCATTTAAATTAACACAAGATTGCCTTTATTGTGAATTTATTTGTAGCTCCTCAAAATACATATGGGTCTCCTGTCCTGTATTTGTAAATATGATCCTCTTTTGAAATACAGACTTAAAAACCATGCTGTTGCTTTTTAAAGTCATCTTAGTAAAGTCCCCCAGAGTAGGTCTTAATGTTCGAGCCTTCCAAAAAGTGTCTAATAAGTGAGGGCATAGACACACATAGACACACACAAGGTATGCATCATTTGGCAATGATCACCAGTGCTTGTAAAAGTAGCAAAGGATCATGAAAGGTTGCCAGCTTATTGTTATTGTTAGGGGCCATGGAGCTGGTTCTGACTCATAGCAGCCCTCTGTGCAGCAGATGGAAACACTGCCTGGTCCTGTGCCATCCTCTCAATTGTTCTTAAGTTTGATCCATTGTTGCAGCCATTTGGGTCAATTCATCATGTTGAAGGCCTTCTTTTTTTCCTGCCCTTTTACATGACCAAGCATGCTGTCCTGTCCCAGAGACTGGACTCTCTTGGCCCATCTCGCCATCCTTGCTTCTATGGAGCATTCTGGTTGTTCTTCCAGAACAGATTTAGTTGTCTCTTTGGCAGTCCATGGTACTTTCTATATTCTTCGCCAGCATTATAATTCAAATGCTTCCATTTCAATCACCAGAAACTAGGAAAGAGGTCCCTAGAGGAATTACCACAGCTAAGAAATAACATTTTTGTTATTTAATGCAATCGTTTTGTGGAAACACAAACATTTCGGTGTGGCAACACAAATAAATCAAGGCAATGTTACTGATTATATCTATTTCTATATCTATATCTGTTATATCTATTTCTATATCTATATCTGTTATATCTATTTCTATATCTATATCTGTTATATCTATTTCTATATCTATTTATCTCACATGTTCCAGAAGTAGTGTATGCAGTAGGTATAGAAGAAAAGACACTTATCTCACAATACACAGGTGGAGGCACAGGATGGAGGTCAGACCAAACCCAAGGAAGTACATGTGGATCCAACATAAAGAAGGGGAAAAGGGGGGAAGGAGGAGAGTGAAAAGTGGTGGTGGTGGGTGGGTAGAAGAAACTGGGATGATGGAATGGGGGGAGTAGGTACTAACCCATCCAGGGGGAGTGTATTGGTTGTGTCTCCACAGAATTGGGAGAGTGCATACAGACCCCACCATGGTGCACCAAACCAGGAGGATAGCGTAACCATGTGGAGGATTGCATGAAAATATTGGGCTACAGGGCTGGCCTCAACCAAAGCCAAACTGACCCCAACCCTAGAAGGGCAACCAAGAACAACATTAAACCTTCAGGAGGGGGAAAGGAGCCGACTTACCACGCCAAAATGGAAGCAAACAAAGAAGGACAAAGAGAAAGGGACAGGTGGCCTAGACTTCATATCAGCACCCCAAGCCCGCAGGATGATGTCCCTGCACGGAGCTGCTAAGGCACAGAGAGGACTGTAAGACTGCCGACAACTCCAGACATGTTGTCCCCTAAGGGGACCATACTGGCACAGAGGACAATAATGGAGACACACGGTAGGGAGATAGCATGGACTGAATACTCCACAGTGGGACACACCAAGATGGGAACATAGCAGATCAGTAATTGGAGCAAAGCCAATCAACAAATCCCCAAAGGAGCCCCCAAATAGACTTCTGGCTGGGAGGGGCAGCCCCTGGAACGAACCCAGGACCAGGTGGGAGAGAGTCATAAAGGACAGCAGACAGACCTGGAAGTATGTATTTTTTTCTCACTTTCTTCTTTTTTTCAATCATTTGTTTTATTGTTTGGCCTAGGATATTGCTGGCTTGCCTACTTGTATAAGGAAGGCATGGGAAGCAAGCACAGGAAGAAAGCAATGGGCCAACAGCCCTGAAGGGTCTTGGGGGCAGAAAGCAGGGGGTGGTAAGGGTGTGGTGAGCAAACAGTACCAATGACAGGGGAACAACTAGGGAATTAAAACCAACAACTAGTAGATTGTAGAGACCCTCTGGGTAAGAGCAACAGCAATCTAGCTGATAGGAAGTACCAAGAGGTGAAAGAAGGGGGGAAGATGATGGTGGGTCAGGAAGAAAGCAAAAGGAAACAGAGGTAGGCTCTAGGAAGCAAAGCTCTAGATAGAGGTATTTACAGACACATGTACTTATGTAAATTCATTAATCCATAAAAACAGAGATATTGGCCAATGTACATATATTTATAAGGCAATACACTGAGACTGTGGATGGGTCTTGGGCATCAGCTCATATCCTCCCTCAGTACAAGAACACTTTATTCTAATAAAATGGCATGTTGTGATGCTTACCCCTCCCCCACCCCACACCACATGATAGCTGAAGACAAATTGGGTACATAAACAAATGTGGTAAAGAAAATGATGGTCCCAGCTATTAAAAGTTATAGGTCACGGTGAGCAGATTAACCGGTCAGGGTGCAGTGTAACGGGTAGCAACGATGAAACATACAACTTTGCTCTAGTTCCTAAATGCTTCCTCCCTCCCCACTATCATGATCCCAATTCTACCTTACAAATCTGGCTACACCAGAGGATGTACACTGGTACAGATAGGAACT
>NW_022111368.1:1099636-1101360 GCF_000313985.2 Echinops telfairi
GCCAAGGGCTTAAGTGGAGAGCAAATGTTTTGAGAATGATGAGGGTAATGAATGTACAAATGTGCTTTACACAATTGATGCATGTATAGATTGTGATAAGAGTTTGAGGAGCCCAGAATAAAATGATTAAAAAACATTATAGGATCTCAGGTCTTAAAGGCTTGAAATTAAACAAGTGGCCATGCAACAGTGGGCCAAGCAACAAGCCCACATAGAAGAAGCACACCAGCAGGTGTGATTACGAGGTGTCATCAGGACCAGGTAACAGGCATCAGAAGATTCATATCAAACATCAAACTACAAACAAAAACACGTTGTTGAGAATAATGGGGGTCGGAGAGGAGACTTAAAGCCCATCTGTAGACAATGGAACATCCTCTCCAAGAGGTATCACAAGGCAGGGATGAGGCAATCAGGGTGCAGTAGAGCACCAATGGATCATTCAATATTCCTTTCTTTCCAAGGCTTCCTCACCCCCCACTATCATGACCCCAGTGCTGCCTTCCACTCTGGACTGGACCAGAGCATGTACATAGGTATAGATAAGAAATAACACACGGAATCCAGGAACAGGAATAGGAATAGCGATACTAAAAGGGGAAGTGGAAGGGGGAAGGGAAGGGGAACTGATCACAATGAATGACACATAACTACCACACAAGCCCCATCCAGGGGAAGAACAACAGAAAAGGGAGAGGAAGGGAGACAGTGGTTGGTTTGAGATATGAAAATAATAACAATCTATAATCTATCAAGGAGCCATGAGGGTGGGGGGTGGGAGAAAAGAGGAGCTGATCCCAAGGGTTCAATAGAAAGTAAATATCCACATATACATGATGGTCACAGATACACAAATATGTCTGATACAATTGATGTATGTGTTGTAATAAGGTTGTAAGAGTCCCCAATAAAATGATATTTTTATTAAAAAAAAGAAGTAGTGTATGCTCAAGAACCAAGAATATTGAAAGAAGTATAGGTCGCACTGGAGGCATTGGCAAAAACAGGGTTATAGGAATTAAGGGAATACCAATAGAAATGTTTTAACAAATGTATGTAACCTTCATGGAAGCAGCAGTCAAAAAAATATCTAACTATGTATTTCATTGGGCAAATTTGCTGGGGAAACCTCTGTGTTAGGCCAGGTTCACTAGAGAAACAAATCCAGTTACAATCTTATATGTGTAAAAAAGAGTTTTATATCAAGAAGTAACTATATGTGGGAAAAAAACATCCTAGCCTAGCCGAATTCAAGTCTATAAATATGACTGTAGTCCATAAGTCTCCCGGCAGACTGATGTAGCCACATGCAACAATACAAAATGCAGGAAGATCACAGACCCCTAGGTGCAAGTCTTGTGGATCCAATGGCAGTGGAAACATCACAGGGTTCAGGCAGGTGCCAGAGTGGCTCTCCAAAAGGAAGGTGAAGCCAGATGGTGGGTGTGGGATGTGGGAAGTGTTCCTGGGCCCTCCTCATAAGAAGACCACGCCCACAAGGAGACACCATCAGGCTGGGACCTCATTGACAGGTTGAATAGCACCCTTACACTTTTATATAACTTCAAGTTTACATAAAATTATGTAGCCACCACAACCTCTCTATTGTGTTAAAGTGGCAGTTCTCAACCTGTGGGTCGTTTCACTGGAGTCTCTTAAAACCTTCATAAAACACCTTTTTCTGATGGTCTCCAGGTGGGTCTGCCCACATGCAGATACACCCA
>NW_022111368.1:1103041-1105056 GCF_000313985.2 Echinops telfairi
GAACAAAAATACAGTATCAACTTTAGGAGAAAATAAATATCTAAGTATTAATATATATTGCTCAAAGTTTCCTCCCTACAACGGAAACACTTCAGTTGTCTTTACCACGTCTAGTTATTTAAATTATTTTTTTTTTATGTGGCAAAGGCCTTGGAATTAATCAGCCCCATCTGCATATACAAAAGACATGACACGGGGAACAAAAAAACGTCTGAGGACAAAACTCTGCTTCCTTTCACAGGCAATAGGGGAAATTAGTGTCATCACTAGGTTGAAGACATAAAGAGATTCGAAATTAAAAATCCTTTGACTGCTTCCAACAAGATTCCTATAATCAGCTGAAAGATAAGTAATGATCAAAGCCCTTTAAAACAGTATTGTTCCCTCCATTAGAACTGTTTAAACGTACCCTACTATTCACCAGAAATTATACAAGATTACTGCAGAAACTATGCTATTGTTTCAGCAAGGCACCCAGATGTTTTAAGGATGGCTTCCCCTACCAACGTTAAGGTTAAAAGCTAAGATACAAAAACAGCTGCAGTTATAAACCTTAATTACCAGGAACATCCCACCACATAGGTGCTCAATTGCCCTGACAAATTGATTTATACTGAAGAGAGGGGCTGGAGGTGGTGTTTGGGGACTGGGAAGGCAGATGGCTAGAATGGCAAGCACATTTCAGCAAGGAGTCACATTATGGATCCTTCTTCAGACAAACCCAGCTGAAGACCTCCTGAATTCTGTATCTGGGATTTGTTAACTTCCTAGGGATTTTTTTTTTTTTTTCCATTTAGTGTACGTAATCCCAGATCCACCGTGATGGGCGAAAAGAGATAAGCACGTTTCAGCACACCTCATTACCACAGTTGCTTTATGCATTCGCCCGGGGGATATTACACACAGCAGTGCCACATTGAGATCTGAGAACATTCCTAAGCAGGAGTCCAGAATAATGAATATTTGACAGATTTACTAACTTTTTAGACCTACCCCTTGATCCACTGTGTGGTTTTAATAATAATATTGTTATTGTTTTTGTTGATGACAATTTGAAGAGGCCACCTTCTGTCTCTGTCTTTAAACATTTTGAAGTTTTCATGTGACAGTGTTTATTATTATTAGCTGATGATGTGAAAGGAATTAGCTGGGTTGTAGAAACAGATTTCTATTAGCAGTTTGGAGATAATAGCAATTTCAATTTTACATTCTAGGCAATATTGGTTTAAATACAATAAGCAATGCCAACTCTAATTATTCTCATGAAGGAAGAAGTACAAGTTATAAGCTAATATTCTCTGTAAAAATGTGTATGGCAAATTATAATCAGGAACGTTAATTTTTTTTCAAATTTAAAGCTTTTAGCCTAGATCTGAGGTTGTTATTGTATAGAATTTTTTGAAAATGTAAACATGGGAGTTAGCTTTTCATTGCTCTATAATGTTCCTAGTAGTTCTTGAAGATTTATATCAAATGTTTTTGTCCCCCCTCCCAAGGGAAAGTATTGAGTTTTGAATAAAATAAATAATTTAAACAAATAAATATATTATCATCAAGCCCATGCCTTAATTTATGGCCATTAAGTAATCTTTGTACATGGATACATGTTCCCATTCCATTTAGAGGGTTAGGATACACAATTAAATTCAAAAGGAATAGGGTATTAATACACTAAGCTATAAAAGATCTTTTCAGATACATAGTTCAGTTTAGAATATTAATTTTTGAAACTGATGTGAATATTGCAGGGGCAAACATATTAAAGAGAGCAGTAATGTTTTATGGACACTGTGTTAGTCTGGGTACTTTAGAGAAACAAACCCACAGAAACGCATGTATAAGAGAGTTTTATATAAAGTTTAAGTGTGCATCAAGAACACATCCCAACCCAGTGCTGCCCAAGCCCACAAGTCCAACATTAACCCATCAACCCATACGTCCAACACCAATCCACTAAGTCCTCCTCCATCTCACAAAACAGACTCAATGATGGCAACTGCAGGAGGAAAGCCAAG
>NW_022111368.1:1106847-1107667 GCF_000313985.2 Echinops telfairi
TATGGGTTGATGGGTTAATGTTGGACTTGTGGGTTTGGGCAGCACTGGGTTGGGTGTTTTCTTGATGCACACTTAACCTTTATATAAAACTCTGTCTTATACATGAGTTTCTGTGGGTTTGTTTCTCTAAAGTACCCAGACTAACACAGACACCCACAAACAAATACTGAGTGTGCCCTAAAAAATCTTGTCTCACAACATCTATTGTACCTTGTATGGGAACTTCTGCACCCCATTTCCCAGTCACTTTTTCTCCTGTTGCCAAACCCCGGTACAATCCGTGTTGTGGAATGTGATATCTAGCAACCAAATTGAAAGACTACTTGTTTCAATCTTATGTTTTAGGCATTGTTTGTTTAAGTGTCACAGGAGATGCCAAATATAACAATGCAGACTTCACAATTGTATCAGATACAATTGGACCCAGTGTGTTTTCATTTATATGTATGATAGATGTTTGATGATAAGTATAAGTGTGATTTCATGAATGATCTGTCCGGATTTGACTTTACTTATGGATGCAGACTTCACAAGGTTCCAACCGGAATGAAGAGTCTGCATATCAAAAAATATGATTGTCTTCTCAGAGAACTGGGTTGATGTAAGTGGGCGGTATGTAAATTGGATACTCAAAATTGGGGGGATAAAGGGATGACGTGGTTGGCTTACAAACTTTCATAGTTGGGGGAACATATTCACAGGATTATAGGATTAAGGTGTAGGTATTACTTAATTGAAATCATGAAGCTAAAGGATTATATACAGGTGCCAGGTTGGCAAGGAGTGGATTGAGGTCCTTAGTTTATTGTGCCAACCTGGC
>NW_022111368.1:1108498-1116387 GCF_000313985.2 Echinops telfairi
TGTGTGAGGTCCTAGAGAACGGGTCACTTGATTTTTGGAGTATTTTGCAATAAGTAGTGGGTTACATATTAGGCTGCTCACTGCAGGGACAGAAATTTGAAACCACCAACTGCTCTGAGGAAGAAAGATGAGGTTGTCTGGTCCTATAAAGATTTACAGTCTCGGAAATCCACAGAAGCTATCTTCCAGGGTCAGTTTGAGTCAGAATCAACTCCATGACAATGAATTTGAAGTGTTTCTTTTCTTTTTCCTTTATGTAGTTTGACAAAAGAAGAATGCATGACATTCCAGGAACATGGGACAACACTTAATGAAGTTCAAAAGGCTCCCGTGGATGATGAGGTGTTCACATAGGCTGCTGCTTCCCTTTGGAACAGTTTGCCAACACTCCAACTCTGTCGTCTAATAGAGTTTTAATAACTTCTCTTGGATGTTTAATCCTCTTCTAACTTTTTATAAATGACATGGAATTATCCAGAATATTTAGATCAGATTTTTATTTTCTCTAGGGCAGGTGATGACTTGCAACATTTCAAAATAGATTTATTAAATAATTGAACATAGTTTACAAGAATATTATAGCACCTTTGCAATAGAGAAAAGTTGCCTGTATGGCTAAACTTTCTACAAAATATTCAAATTCCTGTAGAGTCCATTTTTGGCATATATTAATATCTATTTTTAAAATACAGTATAAGGAGACTAATTATATTCAAAATTGTTCATTTTAATTAGAAAACACAGTATTTACTGAGTTAGGTCTGGAGTTGGTATTTGATCTTTGTTATTTAAAAAGTCATATACTATAGATAGCATAGTCATTTAAGGAACCTTGTGGGATAGTGGGTTATGCCTTGGACAGTAAAGGACAAGGTCAGCAGTTTGAAACCACCAGCCATTGTATGGGAGAGCAATGAGGCTTTCGAATCCTGGGAAGGCTGACAGTCTCGGAAACCCATAGGGCAGTTCTACTTTTTGTCCTAAAGTCTGAACTGTTATGAGTTGGAAGTGATCCATAGCAGTGAATTGAGCATTGTCATTTACCTACACCGTGATGATATCCACAATGTGTTCTATGAAATAAAATACTACATGATTTGGATTGTGTGTGAGCACCATAGGGAAAGCTGGCCCTCTTTTTTCTTTAAGATTTCAAACAAGATCCGTGACTTAGCAGTGATCTCTAGTGTGTCGAAAGGGATCTTCTTTTGAGTTAGCTCTTCAATCCATATCATTAGCAATTTCTCTTGATTCTGCAGGTTTTCTTCTTGAATTTTTGTTAGCATTGTAGCTTTTGAGGGAACCAATCCTTTAGCAGTTTGAATACATTTTTCATAATAAGTTTAATAGTGATTATCAAATACCAGGTGCCTACATGATGAGCAATCACATTCTCTGGTTTTCCACATTTGTGTTCTTTAATAACTTTTGATTCGCTTTGAATCCAATGTTTCTCCTTTGCTCTTGATGCTATCCCTAGCAATAGCCTTGTTATGTTTGGGATCTGTGATACACTGCATGCTAATTGTTTGTTTTTTAAAAAAAATAAACGGAGATAGCATTATACTACTCAAGTGGCTCATGATACATGAGAGTGGATGTTGCTGCATAATGGTTGAAACATGCACTGTCATACAGTAAAATTTTTGAAAATAAAATCACAGTGCATACATAAGGCAGTAATAGATGCTCATTATGACTATTGAGACACATGTATTATAAGTTATTATATGCCCTATCTGTGTTGTACCATCATATGTTTGGCAATGCAGTTGTTTTGTATATAAGAGTCCTGAGATGCATGTGAGAAGCTGTTGCATTCTTTCTCTTTGTCCCAATCACCAATCAAGATATCTGTCCTCTCCTATAACTTCATGGAGCCACAGGTGTGTATGCAGTGGGAGGGTGCCTGTTATGTGCCATATAACTGTACTTACATAGTGAAAAATGCATGAATCATTCTTTAAAGAAATAAAGCCAAGCTCACTGCTTATCTAATGGATGCCAACTCACAGCGACCCTATAGAATAGAACCAACTGCCCTTAAAATTTTCAGAGACTGTAACTCTACATAATGGAGGAGAATGTGCCAGCTTTCTCCCGCGGAGCTGCTGGTGGTTCAGTGCTGCTGACCTTGCAAGGAGCAGCCTAATGGGTAACCATTATGCCACCAGGGCTCTATCCTTTTAAAATATACCTCAAATGATCAGATTTGATTGGGAGCACTATTGTGTCCATGAGGGTCTCCATAGAACCACTGGTCATTTCTAGAATTTTATATTTCACTAAAGTATTCCAACAAATGTATACAGTCGTTGGCTGACTTTGAAAAGTACCCTGTGCCCTGTGAAGATACTCAATCAAAGATCTTCCATATTACATGCCAGATATTTTAGCTATGACATGATGGTATATTTTCACCTCTTTGCAGTAGAAGCCTTCTGCATGAATGTGATGGGAACCACAAAGGATTCGGTGAGGCTGCGGTTGTTCATCTACTCTGCCATGGACAAAAGCCTGAAGGCACTACTCTTCAGCCAGTAAGGAAGACGTTTGACTAAAGATTGGTTCAAGTGTTTGCAGTCTGTCCCCTCTTTTACACACTTTAGATAATGTTCAGAGAGCTGGGCTGTATTTTACATTCTCCACTTTAGGCCCAACATTTTTAATGTGTGTTTTTTATACATGTAAGATTCCTTCATGATAGAAGACAAAGGTGTATTAAAGCCTGTTAAATTTTTCCCTATCAAACTAATTGTTATTGACTGGGTGTTTTCCCCATGGTTCCATTTTAGCATGCTGTTCTTGCATGATGTTGAGTCTAATCTAGTCCATCGAGGCCCCTTTGCACAGGGTCGAACTACCATCTAGGGTTTTCAAGCTTGTAATTTGTACAGAGGCTGACTGCCGCATCTTTCTACCAGAGTGGATGGCCGATTTAACTGTTGGTCTGCAGTTAGCACCCCAGCATTGCATCATTGCTCCACCATTTGAACATCCACCTGTCAGCTCGTCCTGCCTCCTAGACATGTGGCTAGAGGTAGCTTAATGAGGTTAAAAAGAAAAGAAAGAGAAGCATTAGTAACCTAGATGGTTTGAATAGCCCCAACTAAAACTTGATTTTTCAATATGGATTTGTTTCAATGAACACATCATTCACCTTAAACCGCTTTGGTGTTTGGATATATCAACTGTCAGCATTAGTACCATAATTTGCATGCTCGCTTTTGGAAGTGAAATTCTTCTTTTCAGAGAGACAGATTCAAATCACCTAACAAGCATTGTTTTCATAGTTACAGATAATATAACTTGATCTCCCTCATAACACATTTTGGAAAAATAATAAGGAAGAGGATAATGAGAGTTTTATTCCAGAATGAGGTCATCATTTGATTACTTGGGTCCAATTCCAACCACACCTAGAAACAGCAAAGTCTATTCCATACCTTTGGTCTGCACGCATTTTTTTTATTCCAGTTTCTAAAGAACAAGAAACATCTGTCGCTTTCAGTCTCTTCACAGCATCCAACCCCTTGGACAGATGTTCCAAAACCGCGTTGTCTGTGAGTATTTAAAGGAATACTATATTTGCATAAACTCGGGGAATTCCAAGCGTCATGCTTTCCATACTGTTTTAATTTTTAAAATCAACATTTTTTTGTTCTGTACCCATCATTTTGTTTTACTCCTCATAAAGCAGACATTGTGTGCACACATCTGTTAAATCTGGGCTGCATTTATTACAGTTCTGTTCTTCCAGACACAGGAAGGATTAATTACCACAGACTGGCTCTAGAAGCACCCCCGTGTTTCTTAACACACAAAATTAATTCAGAGTTGACAAAACTCTTTCAGACACAACCTGCTTCCTGCTGATGGCACTTTATTAGCATATTCTTCCCAGAAAAAAAAAATGCCTTATAGACCCCTTTTACCTCTCCTCTGAGTTCAATTTGTACAGCACTGAGTGACAGGCAGCAAAATGGCTTGAATATATCTAAGGCAAGTTGCCAAAATCCTCCTGATAGAAGCACTTTGGAGCCTTTGTTCTGAGTACATTAAAGTCACAGAAGGTCCATGTACCGTAGACAGTACGGGGCAGGCAGGATGTTCGCAGTAAGACAAAACAGCAGGTGATAAATGACATTAAATAACAGTGAGAATTTACCACAGACTAAATTAACTACGAGAGTGAAATGTTCTCAGCTCTAAGGCTATATTAACAGTGAATTTATAATTAGGCGATTATCATTCTTTTTAGTGTTTGAGGAAGTCTATATGTAAAAATGATGAAGACAGCTCTATTTGACTCTGGAGACACACCGCTGGAAATGGTTCTAAAAATACTGGGGAATAATTCCTCCTTCAGGTCTTACAAAGTCATTTATAAAAGTAAGTGCTTAGAGGTGGATCAGATGGTTGGCCACTGTTCACATACATAGCTTATTATTAATTGGCAACTCAGAGGACTGATGATCAGAGATATCAAAGACCTTAAAATAGACTCTTCTAAGTGTTCTCAACATTAATTAGAAGTAGGAGAATGTCTTAAATTGAGCTTTGGCTTGCATTTATTTGTTTTCATTAGAGACTGTAAGCTCAAAAATTGATGACTTACCTTTTAAATCTTACGGATTTCCTTTAGCGGCTTTTGGCACATTTGTGACATAGGAACAGCATTACTCTCTGGATTTAACTTCTGAGAATCCAAGCGATTTGTAACATGATCTACATACAGAACAGTGTATCAAAGAGAGCGAAAGGATGATTACATTAATTATTACTTAGGCCTCTCAAAAAAGTATTACAAAACAACAGCTTTACACAAAATTAAACTAAACAAAAATGATCATGATCTTTATATTTTAAATACTGTTCTCCTTAACACATTATTTTTAATCTTCAGACCTAGGCTCTATCCGATGAACAATGTCTCCCATCTCGCTGCTTATCCATAGGAATCTCTTCCTGAAAAGGGAAGAAGTTCCAACTGGTGACAGGGGCACATATGGGTCTTTGGTAAAATTCTCACCATCTAACATCTTGTGCCTTTTCCATGAGGGTTTCTTTTAAAGCTAGAACACTTCATTTTTGGCAACCCTGCTCCGCATGTCTAGACACATTACAGTGCTTGGTTACAATTGCATTTCCATAATAAAGTAGTATCCATTCATTCATAACTTTCTCGAAAATTCTTCTTTCAGGCTTTAAGCTCTCCCAGCTCCGTCTCAGCCAGAAGGTGAATATTTGGAAAGTTTCTGCTAAATCCATTTTATCAGATATTGACTTATATGACTCAAAAATCATTTTCCATATGTCCGCAAGAATTATTACCCCAAAAAAGTAACCCATGAGGAGCTGACTTTTATAATTTAGAGTTTTGAATGTGAGCAGTCCTTTGAGAAACAAACTCACAGGCTGGAATGAAATATCCTAACTTAAAACCAAAATTTTTACATATATATATATATCCCTCTAAAGTATAAACACATGCACATGCAACTTCAGTCTTTCAGTTCTTTTGAATGCATTCCTATATATCTTGCCCCTTTTATTCATCATCTCCCCTAAAAATTACTAATTATCTTCAAATCTAATTGCTATAATTTCAAGGTAGTATGTATTATTTTCTCTAAAGGGAAAAACTAAAAAATGTGATAGCAAATATCTATTTTTTGAAGACATATTACAATTCCCAGATGTATTCAATCCTGTGTACAGCTTTGTATATAGCATTTTTACATGTCTTTCAGAAGTAGGAAAGCTACTTGGAACATATACTTCTTAGTGGAATGATATGGATTACCTGAAAATCTAGCCTGATTTGAGTTTTTCTTTTTGATATTATAAAAAAATAAATATATAAAACCATGACATATGCATAATTAAGCCAAATAGAATATTTAAATCAAAATATTAAATTAAAATTAAATATTTAAATTAAAATATTCAGAATGTTTGTCCTGAACCATTTTTTTTTTAATCCTACACTCATAAGTTATATGTTTGTATTAGTCTGGGATGACTAGAGCAACAAATCCAGAGACATTTATATGCATATAAGAAAGAGCTTTATATAAAAGAGCAATTGTATATTAAGAAAAAATCCCAACCCAGTCAGTGCCAGTCCATGGATCCAATATTAGCCCATATGTTCTATACCAATAGAAAAATTCCTCTTCAGACTTTTGCAACATATGCAATGACACCGAATGCAGGAAGATCATAGGCTAGTGGGTGGAAAGTCTTGAAGATCCAGTGGTGATGAAAGCATCTCAACTCCTGCATGGGTCTCCACGTGGCTCTTCCAGGTCCAGGGCTCTGGCTCCATCAGTATGTCTCCATGTGACTGGTAGACAGGCATACCTTGCAGGGAGTGAGCATGTGTTCTACCTTTAAAAATGAGGTCATCAAGCTGTGACCTGATGTGGTTGGAAGGGGTGCCAGCCCCCCACCACTAATCATGGGTTTGATAGGCACAATTGTATGGTTGAGACATATGAATATTATATTAAAGCCATTGAGAGCATGAGAGATAGAAGTGAGAGAGAAATAATGGAGTGAGACACATTTCATGGTAGCAATGCTCATCTAAACCTCACTTGGTGGTCCACATGGAGAGAAGGGGACAGGAAGGAGGACAAGGGGAAAGGGAACAGGGGAATGAGGATGGGAGAGGAGATGGGGAGCCAACGAGAGGTCAAGGGAGGAGCCAAGAAAGATCTTTATTCCAAACCTAGGCCTATATATCTTTAGCTGGGAGTGCAAGCACACTAATTTCAGGTAAAGACATACGTCACAGGAAGGGGTTGTACTATAGGTTATACAGTAATGAAGGGGACAATCTAGGGATATACACACAATAGGAAGAGGAGGGATTGGGGGTATACATGTGACAAGATGGGCAGATCATAGATTCAGGATGGCTGCCTAACTTTGGATGTTGCTGAACTGGTTTGATTCGCTCTCCTAGAAACCGTTATCAGTAGGGTGTAAACCCCACCTACAGGAACCGAGCTTATGGCCACAAGCCTTCAGGGAGAAGTAGAGTAGCCTATTGACCAAAGCAGCAGGGAGCAGACCCACCTGTAACAGCAGTTTGCTAGCTGACTGCCTCAAGGAAAGTAACTTTTACCATTAGCTGCAAGCAATGTCCTAAGTCTAACATATTTGGGGGAGACAACTTGGGAGAAATCTTTCTGTTTCCCACAACATGCTTGACAGGCTGAACTCTACCCCTTCATTCTGAAGTCTCAAATTGACAACAGATTATGTAATTACCAAATGCCCTTCCTCTATTTTTTGTTGTTGTAATGGAATAATTAATGAGTAGTGAAGTTAAAGAATTGATGTACTATTCCTTCCACAAGTATTCAAAATATTCATAAAAACAAAAGTAACAGAAGGAAATACAAAAAAGCTAATGCAGAACTAAAGGTATATGGTACTTGGTTAATGGTGATATTTCATTCAATGTAATTTCACAGCAAGCTCATATTATTGAAAATAATATGACTAATCTTAGTTCAATTTCCATATATATATATATGGAGATTATATATATTGAACTGAGTATATATATATATATATATATACTCAGTATGTGTATCTATATACTGTGTGTGTATATAGGAAAATAACTGTACAGTGAACCCACCCTCGCCACTTCACGCTTTGACTTCCGCGGCTTCACTCTATCGCAGTTTTTGTGTAACAGCGCATGCTCTGTCATTACTGCCACTGATTGGCTCATACTGTACACGCTTCTCTCTGCATCGCTATGTAGCGGAGCTACATATCAGATGCATTTTTGCTTTTGTACAGTGTACTGTAATTGTTTGCGATTTTTAAGAAATTTTATCTAAGCCCTATGATGGCTCCTAAACGAG
>NW_022111368.1:1117668-1144663 GCF_000313985.2 Echinops telfairi
AAGTGGCACTGTTTTTAATATTCGTGTTTTTTATCCATAAGAAGTCATGATCCAAAATAAATAAATAACGTCACAATCCAATTAATTTAGCGATCTTTTGGTCATTTAAATCTATTGCTAGACTGAAAAGAACATTTGAAATTATTAAGAAAATTTGTGATTTGATGATAATGAGGGAAAATGGTTAATTTATTTGTTAGTGTTCATCATGTTTATTACAATATGACAAAGGCGGAACAAATCTGTGTGTGTGTTTTAGCCAATACAAAAGGCATAACTTCTTTTTCAGTATGTAATGAATCATTTAATAATGAACTAGAGGAATATAATGTAAGTTTCAAAGGTATATCTGCACAGTGAGTTTTTAAAAATACACAAATCACAGTTTTAAGTCAATGATATATATGTGTGTTTATATTTGTGTGCATATGTAAAATATGAAGTGAATTTTTAAAGTTTGTATTAAAATTCTATAATATCTTAACTCCATTTTTCTACAGACTTTTTGAAGTCATCAAATGTGTATGTGTATGGGCATATGTGTACAGAATTGTACTTGAAGATAGATATTGAAATTTTGTTTTACAGTGACTGTGATACCATTTCTTTTGGGTCTGTCATTGTTACAGTAAATCATATGACTCTCTTACTCAAAATGGTCAATATGATTTCATTTTAGCTTATCAGTGCTTAGAATATTGATCTTTATGGGTTCTATTTCAGTTAGTATGGTTTCTAGATTCTAGAAAAATCTAGATCATTTCCTAGAATCATAGTTTATTCCATCCCTTAAGATCTACTGTACTTTGAGGAAGCATATCTTCCTTCAGTATATTTTAAGTGCCTTCCAACTCAAGGAGTTCATCTCTGGCACTGTATTTGACAATGTTCTCATGCTATTTATATGTTTTTCAGTGGCTAATTTCTCAGACTTGGACAGACTATTCCGTTGTGGTTTTTTTAATTTTTAGTATATCCAGTCTCAGAGTTCTACAGAAACTGGTTCACCATAGGATTTGCATAACTTCCAGCAGCATAGCAATATGCAACCTACCACAGTACAACAAACTGGCTGACAAATGATAGCATCTTTAAAATATATATTATATATATTAAGACTTTCTTATAAAACATGAATCCTTAACCTATATATATGTATAAATAAATAATATATGCACATATTTTCCTTTATTTACTTTGATTAGTGCAAATTTGTACAATTTATGTGTAAACTAAAAAAAATCAATTGGATGAAAATTACACATAAGAATATATGTTTAAAACAAACCCTTAATTTTATATGTAGCAGCAAGAAGTCTTAAATAATGAAAACAAGTTTGCAAGAGAAGAATAAATAGGCTGACTCAAGGTTCCTAATTTTAAAACATACTATAAAACTACAATAATCAAACCAGCCTAGAATTGGTATAACACAGTCACATAGACAAAAGGAATGGAATTGGAAGCCCAGGAATAAAACCATACAACTGTGCTCAATATATTTTTGACAGACATGCTAAGTCTACTTGATGGTAAAAAGAGTCTCTTCAATAAAAGATGCTGAGGCAATTCATTTCCACATGCAGCTAAATGAAAACGTATCGTTTCTCATACCACACACAAAAATAAATTCAAAATGTATTTAAGGATCAAAATGAACAAACCAAAGCCACAAAATTGTTAGAAGAGCAAGTAATGGCAACACTACTAGGTCAATCTTGCAGAAATGGAATACCTAATAACAAAAACACAAATCATAAAGTAAATAAAAATGACCCAATAAAAATTTCAAATGTTTGTTCATCAAAAGACTTTTCCAAAAAAAGATGAAAAGACAAGCTACAATTAAGAGGATATATTTGACAATACATCTGGCATGAATCTAATAACCAAACATGTAAAACATGACAACTTAGAAATATACATAACCTAACCCTAAAATGGACAAAGGTCTTGAATATATGCTTCACCAAAGAGGCCATTCAGATGCCACCAAATACATGAACAGAGTTTTGGTATCATTAGCCACCAGCAATATGGAAATCAAAACCACAATGAGACTCTGATGGCGCTGTTGATGAAGCACTGGATTGCTAACAGTAAGACTGGTGATTCAAAATGCACCGATGTATCCAGGATAGAAAGACAAGTGTGTTCTCTCCTGTAAATAGTTACAAAGCCTTTGGAAACCCTCTATAGCATCAGTTCTCAACCTGTGGGTCGTGACCCCTTCCAGGATCAAATGACACTTTTACAGGGGTTGCTTAAGACCATCGTAAAACACATATTTCTGATGGTCTTAGGAACTGAGATACTGCTCCTCTATCCATCTCTAGGCGGGTCCACCCACATGCAGATACACCCGCATACAAGTACCTGGCATGATGACATCATCACGCCAACCCCATCACATCCACCCGCTACAGATATGTGACGGGGTTGGCGTCATAATGTACTTATCAGGACCAGTAACACATGTGTAGAGAGCAGCTACTGTGTAGAGAGCAGCTACTATGGAGAAAGCAGCTGCTGTGTTGAAAGCAGCAGTATTGGAGGTAAAATGACACTTCATGAATTATAATTACATATTGTTTATGTGATTAATCACTATGCTTTAATTATGTTCAATTTGTAACAATGAAAATATATCCTGCATATCTGATATTTACATTATGATTCATAACAATAGCAAAATTACAGTTATGAAGTAGCAACGAAAATAATGTTATGGTTGGGGGTCACCACAACCTGAGGAACTATATGAAAGGGTCGCAGCATTAGGAAGGTTGAGAACAACGGCTCTACAGGGTTGCTAAGAGTCAGAATTGGCTGGATGATATGAGTTTAGGATGATTATGATTTAAAACGCAAACAATCATAATAAAAATAACAAGTGTTGGCAAGAACATGGGAAATTTTTGACCCTTATTCATTGCTGGTGGGAATGCAAAACGGTACAGTGATAGTGAAAAATAGTGTGGTGATTCATCAAAATCCTAAAAATAGAACTACCATACCCTCATAGATTTGTATATCAATATTTCCTGCAGAATTATTCACAATAGCCCTGGTGTCATAGTGGTTATACATTGAGCTGCTAATCTACTAACAAAACTAGTAGCCACTCAGTGGGAGAGAGACAAAGCTGTCTCTTCTAGTAAAAAGTAATTTAAAAAATTTCACTGCCATCAATGCCAACTTCCAGTGAACCTATAGGACAGGATAGAACTACCCTGTGAGTTTCTGAGGCTTTTACAGGAGGAGAAAGCCCCGAGATTCTCTCTTGGGTGGGCTGATCTCTTGGAACTGCAGACCTTTGGGATCGCCATCCAATAAGTAAGGCGGCAGAAACATACAGGAATAGTTTGACCTTGTCCAACTGGATTGATAGGAGTTGGAACCCCCTCGGCGGCAGTGGGTTGTTTAGAAGAATAAAAGTGTGCACTCTTGTGATGGAACATAATTGCTTGACACAACTTTCCTGACCTTTCTCCCAAAATGATGTTCTTCAATTCTTAAAACTTCTTCCTAATATGCCAAGTAATCATCTTGTGTTCTAAAACTCATAATAATAACTGATATTACCCCTTAAGGATTTCAAAAAGAAATCACCACAGTCTTCTGAGCTGAATTCTGCCTTGAATTTAACTGGCTCCATAGATTCCCTTGAAGTCATTGCTTTTATTGGACCTACTTGATTGTGAAGGCGCCCTCATGAAACTGCGACACGTGCACTGCTGGGAGAGCTTTTCTACAGCCATCCGCTCATGGTAGAGACATGTTTAACCAGGTCTTGTTTGGAAGCATCCAAACAAGTAAGTAACTACTACTTACCCTCTTTAAGAATGTAACTGGGAATGAAACTCCAAAATCTATGTACTTACAAAACTTGGAGAATCAGCTAAAATTATTTTAGACAATGCTCTTTACGGACCTTCTTGGAAAATGCTTTATTAAATCCCCTTTTAAAAAAACAGTATATCTTTAAAATCAGATGGGTGTTTAGAGGTCTATTCATCATCTTTGTATTCAATAGTTTAACTCACCATTCAAACTTCCCAGTAGTTTACAGATTCCCTGCTCCCCAAGTGCTCTTCCCCCTCAGGTAGGCAGGCCACCATCTTCTATGTCTTCAAAGTAAGTATCAATCAAATCCAGTTTGTTGCTTATCTTCGCTCCCTGGCAATCCTCCCGTTTGGTAAACTCCCAAATCTGTTCCCTTTGTTATGAAAGTCTTTATTTGATTAATTTTTATTTTTTTCAACCTTTTAACCGTGTTCTCGTATTATATTTGTCCTTTTGAGGTTGGCTACTTTTACTCAGCATGATGTTCTTTGAGATTAGCGGCATCATTAAACTGCTTTTTTGTTGGGTCGTGGATACTGTAAGGTTTACCCTATAATATCTTAGTGGATCAGAAGTTAGATATGATGTTAAGAAATCAAAACAGGGAACAGAATGATTGCATAAGCTTCATAAAAGGTATAAACATAACTCATGAAAATATGTAAATTTATATGTAGAGTAGGAGATGTGAAACTAGATATGATGTAAATCTGTAAGATAAGGCCAGGCTAACAAAATTGAAATTATCCCACTCCTGAAGGCCACATAAAAAGAAATTATAAAGTTGATCATCTTATTTGGAAGAAGACACACAATGGGATAGGTATGTAACATAGTACTATGTGTAAGGTTCATTTAAATTGCGATCATAAAGAAAAGATGAAAAGAGAATGGATGAGAGGGAGAAAAGGAAAAGAAAAGAAAGTAAAGTTTTGGCCAGAAATAAGTCTAGGGGTACTGGGAGCCAGATGATGGTGAATGGCATAGAATCAATTGGATTGCAGGGAAGAATGAGGTTATCTGAAATTCAGACCAACTTAAAGCCAAAGACAGAATACGACAAGAGGACGTTGATTGTATTGGTCTGAAAATACTAGCTACAGCTAGTTTTTGTTAGTTAAAATTGATTAGCCAAAGTCTAGACAGGGACTTTATGGACACAAAAATATAGGAAAGGATAAATGTCACAAAACAGAACTTGAAATTAACTAGGCATCACATGCAAAACCCATTTTATATTTATGCAAAATACTCATTTTAATCTTAGTAATGACACAATAGCATTTAAAAAATCGCCAGACTAACTGCCCTGTTACAATTATAGCTGTGGCAAAATGAATAAAATTTATCGTTATGTCTATTCCCCTGGCATTGAGATATTCTATCTGCTGAAAAACAACTTCATTTTTTTAAATGATAAAAAAAAAGGTAAAGATTTTATCAAATTGTTCACAAAGCTGGTGAATTAAGATACCAATTTTTAACTTGAATCAATATTGAATCCTAAAAAGGTTTATCTTCATTGTTTTGTTACCTTCGATAAGCAGTCTTTAATATTTAAATCATTTCTGGAGACTGGATTTAGTATTTTAAGATAGTAATTTTAAGACATTCCAAAATTGTATTAAAGTTATGAATTTTGTATGTTTCCTCACCACTCTTTATCACTATCTAGATTAGCATTTTCAGGTTTTAGGGGTTTAATATCTGTATCTCAGACCCCAGACAGACTCCAGCCCCTGGCACTTAGTCAAGAGGTCAGGTTACACACAAGCAGTCTTTCATCAGCTGTGTTGTGGATGTAAAGCCTTTCCATTTTCTGTTCCTGATCTTGGTTTTCTGAACTGAAATCTTTCAAATTGTTATATGACTGAAAGGGAGTGTGTTAAATATGCATATGTTACAAACTCCTGCCAAACATGCTATCCCCTTGATGGTTTTCAGTGAAGTAAAGGCATGCAAATTTGCTCAGAGAGTTTGCTGGGCACCCCGATGAGCATATTGGACTGCATGAGGGTCAGGCCTTTTGGCACACTTCTCGAGCAGGGGCCTGAAAGGCATTAAGAAATCCTCATAACTTGCTACCCACATTTTTTTCCCTAAGAAATGTCTCAACATTACAAAGAAAACCCCACAAATCCAATTTAATTTAGCTTAAGACGTTAAAACCAAATATCCAAACAAACAGGGAACATCAACTGTTATTAACTTTAAGACTATAAAGATTTTGCATTAACCAAGAAATCTTTCTCTCTCCCTTTCTTTCATAGATTATATAAAATAAAATTAATGACAATAATATGCATTTACTTTTTATTTACAGAAAAAGCTAGAGGTAAGTGACATTACCAATGTCAAACAAGGATGGAAGAAATGTGAACCCGATTTTTTTTTTCTTGGAATAAATGAAAATGCTCCCCACAACAGTACTGCCACTAGTTCACTAGATCACATGCAGGGATCACTGAAGATATGGGTGCTATAGCAAAGTGTAAAGGAACTAGCTGGTGCCCAGCTATCAGAAGGAATACAAAAATTGTAAATAATAAAATCCAAATCCGAAGGAGGGCATGGCATCCAAGCTTAAATTCTGAGCACGGGGTTTGCAGAAGGCTATGACCAGTGGAAGCCCACAATCCATTTGCAGCGTCCACACATGGATTAAGCCTCTGTTCAGAGTTGAGGGGTTGGAATGACTCCTTGCTATCAGATAGAGATGATTGGGAAGCTGCTTATGGCAGACACAGATCAAAATGTAATATTTTATCATTTGATCTCCATTTTGACTGATTTTAAAGTTGCTTCAGTTTAAAGAAAAAGAAAATGCAGGGGAAATGCACGTGGATTAAGCCTCTGGTGAACGCCCTCATACAGCCCACAGACCACAGGTGTGAATAGTTTACTATCATGCAGAATGTACTGGGCAGTGGATTGATGCAAATTAGGTTAAATTTTAACAATTTATCATTTGCTCTCCATTTTGACCCATTTAATTTTTTCTACTGTTTAATATTTTCTTTACAGTTGAGGTTTTTCAGTGTTTTACTTTGATATTGTTATTAGTTTTCTTTTTTTTTAATTCTTCTGTAAAATAAACCCATGATAGGTAAATACAGTATATAAATACAGTAACTGGATTAATGCTTCCTTGGGAGTAGAGCAAGGGGGTTGGGGTATTGGAGAATGAATAACAATGAGCACAAGAAGGAAGACAATGTTCTAAAATTGACTGTGGAATTTTTGTACAACTTGTTGTAGGAGGGGGTGATTGTACAAGTCCTCTTAAAATAACTGAACTATCAAATTGCATGATTTGTGAATTATATACTGACAAAAGTGTTTTAAAAAGAAGTACAATCACTAACATATTGAGAAATAAGTTTGGTTGCTAAAAAATACTAAAGCTTTCAAATTATTTATTGGAGTATGAAACATGTCACAAATAAAACTATTATAAATATTCTACATATGTTTTAATGTCTATATAGCTATAACTATCCAAATATTGTTTGTGCCAACATTGGTTTTCTAATATTGCATTTTTCAGGGTGCTGGGTCAGTCTGAGGTCTAAGACATAGAAATAGGAGGACAGAAAATCAGAAAAGGCATGTTAGATCAAACTTATGGTTCAGAAAACACAGAAATGTATTTCATTTCATTTACAAATCATTTTATTGGGGGCTCTTACAGCTCTAATAATATGCTATACATCAATTGTATCAAGCATATTTGTACATATGTTGCAATCATTTTCAAAATATTTTCCTTATATTTGAGCTCTTGGTATCAGTTCCACTTTTGTCCCTTCCTTCTCCCCTCCACCCTCATGACCCCTTGAAAAACTATAAATTATTATTTTCATATCTTCACCCACATTTCTGTTGTTCATCCCTCTGGGGGTGAGGTAGTGTCATGTGTTGATCATTGTGATTGGTTCTCCCTTTCTCCTCTCCACCCCCACCTTTCCCCTACCCTCCTGGTATTGCTATTCCCATTTTTATTCCTGAGGAGTTTATCTGACCTAGATTGGTGTGTCATGAGCTCTTATCTGTACCACTGTACATACTCTGGTCTAGCCAGAACTGAAGGGCAGGATTGGGGTCATGATAGTGGGGAGTGAGGACGCCTCAAAGAAACAGAGAAATATTATGTGTTTCATAGGTGCTATACTGTGCCCTGGTTGACTCATCCCTTCATTGGGGTCCTTCTGTGAGGGGTGCCTTATTGTGAACAGATGAGTTTTGGGTCTCTGCTCCGACCCCCTTAATTCTCAGTATGTGTTTTGGACCATTTGTTTGTTTGAGGTCTTCTGGTGCCTGTTACCTGATTCCATCAATACCTCATGATCACACTGGCTAGTGTGCTTCTTCCATGGGGGCTTGTTGATAACCAGCTAGATGGTTGCTTGTTTATCTTCAAACCTTTAAGACCCCAGACACTATATATTTTGATAGGCGGGCATCATCAGCTTTCTTCACCACATTTGCTTATGCACCCATTTTGTCATCCACCATCCTGTCAGGAGAATGAGCAGCACAGAATTCCTGGTTGTTAGAATAGAATAAAGTGTTCTTGTGTTGAGGGAGGGCTTGAGCAGAGGCCCAAATTCTGTCCACTTCCTCAATGTATTGCCATATAAATATATGTGCATAGGCCAATACCTCTATTTACATGAATTCATATATTTATACAAGTGCACACCTATGTTCATACCTCTATCCATATCTTTGCTTCTTGGATATTTCCTTTGTTTCCCTTTACCTTTCTCCTGCACAACCATCATGCCTGCCCTTCTTCTACATCTTAGTAATCCCTCTCAGCTAAATTGTTCCAAACCCCCAGGTTCTCTACATCCTCCTCATTGTTAATTTTAATTCGCTAGTTATTCCCCTGTGGGGAAAGGGGCGATGAGGAATGTATTGTAAAATGTAGCGTGCATGTTACATTTTGAACTCTTCACAAAACATAGGAAGTATTAAATGTCTTCAGTTGAAACTCAGAAAACTAAACTTAAAAAAAAAAGTCAAAATACTTGGCCAAATTCATGTGGCATATCAGTCCCACATTCTAAGTGGATAATGTGTTTCCTGAACGTCTATATTCTTGTAAAAGGACTTACCAACACCTTCCTCATATACTCCCTCAGATTTTGAGAGAAACGGAGCATTGCTGCAAGCTCAGTTGTTACTGGGATCTGTAGCATGTTCTATGAAGGTACAGAGTCAAGTCTTCTTTTTACAACGTGATAAATTCAGTGAGTCTGCTGTTGGTCAGAATTGTCTGGAATTTCATGTAGAAGTCTAAGTAAGTCAAGGGTCATGGATTACAAAATCCAATATGGCCACACAATCTTATTATCTAATATAATTTTTATTAGAAATGCCAAAAATAACATAGCTAGGTGATACAGCACAAGTTGTTGACTTGGATGTGCACCATGCTGTCCTTCAAAGCACAGAACTGAGGAAGCCAGTGAAATAGCTGCAGAGAAGTAGAGCTAAGCAAATCCAAAAGAGCAAACCGCCTGAGAAAAAGCTAGGGAAACAGAAACGGAATGAAAATCACAAAGGAGGCAACTTATGGATTGTAGGTGTGATCTCTGCTGACCTGGAGCACCATGGCCAACATGAATCAGAGTGAGCGGCCTTCCCAGGTAGCGATCATAGGAAGGCAACCAACATAATGAACAATAGGAGACAGATCAGAACATGATTTGAATGTGAAGAGGGAAAGTGCATGGAGGTGAGCAAGAACCCTAGCAATCCAATCGACTCTATAGTACAAGGAAGGAGCCAGGAAACAGGGACCAGCCGTAGTCCCTGCTTATTTGCGTGGATGGCACTTCGAGAGTGGAGAATCTGTGGATTGGCACCCTGGAGAGGGCCCAAGCTGCCGCTGATAAAAGTTGGGAAGTGGTCTCAGGTGCACTTCAAGGGGAGTGCCTCAGTATGCATGCTAGAGGCGGTGGGAACATGCTCCCTCATCTTCAACCGTCCAGTCAATGGTCAGTGTGCCATGATGATCCTCATCCATGTCCCAGAGAGCCATGGCTTGGTCTCCCATCATGTCAGACTAGTGATTGGAGGCTTTCATCTGCCTACTCATGCCCAATCTCCCACTGCCTGCCTTTTGATAGGTGATGCTTGCTCTCAACCAAAGGCATGGAAACATCACTTGTCACCCCCAATCTGACTTCTCTTTGCACAAAAGTGCAAGTATCCATTTCACACATCCAGTGACTGCTGAGCTACATATCTCATCTTGAGCACCCTACAAGGAGCAATGTGCCCATAAAGAACCCAACTCAGTGACTAGGAAAACTTCTCCATGTGCCTAGGCCCAATGAGCACCCACGCTCATGACCTCATCGGTAACACCAGTCACAGGTGTCATCTGCACCTATATCAAGTGATCAGCAGGAGACAATAGTGCCTTCATCAAGCCTCCATTATGCTCAAGAGAAAATATATATCCTTCAGACAAATAGCGGTGATAGCTATCTTTACTTTCACGTAAGCCTCTTAATATTTTCTACCTCTTGAGATCAATTAGTGCATGCACAGTGGGTCTACCCTATGAATTTGTGTAGTCCTCTCTTGAAGTGTATGTGAAGATGTTCTGCCTGATGTCCAAAGAATGTACTAATTTCTAGCTAGCACCAGTCTGGAAGAAAACCACAGTTACACCAGAGCTATGTAGAAACCCTAAGCACCCAATACATGTCATCTAATATCAGAGAGAGAACCTATGCACCCACCTTCATTCACAGGTGTGGCCTACCATAACCATTAGTGAAAGGCTCTCGTGACTAATCAACAGATGTCAAAGACATATATGCATCAAAATCACAAAAGAACAATCATAAAATTAATACAAATGGAAAACAGAGATGCAAAGAAAGAAGAAACAAATTTCCAGGTTAAAAAAAATGAAATAAATATAAAGTAAATATATATAATATACAAAAGCCAATAAACCTATTAAACATAAATGCAAATATATAATTGCACACTTACATATGTCTGTACATCTAAAAATGTGTGCATATAATATGGGTACACAAAATAATATATAAATAAACACTGATGACTAAGAGACAGTAAAAAAATAAACTCTTTTTTTTAAGTTAGATAATATGGCTCAAGTTCCTAGGTGTTAGGACATAAGTGAACAAATAACGGGAAGATTTTTTTGAGGAAGAAACAGTCATAGAGCTGCTTACTAGGAAATCAAAAGACTTACTTAGAGATATAAAGATACTACAATTGAAACCCTAGGGGAATTCAGAAAAATGGAACAAGAAAAATGTGAAAAAAGTAGACAATTAACAAACAGGTAGAAAGAACTTCTTAATAGAAATTGAGATAAACAAAAAAATATCAAGAGAAAGAGAAATATATATATATTTGAATGGAAGGAGGAAAAAATCAGCAAAATAAAGGGTAAATCCATTGATAATAATTTGTATGAGAAACACTCATAAAAATAAATGTTCTATGGAACTAAAGCAATCACAATTAAATTAGTTAGCATTCCCTCAAAACTGAGTCATATAATCCTATAAACATCTTCCCCTACTCGTTCTCTATATACCAGGATTCAGTGGAGATCCCCACTTTCCCACTCATTTTGAGACTAAATACATCCAAGAAAGCTTGTAATGCATTTATCACTCCCATATTTTGGACATCCAATTTCTAATTCATTGCCTGTTAATCCAGTTCTCAGAGGAGACAAGTGTGATCTTTTAAAAATTAGCAGTTTTATTGACATATATTTCACATCCCATACAATTCAATAATTTAAACATGTGAAAAAGAGCATGCCATCATTAGCATGATTCTCAGACCTTGTTCTTCTTTCTTGTACTCATTATTAGTAGTAGCTCCTAATTTCCCCTGAAATAATCTCAAGAAACTATTAATGCAGTTCCTATGTCTACAGATTCACCTATCCTGAAAGGTATAGAAAGAAAAACATAACACAAAAATACAAACACGAGCAAAGAAATAAAACAAAAACTTCAATAAAAAAGAAAGCGGAAATAATAATTTAAAATAGCACAAATTAAAATGGATCAACAGGGAGAACATATGATATTGTGCTAAATTTTAACCTAACTACATCTGCATTAGTCAACTTTCAAATACACTCTGTCTAATAGCAAGGCTCTTTACATCCCTGGTCAATGGTCAGAGGGAATTTTATGGAGGCTTAATCCATGTTGGGAGGTTGAAAATTGATTTTGGCGTTTACTAGCATCCCTAACTCTCAGAAACCAGGTACTTAGAATTGAAGCTCTAATCCAGTTTTTTCTCCAATCTTGGATTTTATTATTTACAGTTCTTGGATCACATAGGCAGGTGTGCTTCTTCCTTGTGGACTTACCGACACCACTCTTAGACGGCCATTAGTCCTAAAATGAGTCTGTAAGGCCCCAGACACTATCATTTCGGATAATTGGGCACAATCTGATTCCTTCACCTCACTTTGCTATAGCACCCGTAACTTCATTAATATCTTCCGGAGGACAAGTATGGAGTTGGGGCATGTTCTTAGATTAGGATTAGGATTAAGAGGGCTCTTCCAAACACATCCATATATTTATTGTGTATGTATGTCATTGGTCCACTTTAGCGATCTCATTATCACTTTATTTGGAAACGTTTGCAATAATCCTCATGGGAAATATGATAATTTTATTGTTATGTTCATTAATTTAGCCAATAGTATAATATTTAAGATAATGTCCAGAAAAATAAAGTATACATGAATAGAAAAACTTTTTGGAATAATGTACATGGATTGTTCATTTGCATAAATTAAAGACTTAAGTGACTATATGCCATTTATGCAAATAATGAAAGTTGGAGATAAGTCAAAACTTTCAATAATGCTCATTCAAAAAGGTACAACGTAAGCTTGGTTAACTAGCATATGTAATAAAAAAGCCAAGACAGTGTGACAATAGCAAATAGATGGTAGTATGAAATTTCCATTTAATGGGCACCTTCAAAGCAAGAAATATGAACCAAAGTCCATAACTTCAAAATCAATAACCTTGGAATAGTAGGCATCTGCTTCTTCTCACATTATGAAATTTTAGACTTATATCTGAGGGCATATTTCAGTTCCTTTAATCTCCTACAGGTGTGCTTAAGGTAAAAAGTTTGGTTCATTTAGAGGAGCTTCCAAATCAGATCCTTCTGGTGTAGCCTATGAGGCTGTACTCCTCATGAAAGAACAGAGTCTAAAATCCTAGTTTACTATAGCACATGGATACAGGTCGCCAAGGACTAGATAGAGACTAGGTCAAATGTGCCTGATTATGGACATACTGGGTGTACTCTCCCATTGGGATCTACGTAGTAAATGTTAAGTGTATTTCCAAATGGCAGGCTGCCCCTTCTGTTTTACAGACCACCAGAATTGAAATCGCCTTCTCCAACACAGACAAAGGATGATTTTTAATTTAAAGGAACTTAATTTCTCATTGGCACTGTGAGAATCTGTATCAGTAAGCAAAGTCTAGTTTAGAGCAGGCCATCTCTCAAGACTGCAGCAATGAATACTACTTCACATGTCTAATAACTTTCTCTTTATGCTCAGTCAGGTACTGGTCAACTCAGTCCTAGCCATCCAAATTTGATAAAATGGGGTCCAGCAGCAAACTCTGGAGTTCACAGGACCCTACACTTCATGTTAGCTAGTCCATTAACACACTCATCACTAGCACCCCTGTGAGCTAGGTCATGTCTATTAACTCAGCAATACTCCGTAAATTTCAGACCAGACAGGTCTTTCTCTGTTCTCTCCTCTCTAGGCTCAGTGGACTAAGTCATTTGGTCTAATAGAATATGACAGAAGTTAGCTGGTCTCTTTGTTACTGTATTCCCCCCACTTCCAAGTAATAAGTGAACACAGGTATTCAACATAGCAAGTATAACTAGTCTGCTCACAAGCGCTCTTTAACTTTCAGTCCTGGAAAGGAGTCATCTCAGATGGGCCCAGACTGGGAAGCCTAGATGGAACCCTGGGCCTTCAGTGGAGATCTAATCCACACGAGGGCTTTGCAAACGGAACTGAGGCTTTTATTGTCACCCATAACCTCTGCAAAACAGGTGCTGAGAATTAAAGCTCTAATATCATTCCCTTCTCTGAGCTTGGATTTTATTATGCCCAATTCTTGGATCACACAGGCTTTCTGATTGCCAGGCAAAACCTGGTTCCTTCACAAGACATTCCTATAACACCCCTATCTTCAATGATAACTTCATGAGGATAAATATGGAGCAGAGCCCATTCATAAAAACGAATCTAATTGTTCTTAAATTAGGTCTTACTCTTAAGTGCGAGCTCAAAATCCATTTATATATCTAAGGTTTATAAATGTACCCGACAACCTCAACTACTTTAGAAATAGAACTATCAGTGTCTTGAGAAGAACATAGGTAATTTGGTATTTTAAATCACAGTATCATTAATCTAGCCATGATACACAATTTAAAATAGGAGTGAAAAAAAGTACACATTTGAAAGAAAGCTTATTAGAATCAAATACATGGAATGCTTCCTTATGCAGAATAAAAAGTTAAGTACCATGAATAGATGGTCCTCTATAAATGACATTCAAATGGTGGATAAATGCATGAAAAAATCCTCAGGACCATTATCCATCTGAGAAACGCAAAGTAAAACAATGACCGACATATCCCCTTACATCTACAACAACATCCCACTAAAAACAAAAACAGAGAGAAAAACCACTAAACACTGGAGAGAAATTGGAAGTCTTATTCACTGACAGTGGGTCTGTGTTTACTTGCACCACCATTGTGGAAAGTGATATGTTTATACGTCAAACAACTGGGAATAGAAATTCTATAGATTCAGCAACCTCTCTTAGGTATAAATCCTAAGTGGAAAGAGACATACTGTATGTATTCATGTATAAGCCAAGTTTTTAAACATATTTTAAATTCAATTTTGTGGTAAAATTAGGTGCCTCGACTGATATTCGGGTTGGCTTATGCTCGAGTGTATACGGTAATAATCAGGCATTCTCATTTTCACTGTCGCATTGTTAAAAATAAATAACAGGTTATTAGAAACAGTTAAAAGCCCATCAGTAGGAGAATGGAAAAAGGAACCTTGATGCAAACACAATGGAATGCTATGCGTCACTAAAAAATATTGATGAAACCAGAACACCACATGACATGGATGGGACTGAGAAGATTATGTTGAGTACAATCAGTAGATCTTGAAAACATAAATATTGTATGAGTACACTATAATAAGGATAAGCCCGGAGCCACAGGCTGGCATCTGTCCTCAGGTCAGATGGTCATTTGAACAGGTCTCCCACACTTTTTTATTTGTACTCCTCAGAAACAACTTCTACAGAGGAAGCCTTACCTCAGTGTGAGGCGGTTTTTCATAAAAGCCTTTTTTTCCTTGAAGGCGATTATTTCCAAAAGACCCTTTTACCAAGCCCCCATAAGTATAAGCTATATTGGGCTTGCAATATCTCTTAATCACAATTCCTAAAATTCATTGTTATTACCTATGTATGTCTACTTTATAATACAAGGTAGAAGAAAGCAATTTCCATAATGTAGTCAGTTGACCATATGATCCCAAACACATAACCTTTTCTAAAAACAGGTTGAACTTTCTCTTCTCCTTCCAGGATGATCCAATTCAAATGCATATGGCCTTTGGAATCTAGCAGCTCCATGCTTTCCATTAGTCATATGCCCAGGGCCACTCCAGGAACAGCTCTTCTCCCATCCGTTTCAGTTGAATACCTTTGACATTCATTTAGTCTCTACAGCAAAAGCAATCTGAGGATCCAAAGTTTCACTTCACCTCTCCCTTCCTATCTAATCCTACCAAACTCCCTGCTTCCATGAATCTGGAGTCCTTGTAACAAACCTTACTCTTAATTCCAACTGAGAAAATGACCTGGGGGCCATATTTTACTTTCTCTGGATAAACAAAGGAGAAGGAAAATCCAAATCCATAGCCAGCCCCAAACGAGCCCAAGTCCTGCATCTTTCTTTATGCTATTTTACAGAAACCATGTCTCCCTTTGCACTCTATGTCCCTGCTGGGTTCATTAATTCTTTACAATTATTGCATCATATATAATACTCATGGTTATGGGCATTCATTAGGGAAGTTGACAGGTTATAAAATGGTAAGCATATCATTCTCTTGTCTGTAGCACCTCTTCTCCACCATGCTGGAAAGTGTATTTCTGTGGCTTTTGACCTCTCAGTCCAGCGCTTCCTTGCCCTCTGCTCTCATGGGACAAAGAGTAGACCACCGCTCTACCCAAAATCTCATGCTGCTCCTCTCTGCTGCCTTATGGTCTCAGTGCCTCACCTTCAAGTGCCTCTACTGCATCTGCCACTTCCAGTAGGGACCTCACACATGTTCCACTGGTGACGCTTCTTTCTTGGTCATCACGAGATTCTCTCTATCTGATTCTGAGAAGGCTCACTGTTACATATCTAGGGCAAAGCAATTCTGCCCAACCCCTATACATCTGTTTCACATACCCTCTATCACTTTAGTGGGAGTTATAAAAGCATAGATAAAAGAGCCATTCCAAGTAATTTTACTTCACTATGAAAGGTAGCTAGATAGGGACAAAATAGGGGGTATGGGGGGAAAGGCCATATAGGGATGAAAATGGTGTGTGGGGGAAAGGTCAGCCCCCCACAACTAATCGCAGGTTCAGTAAGCGCAATTGTAAGGTTGAGATATATAAAGATTATAACAAAGTTATAGAGAAATGGGAGAGAAAGTCAAATAAAGAAACCAGACACATTTCATGGTAGCATGCTCACCTTCTGGATGGCCATGATCTCAACAGCCAGGTCTGTGCACAGTGTGGGCCTAGGACAGGAGCGTGAGGCGAGGTGGGCAGATTTATTGCTAACCAAGCTTTATATCTACTTAAGGTGTGTGATTACAGGTAACCACACATGTCACAAGAAGGGGCTGTACAATAGGCATAAGCATGACAGGAAGGGGATGAGCTGGGGTGTGCATGCAGTAGGAAGGGGAGGGACTAAGGGTATACATATGACAAGAAGGGCAGACCCTAGATTCAAGTCACCCTTGACTGGACTTGACCCACCCTGGGCTCTTCTTCAGGGAAACAATCTATTGCTATCCTTATCAGAAGGGAGTGGCCCCTACTTATTGTGGGATAAACAGTGGTGTCTGCTTTGTATGGCTGATAACCTTTAGGGAGAATAACCTACTTCTGCTGACCTCCAAATATATAGTCATTCGCCACATGCAGCAAGCAACTAAGTATGGCCTATATTTGGGGAAGACAACATGGGAGGAATATTACTGTTTCCCACAAGGGGGGTTGTCTTCCCGAATGCCACGCTAGCAAAAATTAGCTGTTCATGCCACAATAAAGGGGTAGGAAAGAAATCAGACACACTAATTAGACACCTATGGGAAAATCTAGAACTGTGCATGCTCAGACCTGTCACTTGGATTTACAAAAGTGCTTCTGCCATGTGAAATCTTTCAGCCTTGCAAAGCAAGAACCAAGGTATACCACCCCAGAAAACTAACAACCGCACTACCCCAAGTTCACTGCACTAGCATCCTTTGAAGTATCAAATGATCAGATGCATAAATAGTAGATGATAACGGATTAACAAGACCAGTGCTTTAATAAATGAGTTGGGAAGAGGCAGTAGTAAGTATCTCAATGGCCTATTAACAAACAAAGCCAAAACTCACTGCCCTCAAGCCAATGCTTACTCATAGCCATCCTGTAGGGCAGGATGGAATTGCCCATCTGGGTTTCTGAGACTGCAATTGTTTACAGGAGTAGAAAGTCCTGTCTTTCTCCTGTGGAGTAGCTGATGATTTCAAGCTGCTTACCTTGTGGATCCCAGCCCAGTATTTAACCACTACACTATGAGGGCTAATATAGCTACCATTTCCATTTCTTTCATGAAAAGCCATGTTTTTCTTTTCTATTCTTTTCCTGAAATATGCTTTCTGTTGCTAGTAATATGAGTGGTCATCATATATGTTTTCCAATAAAATGATCTCTGGGCTTAATTCAAAAGTAATATAAACAAATGGTTGACATATATTGATCTCATCACAGACAAGCTATTGGCTTGAATCACTAAAAATAGTATTAATGTTACTAAAAGCTTGATTGAGTAAGCAATTATTTTATATTTTCTTAAAGTGGATATATAAAAATAGATAACACAGGAAGTTTACTATATATAATGGAAAATTAGGACTGTCAATATTTAATCAAAGGCACTAAAATATAAGATTTATATTCCATATATTACTAAAATTATCAGTTATTTTAAAAGTTTATCTTAACCATTATAATATTCTTTACATTCAATATTTCAATTCTTTTGTTAGAAATATTATGATAATAATGACATGAAAAATCTTTATAATAAATTATTTTTCCACATATTTTATTTCTCAAGATGGTTCAGTGTTTAAGATTGCGAATTATAAAATATTCAGGAATTTTTTTAATGAGGAAAGAGAAACTACTATTAGAAAATCGATGATAAATTTACATTATAATTAAAGAATATTTTTAAATTATTTAAGTAAACATACAGCTGATTTATATTAAGAGAATATTCATTTAAAAAGGAATATTCCTTTAGGCTATTGGATGTAAAAATGTTCATTTCAAAAATTTTAGGCCTGCTAAATCAATGTACAAGTTTCATGGTATATGATTGTAATAAACTATGAGATTGACTACTTTAATGTTTGTTTAAAAAGAAACACATAGAGATCTATTTTTTTAAGTGTATAGTGACATTATATTAAATAAATAAAAGACCTACAGATCACACTACTTCAATATCCAACCAATTATAGGGACTGGGCAGCATTTTTGTTTTGTGTCTGTGGCTCCAATGAGTCAGGGGCAGAGGAAAGCATAGAAAAACAATAAATGTTACGAATGTCTGTACTTTGAAAAAAAAAAAAAAGAGTGGATTGGGAGTCATTCTCACTGAGAGGTATCAGCTGTCTAGATCAAGCAGACACCACTGTTTATCCCACAACAAATAGGGCCCATTCCTTTCTGTTATTGTCCCCTTGAAGCAGTGCCCAAAGGCAAGCCCAGGACCACTCTAAGATGACTAGGTCATCCCCCTCCTATTGCTTATATTGCCTATGTTACAACCCCTCTCTATGATGCAGGTTGTTGTGAATTGTTTTGCCCCTCTCTGTGAAGCATTATGCTGTGATGTATCCCGCTAAAGTAATATGATGCATGGTTAGCAATAAATAAGGAGGCTCCCTGGTTCTTGGGAGGTGGCTGGCCGAGGGTGGCTGGCAGAGGGCGGCTGAGGAAAGAGGGCTGTATCCCATGAGGGCGGCTCCCATGAGGCCGATGGACGAGAGGGCAGCTCCCTCGAGGGAGGCGGCTCCTGCTCTGGCAGCCGGGTTCCCCCCACGAGGACCACCAAGCAGGGCGGAGGTGAGCAATGCTACCATGTAATATGTCTCACTGTGTTATTGTATTATCTCTCATATAATGCTTATATATATAATGCATATATATCTTTATATATATCTTAATATAATGCTTATATATCTCAAACATAAAAAAAAACTTCTGCCAATCTAATGGGAAAGTCTTGCATAGAATATATTAATAACACTAAATTAAATGGATCCAATGGAAAAAAATCTATATATTAATCATTCAAAAATTTATCCATACAATTGGAATTTCAAATATATCGAGAAAACTCATTAAAAAATTACAAGTGTACCAATTCATCCTTAATATTCACAAGTGAACTAAGCTTCAGCCAAGTTAAAAATCACTCATATTGGCAATTTGCAGACCAAACTGATGGCATAGAAAAAAAATTTTTGAAAAGATAATAAAAAATAAAAATAATCGTAAGGAATCAGAGAAAATACCTCTCATTGAAATATATATACTGTATCCCACAAGAAAGAGGAGGGAAAAAAGAGTAGACATTCCAGAATCTACCTTGTCTAGGGCACAAATGTAATCAGCTAAAAGTGAAAATGGAAAGTTTTAAACAATTAAAATAAGTTATATATAAAAGTGTCCTTTCAGAATGGTTTCATTATTAATTTTTTAAGACAAAAGTCAACAGTGAGTATCTTTCTTAAACTTATATGTAGTAAGCCATTTAATATGGAGAATACATTCTTATTTACATATTGAAGAAAGGGTTATGAATGCAAAAATACATGAAAAAATTGAAAATAATGGGAGAAGATGAAACAGCAATAGATAAATAAGACTACATTGGTCCAATTTAAATAATAATACCTTTTCCTTGTGTTTATTTTAGGAAAGGCAAAATCTTTATGGTAGTGTTATTGTGATATAACTTGCATGGAGGGTGGTCGATGGTGAAAAGGGCATTCTGTAATGACATGTCATGAAGTTCCTGTTGTATACAAGTATCTATCCTTTGTCATTTCTTCATCTACCTGTCTGTCATCTCAGCCTTGGAGCCCGACCGGTCTCCATAAATGTCAGAGTCTTCAGCTTTCCATTATTGTTGTTATTTTCAAATACCCTTGGAAGTCAGAATGAAAGCTTGCACACCAAATTTAGTTGAATTTACCTTCTCCCCAAGGATTTTGAAATGAGTGGATAATAGTAAAATGTAAAATGCACCAGAGGTTTGCATGTTCCACGAACAGCAAATGGTATACATAAACCAACTGACCTAATACTGTTAAGTGGATTCTGATTATAGGTCAAAGTAGGACAGACATCATTCTTTGACCCCCTGCCCAACACCCCCTCAGCCCATACCTGTTTTCAAGACTGTAATAGCTGCTAACAGAAAGATTAGTGTTTCAAGTTCACTAACTGCTCCAAGGGAGCAAGATGTGGCAGTTTGCTTCCATGCATATAACAAAATTGAAATCCCCAAGGAGCAATTCTTCTGTGCTGCACTAGTATGACTTGAAGTTCATTTGGCCACAATAGGTACAGCATTTTTTTTTTTTAAGAAGCTGACTGCCACATCTTTCTTCTGGAAAGTAGCAACTAGGCTCTAACTGCCAAACCTTTGTTTAGCAGCGGACCACTTAACTGGACCACTTTGGCTCTTAGTGATAGACTAAGGAGTTGAATATAATGGCTTGACCCAACATTCTTTGAATTATCCCGTTTGAGTATCCATTTATCAGTTTCCAAATCTTGTTGTGCAATGCCTAATCTTTACATAAGAGATAAATAATAAAACAGTAGGAAGCACACTTTTATTATTTATCCCTCAGAATGCTTGAGTGGATTTTTACTAAACAATAGAAGTAAACTATAAGAAGAATATCATGAAACTTACAATATGTCCATTTTTTCAGGTTCATTCTAGTGGCATTTTCCTATGAAGACATAAATGATCATAAAAGCATAACCTCTGCACCCACACACATCACAAACGCACTTCCACGGACTAAATTCTGATTCACAGTGACCCTACAAGACAGTGCAGAAATTTCCCTGTGGTTTCCCGAAATTGTAACTCTTTACCAATGTTAGTCTCCCAATATGTAACCACTATGCAAACAGGATTCCTCAGCACACACACTTTTCCTTTATTATATCTAGACCTAGAACTTGAGTCACTTCAGTATGGGTCAAGGACAAAGAATAATCAGAAAAAAATGGTATAGCAATAGAATTGTATTGCTTATATTGGCTATATGTGTTCAATATTTTATAGGGATGGATTCGTAGAGTGTTCAATCATTAAGAAAAAAGCAAAAACAAATTTTAAAATTAAGACAAGCATTTCACAGTGAATGCTTCCTCAGATATTCTGGAGAGAATAGGCTATTTTGAGCAGTTGAAAATGTTTTGTTTATTAAAGTTATTGGTGAAGAGCCTCAATGGAAACCCATGACAGATTAGATGCTAGGAATCTGCTGAATTTAAGGCAGAAAATGTGTAAACCCTGTGGAGAACAAAAATGCTTAAGCTTCTGTTAAATCTGTGACTTGAAAACCATATCTTAACCATAAGTTTTGTAGATCATTTCCTCATTGACCAAATTTAGAAAATACTTACAGATAGGTAAAACCAAAGAAAGGTAAAACCAAAATATGTTGTAATGGAATTCCTAATCATTTGGGAAATGGGAAGGTTGGAATTTAATTTTAAAAAAGAAAGAAATATGGAATGATATGACATATTATTAAATTCCAACTAATAAAAACAATAAATATTTTTTAAAAAAAGAAAAACAAAATGCTGGATTTAATAAAGAGGTATGTTTTATATATATATTTATTTATATATATATATATATATATTATATATAGTGGTAAGGTGCTGTCAAGTTAGTTCAAATTCATAGCAATTTTATGTACAGCAGAACCATATATATATAGTGGTGAGGTGCTGTCAAGTTGGTTCAAATTCATAGCAATTTTATGTACAGCAGAACCAAACACTGTCCAGCCTTGCACCATAGTTAAAATTGTTATGTTTGAGCTCATTGTGGCAGCCATTGTCGTTTTACTCCTATGTGAATGAGATGTTCAGTATCAATGTTCTACTGCAATTCACAAGGTTCTCTTTGTAGCAGATTTTCTTCTGGAAGCTCTGCTGTAACCTGTTCCATATGGATGACCCTACTGGTATCAAAAATACCAGTGACATACACGTTCCAGCATCACAGCAATACGTTAATCACCGCAGTACATCAAACCACAGACAGGTGCCCGTATTCTAGCTTTCTGCAAAGTCTAAATAACCATCATAGTAATTATGAACTAGTAAAATGAAAATATATTAGATCCCATTTATTGATTTAGGAAAACTCTGAATCTTCTGACACTCAATAGTCCTAGTGGAATTTCATAGAATTACATAATAAATTAAGTTGCCCCAATTTGGTTTCACAGTATGACTATGCCTGTTCCCCAGTTCCAGATGATAAGGTCAGAGAACTTATCATTCTTAACTAGCAGAATCCCATGTTGCATAATAAGAACTATCATTATTTAGGAATTAAATAGAAGTTCCTGGAAAACAACTCTTCTAACATTCTTTGTGATCATTAAGGTTGTGTGTTGACTTAGTTAGGCCATGATTCTCCATAGTTCTGGAGTTGGGATGGAATACTCAATGCTTAGACTTAATATAATATAATCGTTTCCTTGATCAGAACTGGAGTCCATATCTGACTTATTTAAGTGTTAGTCTTGGTAAACTAGGGAAACAAATTCACAGAAACTCACATGTATAAGAGAGTGTATAAGTGTACAGTAAGAAAGCATCCCAACCCAGTGCTGTCCAAGCCCATAAATCGAACATTAGTCCATATGTCTGACACCAATCTACAAAGTCCTCCTCAATCTCACAAAACACATTCAATGACACCGACTGCAAGAGGAAAACCAAATCAGTGAGCGTGTAAGCATCTCAGCGCTGGTAGGAGTCTCCACGAGGCTGCTTCAGAACCCAGGGCTGCATCAGGGTAGGTCTAGGTGGCTTCTCCTCAGAGATATCTTGCAGGAAGTGAGCCTTGCCAGCTGAAGCAGGGAACTGGCTAAGGCAGCTGTACCCTGGTCCAACCATCAGAAAGCAAGAGACCTGAGAACTAGAAAGGCAAGGCTCACTGAGCCATTTATCTCTCCGCTCTTCAATAAACCCCACGTGTTTATCAGCTAGGTTGGCACAATAAACCTTAACTAGCTCAGTTATCATCTAATCTCTACTTCTACGGACTTGAGCCAGCAGCTTGCTGTATTGCTGATTTGGGGAATATTAGTCTCTGAAGATTGTGAACCAACAGTCTGCCAATCTTGTGTCTATAAGCCTTCAGAAGCAGCAGTCTGCTATATTGCTTGACATTCTTGGATTCATCAGCCCTTATAGCAATGGGAACCATGAGAAACCTCCAAGAAATGCATGTGCCCTTTTCTTTATTTCCTTAAGATAAATCTTTCTCTCTTCTCTGCATCTGATTCTGTCCTTGTTTCTCTCTCTCTTTAGAGTCAAATTACAAAATTATATGTATCTGTATGTATGTTATATATATGCACATGTATAACATTTTTAAGTTGAATCAATTGAGATGTTTTTGGTAGTTATTGACAATTGTTTCTTCTTTTAATCATCAATCCTTCTCAATTAGAGTACAAACAATACTAATTGCCTCCACACAAATTGATGTGGATAGAATACCTCTCTCCTTCAACATTGTTTTCTCCCTTCTTAAATAGCTATCCTTGTGAAAACCGATGATTTGCTTGGGCCATTTTCCCAATAACATTTTGGAAAGCATAAGTGCAATCACCATTCTTCCACTCAAGCTTCGTCTTAAATTTGATATTTATTCTTGTTTCAATTTTAGCACAGTTCATGTTCCTCTGATAGAGGAGCTTTTAAATCAATGTTTTATCCTTAGCATCTCAAATTAGCTCCTATCCATACATATTTTATCAAATTGCAATGAGTTTATTTAGATGCCAAAAAATTGAAACTCATGCAGTTATTTTCATGTCATTTTTCTATGATTTTTTTGTTTGAAATCCCCTCATACACCTAAAAGATTTGAAAAAGTTTAGCAGAAATCTTCTAATACTTTTAATTCTATTTTTCCACAAACTCTGTTAAGCCTCCTCAGAAAAGCCGCTTCACTAATTTTTCTTTACTAGAGAACTCAGCCTGAAATATTTCTCTACTCGACTTTGCAACAAAACATAACGTCATTGTTTATAACAACTTAAAAAATAAACCTCATTTGAAATTTTTAAAAATATTGATCTATTTTCAAATCATTAAAAATATGAGTACCAAGTTAACATCTCAGTTTGGTCAAGTCAGGAAGGGAACGGATCTTTGAAAATGATGGTTAATAATTCTACTCTTATTTGAGTGGCGATAACAATTTCCTTTCCCTTATAGACACACTTTAATTTTGCTTTGTTGTCGTTGCTTTTCAATGGTTTACAGTGTTAGGTGAAGTTTTACAAAGCACATAATCAGTTTTACATTCAACTGTTGATACACGCCAAACTCACCCTATTCAATCCCCTCAATGCATCATCCGGCATTCAGCTTTTTTGTTTTCCTTGATTTCTTACCTGCTTATTTCCTGACCTGCTGAACCTTGTCTTTGGAGAAATGCTGCACCTCTGATCTGCAATGGCTGATTATTCTTTCACAGAGTTCAGTTCTCAGCCTGAAATGTGACTGAGTGTCACGGTCTTGAGAGCCTCATCTATCACTTCCTGGTAAGTATGCCTGGCAACTTTACGATTTGCAGTTTTGTTCTACATTGCAGAACTTCAACATTGCAGGACCTTCTAGCATGATTCTTTTCAAAGAAATTGACTGTGGCATACATGCACCACTTAATTCTTCTGGTCTCAAGGTCATAGAAACTGAAGTTTGCATGGTCTACTGGACTGTTTCCATATCTTTTGATTTTCATCACTCTTCTTCCTACTAGACTGGGAAAGAGCAATGGTTGCACTGTTGATGGCTGCTCAGGAGCTTCAATAACCCAGTGAATACTCACTCAAGTAGGACGTAGAACAATGTCTTTGTAAACTATGCTATGCCAATAGACTTTACTGTTGTTAGAGGCTATCATCCTGGTCCTCCAGGCCCAGTAACTCATTCTCTCATAGGTTTGTTATGTCAGAGAAGTAGTCATAACGTTGTTTCCTGTGTGCTCTACTATGTTCATGGGTAGATATGCAACAAAGAAGAATACACATATAAATATACCCTCAATCAAATTATAAGTATCCACGACTATACACCCAATCTCCCTTCTATATATGTCCAGTCTAAATGTCTTTTTTAGCATCTACTCATAGCTCAACACAATTGGAATATTTCATATACAACATTATCCATCTCTGTTGATTTTAACCATTACAAACATCCCCATCCTTTCCCCTGTCTCTGCCATTTTTCCCTGAGCAGTGCACTTATTGTATTCTGCCTTCTCCTTCAGTCAATGTAACCTGTCTGCCTTCTAGCTACTGATTTCCTCTGCCTGTAATACTCAGCCCCAGGCACTCTCAAATAATGTTTATGTTAATATCAAACCCTGTTCTTGATGTTTTTCAATGCAATATTTATCATTTTATAACTGTCTAATTTCTCTCGATATATTATACTTCAAATTGATCTATGTTATGTGATGTTTTGCAGAACCACCATTATTCTTGAATGCTGCAGAGTATTTCATTCTATATATGTTCCAAAGTTTATTTATTTTTTCTCCTATTGATGGACATGTATTTTGCTTCCATTTAATAGTGCTTGGATAAACATTGATGAGCATGTATATTCATTTCTAGCTTCAATTTTTTTTTTTAGGAAGCTTCAACACCCTCCCACAGTTGTGATTCTCTTTCACAGTATCATCAGCAGAGCACGTGGGTCCAGTCTCTCTGCTTCTTTCTAACACTGGTGGATTTCTTTTTGTGTGTTCTTTTGTTTTATTTAGTAACTTTGCTTTCAAGGTTTTTTTTACTTCAATCTCTCAAATGGCTAATTATCATGAATATTTCTTCACATGCTGTTGGTCACCTGATTGTTGTCTTTAGCCAGTGATAAGCTCATGATCTATTTTTAAATTGGATTATTTCTCTCTCCTTTTTATTTCCTGTTGAAGTGTTGAAATTCTCTATAGATGTTGAAGAATAGTCCGATATTTGATATATCATTGACAGTTTTTTCCACTTGGTTCTCTTTTTACACTTTTGGAGAAGTATTTTTATGTGCATAAGTGAATTATTTTCAGGAAATCACAGGCATCTATTTTGTTTTTAACTGTGTAATAGTGTGTACGATACTAAGTGTCCCTAAATATGTTCTTTGTTTATTTCATTGATGAAGTTTACATTTCTAGCTTTGACCTTTAGCGTTTTATAATTCTTAAGTTCATTTTTGTACTTGGAGTGAGATATTATTCCTGCTTAATTTTTCTACAAACTGAAATCCAATTTTGCCCACAATATTTTTTTAATCATTTTATTAGGGGCTCATACAACTCTTAGCACAATCCATACATACATCAATTGTGTAAAGCACATTTGTACATTCATTGCCCTCATCATTCTCAAAACATTTGTTGTCCACCT
>NW_022111368.1:1146894-1148281 GCF_000313985.2 Echinops telfairi
ATCTCCTTCAATTAACCCCACATGTGTTTATCAGCTAGATTGGCACAATAAACTAACTCTCACTTCACTACTTATGATCTATGATGTATTTATTAATTCTCTTTTGAAAGAAAATAATTTGAGAGGTTGAATAAATTATCTAAGCTAATACCAGGTGCATATTGAATCAGAAGGCCAACTCATAGCCTTTATTCTCAGCTATTAAATTATATAGTCTCTTCCTATGATAATTCAATTTCATTAAGCCCTTAATTTCATGAATCTTTTTTCAATGAAGTTGTTTGTACATACTCTACCAATGACCAAGATACAAACATTTAAATTCATATTCATATTGGCAATGTGGTATCATAAAATAATAAGTGAACTGTGAAAAAGTAAACATGAATGTTTTATTTCATAATTCACGTAGATGCTAATCATTCTACACTCATTAGAAACTTTAACAGTCAATGTAACTTTAGGATTCCTTAACAGCGGTGTCTTGTCCCATTTTTATTTTTTCAGAATAAATTAATTTTGTAGAATTGAAGTAATTTGCCATAGTTGATGGTCTGGGGTGAAAAGCCTATTAATCCAAAATCTTATGCTTCTGTGCAAATATGCCTCACTTAAAGTATACAATATGTTTTGAAAATTAGAACATTTCTGTATTATGCAAATACCACATTAAGCATAGGTGGTACCCATAAAATCCCTGTTAAATCCATATAAAGCCAATCATATTAAAATATTTTGTGAGTCTACAGTGCAGAATCCAAGATGTATCCCTTGACCTGCTAGGGGGGTCGTGGAAACCAGTTGCACAGGTGCCTTGAGAAGCTGACAGAGGAAGCCTTGGCTGGCACTGCCTTGTTGGTGGGGCCACTTCCTGATCATGTGCAATCGCCAACCAGCAGGGAACCTCAGGAGTGCACCCTGGACCAGCTGGTGCAGTGTCTGCAACAGGAAGGCAGAGCCATGACAGAATCTGTCTTGTACTCAGAATGAAAGACTCTGTGGCTCATGGGTACACGAGTAAAGCCAGAGGAAGTGCTGCAGGGACAGGGATGCATTTGGGAGTCCAGCTGCTCATTCATACAAACACTACTGGTCCATAGACTCAAAAACAGACTTTCACAATGGTGTGGAAATCCCACTGCTCTTCACTTCTCTTTCCGTGAACAGGTTTTGTGTCTCGAACATCAAACGTTTCTTGAAACTAGGCAAAGTATGATTGTTCTACCTGCTAATTCCAATATACAATGGAGTTTTATAACCAAACTAAATGGGCTAGACTTGTACATTTCTCTTAAACTCCCTGCAGCAAAAACAGGGGAAATGTCAAGGCTGCACCTAGACAGCCTCAACTAAAAGAGACTTTCCTTCTGAACACTATTAGTAAGCA
>NW_022111368.1:1149089-1151409 GCF_000313985.2 Echinops telfairi
TTTCTATCAAACACACAGCTTAATCCATTTGGCAACAATGTTATTGTTATATGTTAGTATCTGATTTACCTGTCAGAAACATTTCTAAAAATATTTTATGATTTTAATTTCTTTAATAGTACTTAGAATTTCTAAAGTATTTGAAGCAAGATTTGAAAAGCAGGTTTAGTAAGTTCTCAATTAATAAAACTTAATCAAATCATATTGTCTCTGAAAAACACTTGCTGAGTTATTTTATACAAGTAATGTGCTTTTCTACACATGAAACTTTCTATATTTGGAATAATCTTTGTGTATTTGGGTGATAAATTTGGTGATAACACAGCTGTCGATTTACACACATGTATTTCTTGCCAAGTGTTTTGTTCTGCCTGGGGTGACAATCATGAGCAATAAACCTGATACTGTCTTTATCCTATAGAACATATTGGCAGGGATTCTGCATGTGTGGGAACTATCTACTATTGTTTTCACCCTCTAACCATATTCAGTTTTTAATTTTTCATTAATAAGTGATGTGATTATTTTGGAGACCATAATTTTGGGACTACTGATATAATTTTTCCAGGCATAAGTGGATTTTCAAAGATTGATGTCTTCAAAAATCCCATTTGTAAGGTATGTGCCAATGAGAACCTATAAGGGCTGCATTATGCAAATCATATCATTTGAAATGATTTAGAACATTGAGACCTTTTCATGTGGGCATGCTTTCACAAGGCACCTCCTCTGAGAACGATTTGCTGAGAGTTGCTCTGAGGTTTGGAATAGAATCAACAAAGTCTTCATTCAGAAATAAGTTAGTGGTCCAGTGAGCAAATGGAATAACTGACATGGAAATCGGTTCATTTACTCTATGAAAACCACGCAGGAATTTAGGGCTCCTCCATGCCTTCTGTATCTGGCAGCAAGATGAATTTCAGTCCTCATAAACTGACAGGCTAATGCTAATTAAGCACATCTTTCCTTGGTCATAATGTGTGAAGCACAAGACAAATACATTTGGTAATTCTAGTTGGGAAAGGCCGGAGAAGTTAGAAGCACCATCTTCACAGCAAAAAGCAAGTCCTCTATCTTAACTCTTTAAGCACAGCAGAAAAGAAAGCGGATACTTCCAGACTTAGCATTCAATGTTTCATTTGCTGGCAAATCACCATGAGAGTTGATTATGTCTAATAGTAATTGGAATATGGACTTGAATTTGGTGATACTATTAGATAAACCCCAAGCCATTGATTCTAGTTGATGCAATTCTTGTGCAAATGAGCTTCGAGGGGAACTGGACCATCAGATTTCCGAAGCTGTGATCCTTATGAAAGGAAAGTGCTACAGCGTTTTACAGTGGGGCCAGTATACTCAACCTGAGAAGTTCTAGGTTAACAGCTGCATGTTTGACCATTGCTTGATCTGTGCTTCTTATACAAGATGATGTGAGAAGACCTTCAGGAGTGAATAAGCCTCAACATGGTTTTCTTAATCATTATACACACACTCAGCAATGTTGTTTTAGCTTTTGTTTGTTTGCTTTTGTCCTTTTTTGGTGAAATGTCCCAGAAACATTTGAGTTTCTGATTTTAGTGGTGGAAGGGAAGAAAAGGTATAATATTTCTATGACAGTTTTATATCTCCGCAGAAAATAGAAATCTATCATAAATAACATTGCAACTTGTGTTTATGGTGTCATTATGGATCTAAAGGGGTAATATTTAATCTCCAGTAACAGTATTTTGAAGCAGAAAATTAAATGTAATACATTTGGTGATTTACAAAGTATATATACATTTTCTAAATACCTAGAATCTACTATAGAGCTTTGTTTAAAAGGTATAAGTACCTTAATTTTTATGATTATATTTATTTCAGTGCTCTTTTTGCTGTTGATGAGAAGAATCATTAATTAGATGGTAGCAAAAGCCATAATGTATAATATTAAAAAAAACTAGCATGCTATTAAAAATCCCTAGGCCCACCTATGATTTTAAATATAAACTTGATTTTCACAAAATATCTTTTAACATTTTGTAACCAAGTGATGTATTAGAGAAAGAAAAAAATGGCATAATTCACTAATCCTGATAAGCTCCACCTGCAAATTTTAAGTTCACATGAAATAATCCACATATTGCATGTTTGGCCTTATATTGTTATTTTTCTTTCTTCTGTCTCCATCAGCATCCATTTGCTCTTATCTAACAATAGCCTTCACCACATTATTCAGGCCAGACTTTTTCGGCATTCTATCCACTTAACACATTCTTCGGGATCTCTCACACACACAAAAAAAGAACAACAAAACAAGATTTCTTTCTTTTTTTTTTTT
>NW_022111368.1:1153140-1204346 GCF_000313985.2 Echinops telfairi
AATGGATAGCAGCAATCCACAGATCTGCCAGAGGTTACCACACACACACACACACACACACACACACACACACACACACACACACGGGGAAAGTGAATTTTCTCTGTAAGGATATGCTTTATTTTATCAACACATTTGCAATATATTAATTACTTATCACTGACTTTCTTTTTAATAGTTTCCAAATATCTCTAGATAAATATTTTTTCTCATTATAATGACAATATTTAAATTTAGAAACTGCTACACTCAATCTTCTTTAGAAAACACTTTCCCCAATTCCATTCCATGTGAAATTTAAAGTTACTAACACTGGAATTCTCATCATTTAAACAGATTTTTCCTAGAAAGAGATATGTCCTATTACTAAGCAAATGCAAGCTTCATTTCTTCCCTCAAAAGCAGTTACTAAGTAAAACCAAGTTTCATAAAATTATCTTAGATTTTAAAAATACATGTAAAATGTCTTCTACTAAATACCTATATACTCATTATCCAGATAAATCCAGTATTATGATTTAGTACCTGTCTTTGATCTGCCTCTGTGATTGTTTTACTGAAGCAATTCTAATTCATAGTGACCCCACACAAGCTAATACAACTCAAAGGTTGTTATGATAGTTAAAGTCAACTGCCACATATAATGTGATTGGTACCATAAATATCGGTTGTTTTCAGGATTTTTAAAATATGCACAGTACTAATACTTTGTAAGCATGTTTGATTTAAAACTTAAGCAGTGAGTATTATATATATTTAAGAATATTATAAATATTTATTGTAATCATGTCTCTAGAAGTATTCACATATGTATGTGATGAAAAACATAGGGATAGCTGTTAAATGTTGAAATTTTAGAAACAATACTTTCATATTTAATTATAGAAAAACTTGCCGATTGTTTTGTGTTGGGTTGTTTTGAGAATACATTTTTTCATTACAAATAAAATAATTCATACCTAATGTCTGGAATACCTAGCTACTGTACATTATGTGTGCATTTAATGAACAGATTTTGATTAACTACTACAACCTAAGCAATGAGAGAAAATAGGCTACAATATATAAAAGGGGCAAGGAAACCTAGCCCTTGCCTTCACCAGGCTTTCAGTAGAGGAGAGGCAATCTAGCGTGTTCTCCTGTGGAATTAATATAACCATTAAAATACGATCAGATGACTGCAGAACTGCATTAGCACTCAAAGAGTAACTTGATCTCACAGTGGGAATACGATTCTAATTAAAGATAATAACTATGGTTCATGATTGAACAGATCTAAAATATTATTAATCTTAGTATAATAATATAACCATGATATCTAATGCATTAGCATTGTAGCGACTTGTAAAAATTACAAAACAGTTTTAAAAGTATAGTTATAAAAACGGTGGTTCACAAATTGGTCAGGGAAAAACTGCTGTATTTAAGAATATCAAGTGCAATAAAATCTCCTCAGGGTAAAGATAATAAATAATAGCTATACCATTAAACTTGCTCTTCAGAAGAGTACTAGGATTGATTGCATTCTTCTCTTACACACTGGCTAGTCATAAAGGAGTGTGCATCTGCTCATCTATTGTGCTTTTAACTGTTATATTCTTGAGGCAGGAGGGTCACATAGAGACTTCATATTCAAAGGAATTAATTTTAGATGTAGATCCTATTAATTACAAAAATGCAGGAGAAATATGCATGTTCTTTCAATGCCTAAATATCTTGCTGCAGTCCACACAAGCAACAATTTAAGCTTGTAAATTGAGGCAGGAAGAGGCACAGTCAGATTAAGAAAGCACGAAGAACAGATTTCTGCTTAAGATAAACTGCTTGTAAGTCTGGATGGTGGAATTTACCCTCTTTAACTCTAATACTCTGTTATCATCCCCTGCCGCGGGGTGACCATTTATTTTGTGGTCTTCTATAAAGATATAAGGCTAATAATTAATGTTTTCTTTAGCCTTACTCTCTTCTGAAAACAAGGAGGCATTTCAACTTTGGGAACTTTCGATCTCATCACAACTCTCGGTCTTCATTGCAGTTACATACATTTTGCATCACAATAACACCTATCTGTAATATCACTGGACTTCTTTAGGTAATGACTTGTAAGAATATGAGATATAGTGGTGAGGTGAAGGGATTTTCCCAGAAACAAGATTTTTAAATCTTTTCCTTTGTATGATCTTCATACAAGGTGTGGATTCCTCTGCCCTTTCCCAGCAATATACCCACAATTTAAAAACAGTCCTTCCCACGTCTATCATGCAACAAAAACACAGGCCGTCAGAGAAACATGAAGTCACATGTGCTCCCAATGTCCTCTACGGATACTGGTTAAATTCATAATCAGCATAGTGTCATACATTGGTTCTCAACCTGTGGGTCACATCGCAACCCCTTTGGGGTCGAACAACCCTTTCACGGGGTTTGCCCAATTCGTAAGAGTTGCAAAATTACAGTTATGAAGTAGCTATGAAAATAATTTTATGGTTGGGGGTCACCACTACATGAGGAACTGTATTAAAGGGTCACAGCATTAGGAAGTTTGAGAACCACTGCTTTATAAGATGGTAAGGCATGTGTGTGTGTGTATACATTCACAGTCACATCTGCAAGCACACACACACACACATTCCAGAGTGAATTAATAAGCCATTCAACAGTCCTGTTGTATAGATTTAAAAGTGTGTTGAACAAAAGCCATTCTCCTGCACTCATTTGCAAAAGGATATAATTAGTTGTTCTTTCAATTTCTTGGATAAAGATGACACATATGAAAAATAATAGGCTGTCAATACCCTAAAGGGTTAGCAGTATGAACTCAACAAAGGAATTTATTTTAAGGCAACAACAGCTATTTCCCCCCCTAATATGTGGGGTATTTTAGGATCACCTATGATAGGAAAGTATGTGTTTAAAATTCAAAGTAACTTTTTTTGATCTTTAAAGCCTTAAACACACATCTAATCATATTCCTTAAGGAAAAAAAAAAAAAACATTACCAGCTATATATAAAATAGAATACCATGGTGAATAGGCCTAAAAATAATTTTTAGGTCCCAATTTGACCCACAGATTATATATTAGAAAATAACATTACATTTTTGCATTTAAAAAGAGTTCATTATGCAACAATTGTGAACCTACTAGAGTCCAGGCATGGTTTTAATGTAGGTTTGTGAGTAGAAGACAAAAAGTAGAAAGTCAATAGCGATATGGGCTAATGACAAATTATTCATTGAAGCTTAGTCAAGATGAAATATATTCAATTGATAATTAATAGAAAATTTAATTTGCTACTTCTGTAAATGACCAACTTGACATGTGAAACAAGGAACAGTAGTCTTATTAGTAAAAGAGGAAAGCAGAGCTTTGGGCAACTCAATCTTCTGCTGAGACTGCATTTCTATGCAAGAGATGGTGAATTAGAATCTATCTTTTCATGCATTTTCCACCTGTTCGATCTGTAAGCGTCAACTAGGGATCTTGTTTGCAAAAGCAGATTCTGGTTCAGTTTACTTAGTTGGCGCCTGCTGAACTACTATGAGCTGGATGAAAGTCACTGACGGCAGGGAAGGGAAAGAAAAGGAGGGAGAAGAAGGGAAAGAAAAGGTAAAAGAAGATAAACTGCAATAGTTGGTTCTGCATATGGTGGGTATTGGAAAGTAATATGTTTGAAAATCTTCTATTGATATTTTATTTTATCAATTAAAGATGACATTAATGAAAATATAGAATAAGAATTGTGTTATACTATGATTCAAAGTCAAATATAGATCATAAACATAATTTTAAATAGTAACCTCTTTCAAGAATTGGAAAATGTTCTTAGCATCTTTTAGATCATCACTTCATTGATGATGATAAAAAATGATTTTCACAGAGGATAATTAATAACTAAATAATCCTTCAAATAATCCTGCGTCTCATGTCAGGAAATTTCTTGACTTTCTAGACCAGTAAAACCAGCGAGAATTAGTGGGTTACTAACAATTCCCTTAATTATGAGGCACATGAATTAGTTAGTGATTTATTTCAATTCATAGAAAAATTAGCTAACAGAAAGGTGTGTTAGTCTGGGTAGACCAGAGAAACAAATTCATGGAGACTCATATGTATATAGGAAATAGTTTTACATGCAAGAGCAATTGAATCTTGAGAAAAATCCCAGCCCAGTCCTGATCAAGTACATAGTTTGATATTAGACCATATATCTGATAACAATCTATAAAGTCCTCTTCAAAGTGAAGAAACACATGCAATGATGCTGAATGCAGGAAGATCACAGTCCAGTGGGTGGGGAGTTTTGTGGATCCAGTGGCATTGTAAGCATCTCAGTGCAGGCAGGTATCTCCATGTGGCTCCTCTAGCTCCTAGGGCTTTGGCTGCATCGGGGAGGTGGGGGCTGGTGGGGGGTGGGGGTGGAGAGAGACTCCAAGGGCGTGAGCAGAGAGAGAGAATGTCTCAGGCTTCCATGTAGGAAATAGAAATACTCTCAGAATCCACAGGAGAAGGCTATGCCCACACAGAGGCCTCATTGGTTATGTCCTGATTGACAGGCTAGACACCACCCCTAAAATCTTAATCCTCAATTTGACATCAGATTATGTAACTCCCACAAGAGGCATATTTAATTTGCTTTATATTTTATTAACTGTCACCAAAGCTGAACATACTAGATGACAATTGTAAACTGTAGTCTCTATTTCCCAATGCAATTATAATATTTTACTTTCAAGTTTAATCTTTTTAAAAATCTTTGCTTCACAGGCTAGATCACTCCATGAATCTTTCTGATATCTAGCTCTATTAATGATTGTAAAAATAAAATATTTAAAATCGTTATAAACAAAATAAGGATTGTGAACTGGATAACTGTTATAAACAGGAACCTTCAAATGGCAATTTGTGAGGAAATAAAATTTTTCTTATTTAAATGGCAATATTTTTTCATGAGCAAATAAATTATTCTATCCATCATTCAGTAATTTATGCAGACTACGTAACTGTATTCCAAAACCCTCTGTCAATCCAAGATTAGGAAAAATGGGTAATGAAGACTAAGGTGCATCATCAGAAAAAAAATGCATGTAAACATGAACTTCAACCTGGGGATCTCAGACTGCGTAGTCCAGACTCTACGGATCACAAGATATTCTTCCTTCCAGGGTGAGAGAGCTGCTCCCTCAACCAGCAGATCTGACAGAAATCTGCTGCACAACTGACCACCCATTGACAGCTTAAGTTGATTTGACTGAACTGGCTGGGTGGGCTAGTGTCCCCTTCATCCTTCATTACTCCATGTAAATCCCTCCTGTAACTGCCCCCTTAGCTCCCTTAGAAGAAAGCTGTCTTTGATCATGGGTAAGCAAGTAGCTCTACTTCTGGGTGAGGACCTCCAATCAAGCTCCTAAACAAAAATTGCAAGATCCCCAGAAGAAAATTTGTACCAACTGTCCCAGAGTACATATGCAAATAAAACTTGTTAGAAAAATTGCAAAAGAGAACACTCATACAAAGATTTTCAAAGTATTGTCCATGGATCTTGCTGGATCCCAAAAATTCTTTGAAATGAGAAATAAAGAGAAAATTATTTTATTTACAATAATATTAAGATATTATCCATCTTTTTTTTACGATGCTGATAGTTACATGACAGGAGTAAAATTAGTTGTCTGTGGTACTATTGTAATAAGGATAAGAATCACGGTGCAGGCTGGTCCTGTGTGATCCCCTTGTCACCGAGCCTTCACTGCCACGCAGTCACTGTAAGGACAGGGAAGAAGATCAGATCATTAATCAGCCTACCCCAAACCCCACTTCCTTTACTTAAGAATATTCTCTATGTATCAGTGAAAGTTGTTCATTGTATTACGTTTACTGCCCTTGAGTACATCTTCTTCCTTTGCTCTATGACAAAATGCAGCATTTCTACTGCATGCCAAAGTAGGATGATGATCCTCAGGAAAAGCACTCCTGCCTTTGTTTGAGTTACTAAGTTAATTGGCTACTGTATTTTCACTTAAAAAATGACCAAGTATAGTTATTCTGAAATGGGTATTAGGTACACATATTCTAAAAATGAAAACTTCTCACAATGAAACAAACCTGTTACTTAAAAGGAAAAGGAAAGCAAAAAACCTTGATAATAATATTTCTTCCCCCAACTTTGGGGAATTTCTACATGACATTGCACATGATATTTAAGAAATTGCCAGTTATTGAATATTGATGTATTATGCCAAATTTTATCATTAATATCACATGCAACTAAAATTATGCTGCACTCTTCAGGATCTTCATTTGCTGATGGGATACAATTCAAGGTGAGAATAAACAGCTGCCCTGAACTCATAATAATTGAAATTTGGGATGTCTGAAGTATGAAGTTATCAAGAATCAAATGACACTCATAAAATTTGACATCCTAGGCATTAGTGAGCTGAAATGAACTTGTATTGGCCCTTTAATTAGAAAATTGTAGGGTTTACTATGCCAGAGAAATCGTGAAATAGTGTTACATTTATTGTCAGAAATAACATTTCCAGACCTATCTTGAAGTACAATGCTGTTTGTGATAAGTTTATATCTAATTTGCCTTCAAGGAAATCCAAACAACACAAATATCATTCAGATGTAAGAGCTGTAGAGGTGTAGGGGATTATTTGTTGGGATGCCAACAATAAGGTATGGGTTCAAATCCACCAGCCACTCACTCCATAGGAGAAAGATGGAGTGAGTCTATCCTTGTAAATATTTACAGCCTTGGAAACACACAGGGATAATTTGACCTGTTCTATAGGTTCATTCTGTTTCGGTAATAACTCAATGGACGTGTGTGTATATCAGATATATGCATCAGCCATTGAAGCATGTGATGCAGAAATTGAAGAATTTTACCAAACTATTCCGTCTGAAATTTATCAAACATGTGATCAAGATGCATTGATAATCATTGACGATGGAATGCAAAAATTAGAAATAAAAAGGAAGAAAGAGTAGCTGGAAAATAATGGCTTGGTGATTGAAATGAAGCTGGAGGTTGCATGATAGCATTGGCAAGACCAACAACTTGTTCATAGCAAATACCTTTTTTCCACAACACAAACAGTAATGATGCACATGGGTTTCTCTAGATGGACTCCACAAAAATCAAATTGACTACATCGCTGAAAGGCATTATGCAGAAGGTCAATATCAGCAGGTAAATCCAAGCCAGATGCTGACTATGGAATTGACTATCAATTGCTCACATGTAATTTTAGTTTGAAGTTGAAGAAAATGAAAGCAAGTCCTCAAGTGCTAATATGCCAAATTAAATCTATCCCATCTAAATTTCACGAACAGATTTGCTCGCTTGAACAGTATGACATAGGGCACGATGAGGTGTGGGAAGACATCACGAACATCATTCATGAAGAAAGCAAAAGGTCATTGAAAACGACAGAAAGTGAGAAGAAAGCAAAATTGATGTCAGAACAGGTCGTGACATATTAGGGTAGCTAAGGGAAATGGAATAAATGAAATCAAAGAGCTGGATAGAAAATTTCAAAGGGCAGTTTGAGAGCACAAAGTAAAATATTATAGTGAGATTTACAAAGACATATATTTAGAAAACCAAAACAGAAGAACACACTCAGCATATCTTAAATGGAAATAATAATAACAACAACAACAGCAAACTTAGAACTTCAAACCTTGAGTTGCAATATTGAACAGTTCTATGGGCAAAATATTGAATGATTCTGGAAGCGCCCACAGAAGACAGAAATAATAGTCTCTGTACCATAAAGAACTCATCACCATTTCACCATTTCTGCAGATAGCATGAGAGCAAAATTGAAGGATACTGAAGGAAGAAGTTCAACTGCCCTGAAAGCATTAGCCAAAAATAAGGTTCAAGGAATTGATTGAATACCCATTGCAGCATTTCAATAAGTTGAAGAACTGGGACCACTAATTTATCTATGCCAGGAAATTTGGAAGACAGCTACTTGGTCAACTGACTGGAAGAAATCCATATTCATATCCTTTCCATGGAAATGTGACCTAACAGAATGCTCAAATTATAGAGCAATAACATTAGCATTACATGCAAGTAGATATGTGTCGAAGATGATCCAACAGCAGTTCCAGCATTACATTGATATGGAGCTGCTAGAGGCTCAGGTGAGGATCCAGAAGAGGACATGGAACACAGACTGTCACGACTAATGTCAGATGGATTTTGGCTGAGAATGCTAGAGAGATGTTTATTTGTGTTTTATTGACTATGCCAAGGCATTTGACTATGTGGATCATAACAAACTGTCAATAGTCTTTGAAATAAGTGGGGATTCCAGAACCTTTTATTGTGCTTATGCAGAACTTGTAATTGGATCCAGAGGCAGTTGTGCAAAGACATGGGTGTACTGCATGGCTCAGAGTCCGGAAAGGTGTGTGTCAGGTCAGGGTCATATCTTCTCAGTATACTTATTTCATCTGTATGCTGAACAAATAATCAGAGAAGCTAGGTTATATATAGAAGAATCTAGCATTCGGATTTGAGGAAGGATTATGAAGATTACACAAACCTGTTTGCTGAAAGTAAGGAGAATTTAAAACACTTGTTGATGAAGATTAAAGATTGCAGCCTTAGGTATGAACTACAACTCAATGTAAAGAAAGCACAGATCCTCACAACTGGACCATAGGTAACATGCAGTGGTCAAGAGATCAAAGGGCATGTTGCATTTTGAAATGTTGCTGCACAAGCCCTCTTTAAATTGTTGAAAAGCAAGGATGTTACTTTGAGGACTACAGTGCACCTGACCCAAGTCACCGCGTGTGTATGTGTAAGTTGGACATTGAACAAGGGAGGCAGAAGATTAATTGATGTATTTTCATTTTTGTACAGTGAAAAATATGAAATGTTCCATGAGCTGCCAGTAAAACAAACAAATTTATCTTGGAAGAAGGACTGTAGAATGCTCCTACGGGGCAAGAATGGTGAGTCTTCTTCACATGCATTTTGGACTTGTTATTAAGAAAGACTGGTGTCGGGCGAAAGACAGCAAGCTGGTTTCTTCTTTGGGATGAATAATGTTCCATTGTATGCATATAGCACCTTTTGCTATCCACTTCTTCATTGATGGACATTTTGGATGGTCATTTTGGTCGAACATTTGGATGGACATTTGGTTTCTTCCTGTTATCAACAATTGTAAGTAAAACCATGTTAGAGATCTGAAAAAAAAATTTGTGGAAACATGTATTTTCAATTGCTTTAGATAAAAACCAATAGATGGAAATTCTGAAAGCAGTATAAGTTCATGTTTAATTTTTTGAGGAAGACCAAACTATTCAGTGACATCACTATTTTACATGTGAAATATTTCATATTTTTTATTTAAGTCAAAATTTTTCTATGCTTTCAACAGCATTTGAGAATTTTGATTATCTTGAATATAACCATTCCATTATGTATTAGGTAGTGTCTCCCGGTGATTTTGATTGGCGGTTATCTAATGACTAATGAAATTGATGGCTTTTTCATATGTTGATGAGCCATTGGTAGTCTGTCTTATAGCAATGTGTTTTATCAACTGTTCACCTGATTTCTAATTAGGCTAATTGTCTCTATAATATTGAATTATAAGGGTTTTTTTAAATGTATACTACACAGTAGACTGTCAAGCATATGATTTGTAATTATTTTCTCCAATTCTGTGGCCTTTTTTGTCCTGGATAGTGTCCATTAACATACACATAATTGCAATTTTGATGAAGTTCAGTTTATATGTTTTTTTCTGCTTTTGTTATTTTATCTAAGAAACTATTATCTAAAGCAAAGTTAAACAGATTTATACATATGTTTCTTCATAATCGTTTCATAATTTTAACTCTTAAAGTGAGGTTTTTGATTATTTTGACTTAATCTTTATATATGGTATGGAATAGGTTTTTGATTCACTATTTTGCATGTGGATATCCAGTTGTCCAAGCTAGTGTTTTATTGTGAATGTTTACTTGTTAATATTTTCCTGTGGTGGGATGAAAGAGTGCTGGGAAGCCCTTTATGGGAGCTGTATTTGTATTGTTAGTATATTCTCCAAATTGTTTCCAATTCTTTTCTTTTTTTTAATTATTTGATTTTCTCCTGACTGTTATTTCATAGTCACAGGGCCAAGACTTTCAGAACTCCCTAGGTTGGGGTCTTATTTGGATATACTATCTAAAATAAAGGAGGGTACTAAAGTTTACATTCCCTGGCACTAAAAATGAGGTATGCTCCAGGACTCGCCCCTCTCACCAATGGTCCTGAAGGAGTCATCTCTCCTGGGAGGGTGAAGGGAATGTGGGGTAGAAAGAGGGAACCGATTACAAGAATCTAAGTATTGCCTCCTCCCTGGGGGAGGGACAGCAAAGAAGAGGGCAGGGGGAGACATTGGACAGTATAACTTATGACAAAACTATAAATTATGAATTATGAAGGGTTCATGAGGCAGGGGGGAGGGGGGAAATGGAAAACTGATATTAACTGCTAAAGTGGAAGGCAAATGTTTTGAGAATGATGAGGGCAACAAATGTACATATATGCTTGACACAATGGATGTATGTATGGATTGTGATAAGAATTGTACGAGCCCCCAATAATATGATTTTTTTAAAAAGAAACTGGATACAAAGGAGTACATATTATATGTTTCCATTAATAGGCAACTCAAGAACAAGCAAAACTAATCCAGTTGTCAAAAAGGTCAGATGAGAATTCACATTAGCAGTTGCCTTGAGCCAGGAGTGGACAATAAATTGACCCTAAAAGGACATGAGAGAACTCTCTGGGGTCCTCAAAGTATTGTGTGTCTTTATTGGATGGTGGTTACATGAAAGCAAAACTCATTGACCTGTATACTTAAAAATATTAATACGTGAAAATTATATCTCAATAAAGTTGATTTTTTTAATCAGTTTATTGGGGCTCATACAATTCATCACAATACATAGATCAATTGTGTAAAGCACATCTATACATTTGTTGCCCTCATCATTCCCAAAATTCGCTAGCCTCTAATTTTCCTTTTTTCCCCCCTCCCCTTCCCTTCCTCCTCCCCTCTCCCCCATGCACCCCTAATAATTTATAAATTATTATTGTATCTTATATTACACTGTCCGGCGTCTCCCTTCACCCACCTCTCCACTGCCCGTCCCCCAGAGAGGAGGCCACACGTAGCTCCCTGTGATCCATTCCCCCCTACTACATCCCCTTTCCCTTCTGGTATCGCCACTGTCACCCCTGGTCCTGAGAGGTTCCTCTGTCCTAGATTCCCTGCGTTCCCAATTCCCGTCTGTACCGCTGTGCATCATCTAGTCCAACCAGGCCTGCAAGGCAAAATTGGGGTCCTGGTAGTTGGGGGGAGGAAGCGTTCAAGAACCAGAGGAAGGTTGTGGGCTTCATTATTGCTATACTGAACCCTAAGTGACTCATCTCCCCACTACCCCTCTGCAAGGTATGTCCAGTTGTCTAGAGATGGGCATTGGGTCTCCATCACACGCCACCCTCATTGACGAGGATATGATTCCCCCTCCCCACCTTTGGTGTTTAAAGCCTGTTGATTTTTAAGTGTTAAAAATGAGGTATACTACTTGTTAAATTAGTAAATTTTAGTTAAAGATTTATTTACTCTAATTGCAATGAATCATTTACAGGTGATTATAGCACTTTTCTGCTTCGCGGAGGGGGAGTTGGGGCAGGGGTGGGAGGACTTCTCCACCTGATCCAGCCTTCTGTTTTATGGATTCTGCTTCTTAGTCCTTGTCACCAACAAGACCCAATAATAATGAGGAGAGGACCTCTAGAAAATCCAGTGACACTGTAGACACTTGAAGACCCAATCCTACATTCAAATCAAGACCTCATAAACAATTTTTAGATTTTAAAATAATAATAGTGTAAGCCATGGCATTGTTGTGCCTTGTTGAATCCCTTTGAATCAGCAGAGTAAGGAGTCCCTGTGTTATGAAGACTTGTTCCTAAGTGTGTCTTTAAGTAGAATTTGCAAGCAAATTGGAAAAGATGCAGAAGGTTCTTATTTAGCCAATCTTTAGTGCAAGAGAATGTTCAAAGTCCTTTCAAAGACTTAAAACCTGAACTTTCAGCAAGTAATGCGAAATTGAAGAAACTTAGAATTAGGGTAGTGGGTTCTGCTGCTTTAAAGTAATGGCCAAGTTAGGTAACTTTAATGGCAAGTAGGAGTTGTCAATAATTTGCACCGTATAACCTGGGGATTTACTGTACAGTTTTATCGACTAACAATGACCTTTCTGAGCAGTCAAAAACCTATGTGCAATGTACAGTTGTCCTTGAGCAATTTGTCTTTGAATGGCCCAGACCCACTGTTATGCATCTTTCCCCCTCTGTTGCTACTGAAGTGAGCTTAGGTGTTTCAGGTATCTGTTAAAACCGCATGTAACACTAATCATCCTCTACGTGAGCAGTTTGCCTCTCCAGTTAGAGGGACTGGGATGTAAGGGTAGAAATTACTGGAGAGACAAACTACTCACATGGAACTGATGAGTGTCACACTGCATTTCAAACCCATACCTGCAAGAAGAGCTCACTGCAATAGCCGCAGGGGCCTTCACAATTAAAACCGGTGTACCAGTGTCAACTGTATATTTATAAATATAGAATTGCATTAGTAACGCTGTCTAGAAAAAAATAGGTAGAAACAGCTCTGATTCTACGCTTTTCAAATTTTAATCTGTAATGAGAAAACAAAATTCTACGATTAACACAGTCTGTGAACTCATGTATTTTAGAGAAAGAAAGAAATACCCAGATGCCCTACGTGCTTTGTCCAAGGGCAGAGTGTTGCTGCATTGTGTCCACACATTGTTAGTAAGGTAGTTAAGTGGAAAACTAAATAAGAACCTTTCTAGTTCTCACTTGCAGATAATGTGCTAACAACTATTAGATTCCTAGCTGTGTTTATAGACCCTATGGATTTGTCTGTTTTTTTCTTTTACTTTATGCATAGAATATTAAAAGATGCCATCACCAGTCTCTTGTCTAAGAAAAAAAAGCAAGTAAAGCAGCTACAATTTCTGGGAAAACACACTGTTATACAGTCTCACTTTTGCAAGATTGCGGATTTCTTTTCAATCAAAAATTATAGTTTCTAAAAATGGCTGTGTATCTAAATTGTGCATGTGATTTCTGTAGCATATAGCAGCGTGAGCAATTAAAGGGAATGTATCAACTTTCGTGCTGAAAATTTCCTGATTTTATGAGAATTTGGTCCTATTTTCATGAAATGAATACTTCTAGAATATTTAATATGTGGGCATAATTGTCTTCTTTACAATATTTTAAGCAGAGTAAAACAGGAATTCAATTCCAAAAAGCCAAGATAAAATACCTAGAATAGTATACAATGTCATGAAGGTAAACTATGAAATATTCACTAAATAGATTTTGTGTATAATTAATTGTTAATAAAAAGGCTACTAAAATAGTATTTGGAGGATAATGATAACACAAAAAACTGCCATTGAGTCAATTCTGATTCATAGAACTTTATGTTGTGTTTCTAAGGCTATACAGCTTTCAAGGAGCATTTTATTTCCCCCTGAATCAGATCATCTCTCTCTCGCTCTCTTTTTTTTCCCCCTCAGTAGTTTGAGCTACTGGATTCACCATGACCTGGCAGTGCCACCAGGACTCTTTAGCATATAACAAAAGCCACCCTTTTTCATTCCTGAAGCCTGCTTTCTATGATTAATTAGGAATAACTATACTAGTCTATATCTGTTTAAACGAGTTTCCACAATTTGTTTGGGAATGGAATTGAGTTTAAAACTGTAAAGGACATTAGAGCATATTACATAATCTGCAATATATATTTCTACCTTCATACATATATGGTCACATGTTTCATTAAACCTGCATTCCTTGGGAATTGGCAATATTCTAATCTCGTAAGTCATGACTGGTAAAAGATGGCCACTTCAATCATTTATCTGATAAAACGATGCCATATAAAGTCAATAGGATATACGTATATTATAATGTTGGCATAGGTTATATATGCACAAGCAATGCAGTTGTGTACATCTTGCCAATCTTTTAATTGGATAGAGTTGTATTATTTCAAGTCTTGCAAACGTGCTGACAAATCTAATAATTTATATATTTTACATTTTGTTTATTCAAAGCCATAAAGGGTTCAAACTAAGCCTAAACAAACAGAACTAGCAGTTTTCTTAAGCCTCGGTCTTTCATCTTCTCATGGAAAAAGCTTTGTGATACGGACCATTCAGATAATCAGTCTCTCAGGCGAATTCTGCCTGAGACTGCTCATAAGAGAAGGACAAGCACAAGGCAGTACATGCATTTTTGTTTACAATAAGAAACAAATCAACCCACTTGACCAGCTCTGTACGTAGTCTGGCTAGCTCAAGTGTCCTAAATTCACAAATCTCTAGGTGCAGCACCTGAAGCTACCCTATAGAAAAACATGTTTTGTTATTTGGCAGTTTCTCAGTGAACTCTTACAGTAAGTAGAAGTCAAAACATCTGCTTGCTGATTTGACAATGCTTTTGTAAATGTAAAATAGCATGACATGTTGAAATATGAATAGTATTTCAAAAAGCTGTGATGCATTAATCCAAATAAGGAAAGAACTAAAGGACTCTATGTATGTTTATCTTTGTAAAAGTTCTTTGATATTTTATTTCAATATGGCATTTCTTTATTATTTTCTTCTATTGTACATTTAACAATTTGTCTTAATAAATTTTAAGTTCAAAATTACTTATATTAAACAATATCAATTTGATGATTATAATGTCAACTTAGGTTAAATGTATTGTTAGATTTATGAAGATATTCAGATTTTCACAAATCTGTAAGTAACATTTACAGGTTCTTCATAGGCAGCACAGAATTGGGACTGACTTTATGGTGTAATTTAAGCAAAAATGGAAAAATATCCTACTAGCTGTGTGAATCGACAGTTATCTTCAATATAAGAATTGGAGTGGCAAAAGGGATTAAGCCCATTTTCACACACGAGTGGAATGCTGTGAGAAAGGGCTAGCTTAGGAGCAGAATTCTGTTATAGTTAGTAGTACAAGCAGTCCCAGGGTTACAAACACGTGATTTAGGGACGGTGATAAGGTGTGTGTCAATTTGTTTGGGCCAGGATTTTTCGTGGTTTGCGAACTAATCATAGCCAATTAGTTGTCAGTTTAGAGTGGGATACAACAGCCTTTCTCTGTGCTGTAGTTAATTGAAAGTATATTTCCTCAAAGGTGTGGCCTGCCTCTCATAGGAGAAAATACTCTGTCAGAGCTTGTTTTCCTTTCCTGGGTCTGCAGGCTGCATCTGGCTTATTGGTTCCCAGTTCTTTCTGCATGGGAGAATTGCTTGCCATATTGTCTGCTGATCCTGGGACTTTTCCGTGTGCATCTGACCTGCTGACTATGGATTACTTTGTGTCTGCAGCCACAACCTTGACCTGCTAATGTTGAATTGAGTGATGAGGATAACCTGCTAGCCTTGGATTCATTTACCTCTTTACCAGCCTTTTGTCTTTAGGTTTAGGTCAATATAAGGTTGATGAGCCCCAGACGCTAAGCCCTTCAGGTAAAGCTCAAGCTAAATATATGCCACATTTTCTTGGAAACTGTCTGGATTTGGTCTTGACTGTTTCTCTCTCTACACACACACACACACACACACACACACACACACACACACACCTACTAGATAATGACGTCATGCTTGTTCAAGTAGTGGGTTCACTCTCTCTCTCTACACACACACACACACACACACACACCTACTGGATAATGACATCATGCTTGTTCAAGTAGTGGGCAGTGAAAAGAAGAAGGCCATTAAGAAGATGGATTGACGCAGTGGCTACAATGGGCTCAAACCCAGGGACCATTTTGCAGATCGCATCAGACCAGACAGTGTTTCTTTTTGTTGTTCACGGGGTATCTAGGAGTCTGAACTTCCTCGACGGCATCTAACAACAACAGCAACAACTGCACTGAGCTAACCCATACCCTGCTCTAGTATGACCTTATGTTAGTGGTTAACATTTTCAAAGCCTCTCCTGCCAATCTAAATCACATTTATGGATAAAAGGGTTAGACTTTCAACTTCCATTTCTGAGAGAAGGGGCACAGTTCAATTCATAATAACTAAGATTTCAGATAGGACTTATTTCCTGACTTTCAGTCAAGACACTTTCTATAAACATCAAATGTCAACCTGCTCAAATGGATCCTTCTTTACAAGCTTAATTTCAGTGACTGGAACCATAAATTGTTCCTGCTGTCACCCACGAACACTTGGTGTCAGATTGGATGACCTCGATACCACGCCACTTTTTGATAGACTTTACCACGTACTATTGTGGTTCAAAACATGTTAGCATACTTCATGGACATTTAATTGTTTTAATCTGATGATTACGGGAAAAATAACTCAAAGAGTCTTTGGCTTAATTGTCTCCATGCTTGCTCCATTCACCACAGGAGGTCTGAATGAACTTCTAAAAATGTATATCCAGTGAGTGGCATAAAGACCTTATGCTTCAGTTTAAAGCCTAGCAATGGGTTTCCATTTCTTGGAAATGGAATATTTCTTGAATATTTCTTTCAAACCCATATTTTAGTGTTAATACTCCTGGTGATTCCATATGCTAAGTGTTGGGCTGGCAACACACCAGCAACACATTGGAGACAGATGAGACTCTCAGCATGTATAAAAATGTCTAACCTTGGAAAACCAAACTGGCAGTTCTACTCTGTCCTATAGTGAGTGACTAGGAGTCAAAATCAACTCGATTCAGTGGGTTTTTGGTTATTTCTTGCATCATGGATTCAAGGAAGCCTCTACTACAACTCATTAGTAGAGTGAGTAAAGCACTGGGTTACTAACTGCTAGTCAACAATTTGGTACTTTGTACCCAGGAGCCCACCAATAATAACAGGAGAAAAATAAGGTAGTCTTCATCCATAAATATTTACAGTTTCAGAAACTCCATGGGGTTCTACTCTGTCCTATATTTTTGTCATGTTTTATAATGTATTCTTTTCAGGTGGTTACCAATCATGATGTTCTGCTTGTTATAGACAACCAAGATCACCAGAAGTTTTCTGCTTGGTGTCTGAATCGTGCATAAACATACATGAGGGAAAACAAATGAGAACCGGATTTATCTCTTAGAAGAGGCTGCCTTATATTGGCGCCAGGGTGCTCTTTTTCCCCGTCCACAGTGAGACGGATTACAGGTCTACCCTTCATCCTAAAACACTAACTGTTTCGCTTAAATCAGACAGATGAAGAACAAAAACTAGTGCGATAGTTAAGGTAGCAAAGAGTTTTTTGTTGGTTGGTTTTAAGTAATTAAATGGTGCCTTTCATACAGGACATGCCCTACACCCTGAGTATTATGACATGGTAAAGAAAGTGTATTCATACTCCATCCCTTCATCCACCCAATGGTCTACAGTTGAGTTTCAGAGCATTTCTATCATGGATTGGTTTGGGGGTATTAGACAATGCACTGTGCCATTCTGAAACTGTGCTGCTTCTCATTATAATTCTTCACGGGTCTAATATTATGTGATGACTAGCTTGATTCTAGTTACGTTCTTTCTTTATTTAAACTATGTTGGTTGAGCCTTGTTGGCACAGTGGTTCGGAATTGGATTGTAAACTGCAAGGTCAGCAGTTCAGAAACACTAGCCACTCCATGGGAGAAATATGGGGCTTTTTTCTCCTCTAAAGAGTGACAGTCTTTTAAAAAATAAATAACTTTATTGGGGGCTCATACAACTTCACAATCCATCCATCCATCCATTGTGTCAAGCACATTTGTACATTTGTTTCCATCAGCATTCTCAAAACATTGCTTTCTACTTGAGCCCTTGGTATGAGCTCCTCAGTTTCCTCCCTCTCTCCTCATTTTGCCCTCCCTCATGAACCCTTGATAATTTATGAAGTATTATTATCTTGTCATATCTTACACTATCCAACATCTCCCTTTACCCACTTTTCTGTTGTCCATCCCCCAGGGAGGAGGTAATATAGAGATCCTTGTACCTGGTTCTCCCTTTCCACCCCACCCTCCCTCCACCCTCCTGGTATCGCCACTAAAGAGTGACAGTCTTGGACACTCACAAGGACAGTTGTACTCTGTCCTCTAGGGCCACTATGAATCAGCATCTGTTCGATGGCAATGAGAGTTTTGACACCGAGTGAGCAAATACTTGCAATGAATTTGGTAGAGTATTGTATTGATTTGCAAGAAACTTACTCAAAGTAATGTTTAACATCTGCCAATGTCGGTTTTGTAGAGGAATTATGAGAAATTCCTTTACTGACCAAGTGCCTTTTCAATCACGAATAAAAAAAGAAGTTCTGAGTAAAAGAAGACGATGGTACGTTCTAGTTTGTCCCCTTTACTGTTTCTTTTTCTCTGTGCCTTTAAATAAAATATTGAACCTCTTCAAAGGAGGGAAGGCATGCAGATGAGGGGAACAAATAAAAAATGAGTTAGTCCCTAATAATTGAGTACCTAAGACATCAGATGTTAGAGACCGCTGCACAGGGGCCCAGGGGGCCAAGTTTCCACATAAGCACATTTCTGGTCTTCACTTTTCCATCTGGAAAGTAAAATCAAATAGCCATATGACTTTAATCAAAAAACTATCTGAGTCACAGTAGGAAATCTCTATGTACCCCTTTTGGTGTATTTTTGGGAGGGATGAAATGATTGGGATCTAAAGAAAAGCTTAGCAAGCAAGTCTTCTGCCTCTGCATGTCTATTATTCTATGTAAAATAGAAATTATACTCATAAATATATTCCCATAATCAAGTTGGATATGAGTCAAACAACAATTATGCCTCATATTCAGTCATAAGACACATTTGCGCATTCACTATTGAGTTATGTGGAGAAATTGGTGTCCATAATATTTAAGACATATTATCATTCCATAGTTCAATCATGCCAAGCAGCATTGTGCAATTGTTTCCACAATCAGTTACCAAACATTCTTTTCGTTCCTGAACTCCTCAACATCGTCTCGCTTTTGCCCCCCACCAGCACTACCACACGTACGTTTTAACTTGGCGAGTCAGGTTAGTCCCTTTGATCTCCTCTCCTCTCCTCTCCAATGCACCCTGCTTGGTAACCACTTTCCTTTCACCCCTCAATTATGGATACAGATGATCACTGGAGCCTCATTTCCTATGTAGTTCCCACAAATGTATCTTGGACTCCCACTGTCTTCCATGGTCTTCTTCAACCCAGACTCTCACAATTTAGCCACTGATACTAATTCCATTTCAGATGAAATGATTTACAATCCTTCGGTGACTGATGATGGTGTGCTTTTTCCATGAGGACTTAGTTGACATCACATTTAGATGGCTGCTTGTTTGGAGACTAGCCTTTAAGACCCCAGATGCTTTTTTATCTGATAGTTGGACACAATCTACTTTTTTCATTGCATTTTGCTCTAGCCCCCATATTGTCTGTGCTCCTTTCCTGAGGGCAAGTATTGAGCAGGGCCTTGATGTAAAAACTAATAGTTCTTAAATTGGACCTAGGATTTAGTGTGAGCCCCAAACCCATTCCTGGATCTATGAGTTTTGCTGTTTGTTTTATCTACTTTGGACTCCCTTTCAAAAACTCCTAGCTAATTGATGGTTTAGAGTCTTATTGATCATCCCCCTGGGGCATAATGATCTTCCACTCATATTAACTGATTGCCCCTAGTACTAATTTTTTTAAAGCCCCGGTGAGAGAGGGATATTGGACAAATATAGGCTAACTCCCTAATCACAGTACCTGAATTATTCACTTCTACAGGATCAATCCTTTTGTGGCTGTGCGCTGTTTACACAAAAAATGGGGGTTAATTGTCAGGGAAATTTTAATAATTTTCACTGAAAATGTCGGTCACAGGTTTACCAGCATCATACATATCTCAACAGAGCATACAGGCCCATTGATGTACAAAACCACGTTTGTCTGCCTACCAATGGTTCAACACTCTTGGCACATCTGTCTTCTACTTCGTCAGACAGCATGTATTTTACAACTGAAGTCCTGAGGTTTTAAGTCTGTCTGAGGTAGAGTCCAGTTCACTCAGTGGAGTTCCCACATTGGATCTCCCTGCTGCAGCCTCTGGACCATGCCACACACTCTGAAGATCAAGGACTCAGCATCCCAGCATTCCATGGATGTAGCTTGGGTCACCAGGATACACCCAGAAGCCAGGGACAATGAGGCCCATTCAGTGCATACCACCAAAGGCACTTCTCCCCAGGGTCCCCTGAAACGTTTTCAGTAGTCTTTCCCCCCAACTAGAGGTCGTCCTCCCTCTTTCCCTATCAACAGACAGGCGTTTGTGTTCCTCCGGACGGGCTTGCTCTCTTTCCCTCTCCTGACTTGTTTTCCCATCGGTATCCCTCCTCCCTCTGATGGGGTTGTCTCCCCGTCCAGGGGTAACTCATCATAGCTTTATCTGGCAGCCACGCAACAGACAGTATCTGCTTCCTCTCCCTTGACCATTTGATCCCTTGACCATTTGATTCCAGTGAGTCGCCCGCCCGCAAAGGGACCTTCAAAATACTTAAGAAGAGTGTTTGGGATATGGTTCATTGTTTTTTGTAGCCTAGAAACATCTTTAGAACCTATTCAGAATCATAACAGCACAAAAGACTCCACTAGCATACAGGTAATAGCTACACAGGTGCTGCATTGGGAGGAATTGAACTCTATCTAGTCCCCCACATGGAAGTTGACAATTCCACGACTGAAACACTGCTGGCTTCTATTCATGTATTAGCTAATACTAACGTAAATAGCTTTGGATTTGTACCTATATACTTCAGTTCCTACCTCAGTTACTTATCTGAGTCTCACATTCACCATTTATAAATTAGAGATCGTAATACTACCCTATATATTTGTATTATAGATTACATAAGATTATGTGTATAAAACTGTGTATTGCCCTTAACATCAATTGTTATTTTTATGGTGTGAAAATTGATGGTAAGGAACATCCCTCAATAATTGACCCAGATAGTCAACGATTATTTGAAAATATAATATAATTGATATAAAATTATAGTATTTTCATGAACATTCATGCAAAATAAAGGATGAATAGAATCAAATGAAATCATTATGACTATGCTCATATTATACTGTAAAATGCAATCATATGGCAGGAATCTATTAATGTAAGTGCTCTGAAATCAAACCATTAGCATATATAGTCTCATAGATAAGAGTTATAAAATATTTTGTAGATAAGTAATATTTCACTAGGTAAAATTTGAAATTTTGGGCTTCTCAGGAATTGTGAAGTCAAGGTATTTTCATTTCTATAAACTCAATATCTTAAAAATAAATTTAAGAACAAAATTAATTCACCTTTTAGCTTATAAACGTGTGTGATTTGTGAATCACATCTCACAGTCAGGAATAAAAAAAATAAAAACAAGAAGTAATCAATTAGCATGAGCAGATAAATCATCTTTTATTTATAATATTTTAAATATCAATTAATATTTTTGTGATTATGTGATCTTATAAGAGTAATGTATCTTTGTATGAAATATATTATAGCTATGTTCAGACAGTATAGTAAGCTGTTTTATTGAAAGTCAATTTTAATATACAATTGATTTAAGTAAAAAGAAAACACACATAAGTTGCTACATTTCCTATAAGCATAAATAGATCAAATGAGTTTTAGAAGATGTGGTTATAGGAAAATATATATCTGTGTGTTCCACGTTGGTAGTAAAAGCATAGCATGTTTACAACTAGGATGTCTTCCATTAATGAGAAAACATAGTGTAACCACTTTTGTGAAGGAACTTTTCAAATGTTAATGAGTCTTCCAAAATTTTCCAAAATTAATTTTAGTTAAAAAATTAAAAATAAATAAATCAGGCATGGAAGCAAACCAGGATATCAATCAATAATTTTATATTTAATCAACCTATTTTTTATTTTAAGGAAATGTTTCTGCTACTTATAACATTGTGACTGTAACAGATTTTTTTAAATGGCAGGTTTTTAAAAAATATTATCTTGCCACCCTGTTAGAAATCATTATAACAAAGACTGATAATGATAGTACTAAATGTCTATAGATTACATATTATAATTTTATACTGAGGTTCTTTTATTTCACAAGGGAAAGGAAAATCAAATACTACATTATCCCAAAGCTGATTCTTTGAGGGACGGGTCAAGTATACTCCTACCATCCAATGGTTTAATTAATTCGACATCAACTGTGCCTTCCAAGAGCTCTCTACTTCTCACTGGGGTGTGACAATTCATTACAATTGCCACACAGAACTTGCAGACTATAGTCTTGGTGATGAGCTTTATTAGGGAAGTTAACAGGTGACAATTCAGGGTCAGAAATACGAAAGAAACAATTATTCGGTTAAGACAGCCTCTTCCTCCTCCTGCCAGCACTCCACTCTCTTTAGTTATTGGCATCTCAGTCATGAGCTCCTAAGCCTCTGCCCCGCTTGTGCAAGCTTACAAAGTACTGTTGACCAATGTCCTAAGGTCATACCTCTTCAAAATAAGTCTCCACCACAAACTGTGCCGCTCTAGTTCCATGAATCAGCAAATATAGCTCCTCAATTAGATGCTGGATTCACCCATTTTCGCCAGCAAATCTCCTGCTAGAAAGGATTCAGCTTTACTCCCTCCATTGACCTGGAATGCAACTACTATTCTGCGGTTCTTGGTTCTCTGATTGCCCTCCTCTGCCACTCTTCTCCCGCCACAGTTTTCTGTCTCTGGTTTGAGGGTTTATGTGCAGGATCTCAGGGTCCAAACGAGTGTTCCACGCCTGGGTTGTCTTTCTGCCTATTTGTTTGTTTGTTTGTTTGACACTAGCACTTGTGGCACAAAACCACTAAATTTGATTTGAATGTTACTCTCTCTCCTTTTATAATCACTCCGACCAGTGTTTAAATCCAACGGGCAAGGAAACTGAAGGGTTTCCATGGCTGAGACTCCAAAATCTCTCTCTCCCTCTCCCCTTCTCCCTTTTCATTTGCACAATATAACACGCAAGAAGAAAAGCCGACCAAACACAGTTGTACCGCCTATCTCGGCAGAAAACGGACAGTATCACAGTCCTCTGGCTCCTTCTTGATGGAAGTGTGATCCCCACTCCCTGCTGCTGAGGTGGTTTATTTTATACTTAGCTCTTACAGACAAAAATACTGTCATTGAGTCTATTTTTACCCAGCAGGGTGGAAAAATTGACCAATCACCACATTAGAATTCCAAGTTTTACAGTCACAGTGAATCCTGGGAGACATCACTCACAATTGAATCATATAGCCCTGTCAATCTCTTCCCTACCATGTCTTACTGAGACCCTTCATGAAAAAGTCATTTTGTGGGTGGTATAAAGTCTATGTCTAAAGGTGCCATATAAAATAATTCACTGTACAACACATATTCATAAATTAAATTCAGCATTGTATAATGTTTCAAAAAATTAATTCCGGGAAGTAAATCCTAAAATATGATACGTTTAAAAAGGTAAAATGTCATTGAGAATTTCATAATAGTAAAGCTAATTTTATCACTGCCATACAGAAACATAGTTCAAAATGCAATGATAAGTATTCATTTAAAATTTAGAGAAATCGCTAGATTCTGATTACTCTGCACTGGTATCCCAAATGTGCCCGCACTAGATGGCATATAGAATGGAAATTAACCCACACAGTGTGTTTTACATAACATATACTAAGTAAATGTCAGGCCTTCTCCTTCTCCCTTGAAAATTAATAGAGTTAAGCAACTTAGAACAAATTAATCATATCTTTTCTATCATCTTCAGTTTTTCACTTAGGGTGCATGGGATAACTGGGTGTATGTGTGGGTATTTCTCAGTATTTAAAGAACCCTGTAAAATATATTTCCAATATTAATTGGAAAGACTTGCTTCTTCAGTTAGTTGAAATGATTATTTCCTGAACACCAATGTTTGCTAGTGCTGGGTTAATGTTTAAAGTTATGGAGACATAAAATGGGATACATTACTCATAGGAACATGAAGTTTAATGGCAAATTAGACTTGGACAGATTATTTCAACGCAATGATATTAATGTTAAGAGAAGGTTATGCCAGTGCTAGTGTGTTTCTAATGTCTTTATTTTGCTTTGTTAAACTTATTCAAACTCTTTTGGGCCACATTGAATTCCAATAATTTATTTCTTAATATGGATGTTAGAGCTAGTTTTCTCAGTAAGATACTGCTTATGCTTGTAGCCTTTTCACAACATAATACTTAGAATAAAAACCATATATAAGATAATTCATATTAGCTACAATCTCATATAGTTTGTCTTAATGCATCCAAATGCATTTCACAGAATGCTTTTACTTTCTGAGTAAGTTCCCTAACAAGGCATAATATATACTGTATGTCTTCATACTTAGGTACATTCATAACACACATACACTAACTATATTTTGTATACATATACATTTATTTAAAATATGAACACATTTAAAGTCATAATATGAGTTTATTTTCAATATCAAGTTTATAATAATATAATGTAGTATATATCTGTTGTGTTTTAATGGCATCAAAAGACATTAACATTCAATACACTTGCTTTTTTTTAATACATGAGAAACATAAAGCATACATATGCTTCTGTTTTGTTTATTTGAAACTCCCAAACTTTCCTGTTAAATTTGGAAAAACGTTTACATATTTTCCAAATGTTTCTAGGTTATGTTAACTAAGACACTTTACAAGGTTCTCTAAGGTCAAGTGTTAAATAAAACAAATCCAGAACAATAGACATTGTGAGAGTTTTGTCCAGTCCGTGGACTGGGATGAAATGTCCCAAGTTACTTCTACAGGGAAAGCAATAAAACCAAAAAAGAAGATCTTAATTTCTTTTAAAATCTTACTGTTTTGAAGAAAGGTTAAATAATTTTTGCCCATAGAGTTTTGCTTAGTGTAAAGCAGTTAAATATCTAGTATATATACATGTGGCTCCTACTGACTTCTGTCTTCATTCTCTTTCCAAATTGTACTGCTGCAGCCATCAGTTTATTTTTAAAGGTCTTTGAACTTTCAGAACACTTAGACTGTGCCAATCAAAGATGCGAACCCACTGCAGTCAAGTTCATTCGGACACAAAACAACCCTAGAAAGCTCTGCTGAGGTTCTCAGCCTGCAGGGAGCAGGTTGCCTCATCTTTCGTCCAGAGTAGCTGGTGATTTTGAACTTTGGTTCTTGTAGTTAGCTGTCCAATGCTTACCTGATACTGCTCCTTAATCAAAAGTACATTTATAAATATTTTACTAAGGTGCTTTGTTATTTATTTTTGATAAGCTGATATTTAAATAGAATTTTTGCAGGTAGAGCAAAAACTAGTTTTAAAATCCATGTTATTGTTTTCTATATTGCATCATTCACTAAAAATCAAAAAGGAAAAAAATATGGTGCATATAGTCCATTTAAAATATATTACATAACTTCTATAATGCTTAGACCGGATAAAGCCATGAAGCAATTGCTGATGAGGATCTAGGACTGTAGCCTTCAGGATGGGATACATCTCAATGTAAAGAAAAGCAAAATTCTCACAACTGGAACTATAGACAATCTAATGAAGAGCAAGGGTGGTCCTTTGAGAACCAATGTGCTCTTCCCCTGGTATTTTCAATAGCATCATATGCTTGTGAAAGTTGGATATGGAATTCGGAGGGATGAAGCAGAATTGAATTATGATGCTGACGAGGAATGTCAAAAATACCCAAGACTGTCAGAAGAACAAACAAATCCATCTTGAAAGAAGTACAACCAGATATATATATATATATATTGAATATATATTCAATATATATATATATTGAATATATATTCAATATATATATATTGAAATGCAGACATCATGACTTCTCACGTATTTTGGAACATGTTTTCAGGACATAGCAGTCTCTAGAGAAAGGACATCATACTTGATAAAGTGGAGGGGCAGGGACAAAAGGGAGATGTTCGACTCGATGGGTTGCTTATACAGTGGCTGAAACAGTGGGCACAAACAGAGCGACAATTGTGAGGATGGTGAAAGACCAAGCAATGCTTCCTTCCATTGCACAAAGGGTCACTCTGACTTAGAACTTAACCCGAGAGCCCAGACACGTAGACTTCTTGTCATCCACAATTCTAAGGAGCTTTCAGACTATACCTCCTCCAAGGTAGATGTTTGTTCCTTCGTCAGCTCATGGGATTTTCACAATTTTCCTCAAAAATATTATTCATGATTTGGGTGAAAACTCTGAGAGTCAGATGAAATATATTTATGCCAGACCATGTTGGCGTCAATATTCTTTACTAACATCATAACTCAGATGCATCGATACTTCAGTCTTGCTTATTTATTGTGCAGATTTCACATGCAGATGAGACTACTGCAGAGACCATGGTCAGGTACCCCGTAGTCCACAAAGCATATTCATTCCTTAATACTTTAAAGGGCTTTTATACGATAGACTTTGCCAGTGCAACATTTTGTTTGCTGTTCTGACGACCGCTTCCATGAGCATTGATTCTAGATCTAAATTAAGTGATATCCATCTTTTCTTCACTTAGCATGATTTTGTCTATTGGTGTGATGGTGAGGAATTTTTCCCTTCTGTATATTGAGTTTTAATCCATACTGAGGTCTTTGATGATTATTTGCTCAAAGAATTCTTGTGACTTCATCCAGAAGTGAAGCATTTGCTTTCTGTACTAGAAAATGAAGCAGTGTCCTATAGACATAATATCTCTGAGAAGATTGCTGGCTTGACAGCTGACTCACTCTATTTTCTTCATCTTGAATTGATGCAGAAAAACTCTGCGTTGGCCTCACTTCTAAGGCAAAGCTAAATTCGGTTGCCATACTTCTCTGTATTGTCGCTGGCACGACTGATTGTACAAATATGGACTAACTCATTGTGATGCTGCTCTTCGGCTCTGCTACAATGATTACTTGGCTAAAATAATTTTGGCAGTATTTTAAATTGTTTATTATTTTCCATATTTATTATTGATTTTTCATACAGTATATTAACTTTAAAGATATATGTTCTATTAAGTCAATCAGAACTGACCCAGTGTTACCTAACAACAAAGGAGTCCGTTCACTAAGAGAGAACTCGACATTTTAAGGACTCTCCCTCAGTTGCAGACAACCCTTAGTCTCCCTCTGTTATAAAGTTTAATGGCACTGATTGCCCTATTCTTGCCCATTAGGTTTTAATTGAAGATATAACTTTTATTTTATAGTTTGATGACATATGCTTTATTTCTTGGGAAAGAAACTTGGTTTAGATCACATGTTGTTGGTAAAATCATATCCTGGAAAATGTCATCCAGGCTGGTTGTGGATTTAATTTGGAGCTACCTGCTGAGTTCTCAGTGCCTATTTGATAATTCAAAAACTGCTTTTCCTATTTTGAGATCAGGAAAAGTAGATGAAAACTTCTTTTAAAGACCCTTTTTGAATCTTGTCCCACAGCAAATCAGCCTAAAAGGAGTCATGGGGAGAAAATTTCTAAAGAAATGCTAGATTTTAAGGCATTATATTAAAAACATAAGTCTAGCAGAGTTTCTTTTCCAAGCATACCCTAAAGGCACTGAGGTTAAGATAAAAAAAAATTAAATAAATAAAGGTTTGCATCATATTTTGGTTAGGAAAATGATATCCTCCACGGATACATTTTGACAAATTTGTTAAGCCAACTGTATTTACCTAAGATCCAGGGACTCTTGCTTTCGCCCTGACCTAAGCTCACAACACTCATTTCGGTTGTATTTCGCACTCATAGGGATTCTGAAGATGTATCGAGCAGAGCTACTATGAAAGATCGGTATAGAATGAAAATCAATGTCTTCCTAAGGCATAAGGATGGCTCAATCATTGGCAAGGGTTTCACATGTGCTTTTTATATTACGGCTTCCTTCATTCCTCATATGTCACTCCAAAAATTTTATGAGAATATTACTTATACTATCAAAACATACCCTGAGTCAAGATATAAATTTTCACAAGATGGTCATATATTTAGAAACCCTGCCTATTGATCCAAGAACATATCTCCAGATGCTTAGCAGATCTACTTCTTTACCAGAAAGAATAATGCATCAACTGCTGGAAACTTCTTGTTCCCCATTCAGTGTGTATTTGGTTTGCCTCGCTCCCCCACTGTGAGTACAGATTATTCTGCTGCTAATGCTTGACATACTGTCAGAAGAGTTGAAATAAGACATGATACATGAGACATCGGAGAGGAGATACCCGGAAGGAGAGCGCATCCAAGACAACTCGAAAAATAAACTTGAACCAAATCCTGCCCATGGTCTTTGAATCGCACGCTGTGAATGTCTGGTAAAGCTATTGTGTGGCAGTTTTGTCTGCATAAATTTATTATAAATATGAAATTTACTGGAAAGTAAAAGTCTAGGGGAGTTTCAGAGTTTTTTTTTCTTTTTCTCCTTCAATACTTGAAATAGCTAAATGAAATGAAAGTACTCACTTTCAATAATCCACTTTACTCTTCTCAACTACCTTCATATCTTGGAATTACAGTTATTTAAACATAAGCACAAGCACTGAATCATTTATTACATTGATTTCAAAAAGTGCTTATAGTGGAGTAAGTTTTGAATGAAGCATGGTCATCAGTATTAATGTTAAGCAATCATCTAATCAAGAATTTCACAGTTTACAACAATAAAAATTCATATAAAATATTGTTGTACTGAACAGAATACAATGTCTTTCTATTAAGTATCACTTCCTTCTATTTTAGTAAACATTTATACAGTTGTATACTAAATCAATGATACTGAGATTATTAGAAATCTTTTGTTGCTTAGCCTAATTTTAAGTATGCAGAGTAGTAAGTATGTTATATTCCAGTATCTGACGTTAAGAGTTATTATGGTTTTTTAATAAATCTCACATATTCTTGCAGCCAGGCCTATTTATTTTCCATTTGGAAAAGTTGTCACATCCTGTTTTATGAAATAGAGACACTTGACCAGCCAATAACGGATAGAGTCTAGTGACCTTTTCTGTACCGTCACGGCATTCCATCTAGATTAATAAGAGGACATCTGCTTGGTAGCACCATGGCAAGATGCTAGGACAAGAACTTTGTGTCAAATCGGATCAGTCGACACATGTCTACAATTGTAGGTAAATTGCAAATGAGCTCTTGAATAAACTTGAATAAACATTTTACAATTTGCTGTACAAATTTATACTCAAATTTTGTTATTAAATTTACTGAAAGATAGTCAAAATAGTATTGATCATTAATACACAAAATGCAAAAAAATTAACTCCATAATTATACTAGTTAATCCTCCCCATATACTTCTCTATTAATTTGTTTGATCACAATTATATTAATTCTGCTTTCAAAACAAAACTTTTGTTTATATATCATCTTCCTTGTGGTTTCTCCACTGAGAAATAGAACTTGTAGGACGTTTTCTAAAGTGTCGTTACATCTAGAGTCTCTAAACCAACGCTCAGCCTCAAACAACTACCTGTTCTGCACAGACAGTGAGAAGCAGGCCTTGGAACAACGTGGGGAGAGAGAGGCTTCGTTGAAAGTGGCTTCTAGGCAACTTTCCCACTGGGTTAGCCATTCCTACTGGTTGAATTGATGTTTCAAAAGATGATGCAAAAGTTTTCCTTCCTCGTTGGTTTTAAATATAGTGATTTTTGAGTCTTGCATATTTGTTAACACATTCAACAGGAACAGATCAGAAAATGTGTACAAAATTTTCCCCACATGCTATTGCTCCTGTTGGGTTCTATCAAGGCCCTTCCAACCCAGTGCAACCCCATGCTCAACAGAGCAGACATCGCACAGTCCGTCCATCCTCACCATGGTTCTTATGCTACAGCCCATTGTTGCAGCGCTGCTGCCGTCCACCTCCTTGACGGTCTTTTCTCTTTTGCTGCCATTCAACTTCATCAAATAGGCTGTCCTTATCTAGAGACCGGTTTCTCCTGACAACATGTCCAAAGTGTGTCAGAAGAAATCTTCCCTTCTTTACCCTAAGGATCACCTTGACAATACTTCTCCCAATACAGATTGCTTGTCCTTTTGATAGGCCATGGTAATTTCAATGTTCTTCTCCAGCATGATAATTCCAATGAATCAATTTTTCTTCACGTCCAACTTTCACTTGGGTCAGGCACATTTTAGTTTTCAAAGTTACATCCTTGCTTTTCAGTACTTTAAAGAGGTCTTGGACAGCAGATTGACCTAATGCAACTTATGTGTCTTTGATCTCTTGGCTGCTGCTTCCATAAGCATTGATTATGGATCCATGCTTGGCAAAATCCTCAACAACTTAGACCTTTTCTCCATTTGTCATGATCTTCTTTTTGTCTTCTTTACATCAAGTTGTAATCCATCCTGAAGACTCCAACCCCTGATCTTTATCAGCAAATACCCCAAGTCTTCCTCACTTTCCTTAAGCAAGATTGTGTTATCTGCACATTGCAGAGTGTTAATATGCCTTCCTCCAATCAATGCCAAATTCTTCTTCATATAATTCAGCTTTTCCAATTACGTGCTCAGGTTGAATAAGTATCATGAGAGGATACAATCCTGATGCTCACTTTTCCTGGTTTTAAACCATGCAGGATTCCCTTGTCTGTTTGCCTTTTGATCTGTGTGCAAGTTCTATACGAGCACAATGAAGTGTTCTAGAATTCCCATTCTTATCAAGGATATCTGTAGTTTGTTATGATACACAGAGTTGAATGCCTTGGCATAGTCAATAAAACACAACAGTTCTCTTTTATTTCTCTGCTTTCAGCAAAGATGCATCTCACATTAGCAATAATATCCTTTGTCCTATGTCTTCTTCTGAATCCAGGCTGAAACTCTGGAAGCTCCTGGTCAATGTACTACTGCAAGTGTTGTTGGATGTCCTTTAACAAATTTTGCTTGTATGTGATATTAATGCTATTGTTCCATAATTTGAGCGTGCTGTTAGGTGAACTTTCTTTGGAATTGGTACAAATATTATTGAATGGGTACAAATAGAATTTTTGTTTCCTCTCCACTTTCTTACCCACATCCCCCACTGCCATGCCCCTATCCAGTTACTGTTCCTTTAAGTTTACTTATCCTAAATTTCATATACAGAATATAATACAAAACACAAATAAGGAGCAAACAAATTAACAAAGAGTAAGAGCACTAATAAAAGTTAACAACAATTATTAGGAAAACCATAGATAAACCTCAAATGAAAAGCAGAAAATTTTAAAAAGTGCAACAACTTCAAAATGGAGATCAAATAATAAAGTATTACACTTTAACCCAATTATATCTACCACAATCAACTTTACAATGCTCTCTGTCTGATATCAAGGCTATTAAGTCTCTCAACTATGGTCATAAGGGATTCACTGAAAACTTGATCCATGTGGGGACCCTGCAAATGAATTTTGGGCTTTCACTGTTACCCAGAGCCTTCTGCAAGCCAGGTGTTCACTATTTAAACTCTGATAACTCTGATTCCTTCCTTCAGATTTGAGGGGTTTTTGTTTTATTTTTTTCAATCTTTGGATCACAGAGCCTGGTTTGTTTATTCCTTGTGGATTTGGTTGATGCCTCAGTTAGATGGCTGTTTGTTTTGAAGACACGCCTTTAAGACCTGACACACCATTCACTCTGATAGTCAGTACCATCTGGCTTCTTCACCATATTTTCTATAGCATCCATATCTTCAGTGTTCTCTTCCTGAGGGCAAACCTCGAGCAGGGCCATAACATAAGAATTAATTGTGCTTAGATGGGGACTAGAATAAAGTGTGAGTCCAAGATGCATCAATGTAGCTATGGTTTGTACGTGTCTCTGGTTCACTTTAGAGACATCTCTTTCATCTTATGATAGAGAACATTATTAATTATTCCCCTGGTGCTTAAGGTAATTCTCTTGATCATGTCGTTAATTTAGCAGACAGTATAGACTTTTAACCAATGTTGAAAAAGGAAATTATGCAAATATAGACCAGCTTCAATTGTCATGTATGAATTCCCGGCTTACCATATGACCTCTGCTATCAGGTCATATAATCTTCTAAGCAGGTCTCCCAAGCAACAAGGCAGAGAGCTGGCCCAGCACCGGTGAACTATATATATCATCCCCTTTATATGTGCATCTTAAAAACCACTTTGACAAAGGATACATCACCTCAACTGGGGTCAGTTTGTCAGGAAGTGGGGAGAGGGAGAAGAACATAGAGTTGCTTCCACACAACATTATACCAAAGGAATCCCATCAACAGGCACTCCTGTAAGAGTGATAAGTGAACCTTACTGGAAATCCAATTCAAGGTGAGAGGATGAGGGCATGTATGTTTTGGAGCAGATAATTACAGTACTGTTGGTAGACAAACTGGGAGGAACAATCTCCCATAGGGGAAAATGCGTAACCATTCTTATACAGAACCCAAGGGGAGAAGGTTCTGGTATCATGTTCCTAATCAGAAAATATTGATCTAGTTTCTTTTCCACACTTGGTGAGCCAGGCTTGTGCTGCAGGCTTGTGGAATATTAGACTCTGTCTCTTTGAGCTACACAACCGCCTTCATAGACCACACCAGATGGAGTTGATGTGGAAACCCCACTAAGTGAACTGGGAATTACCACAAACTCATTTGCAGCAGCTTTATGGAACCAACATACTCGGACTTAAAAATAAAAACTCTCTGGTGTGAGAAGAAATAAATTGCTGCCACCTCAGGCTTATGGAATGGGCAACTGTTGGACGTTGGTTTGGTTCTCTTGTTTTGAGTGTACCCAAGGAATGGTCACCTGGGACTAGCATATATTTATTGTTTGAATGTCTTCCTTGCTCTGTTATGACATGTATTAATATTGTAGAAATGGTTCTGCCTTTTTGAATGAGTGTTATTGAAAGTTTTGCCCTATCACCAACCCCCATTGTTTATATAATTAGTGTCCAGTAACATACAGAGTTTAATCTATATGTCAATGATTCATGTTAACGTTTCTTGATGGAATTTTTTAAAAGCTTCTCATTATCTTTAAAAGTAACTGTATTAGTATGGGTACTTTAGAGAAACAAATCCACAGAAACTCATATATGAGAGAATTTTATATAAAGGTTAAGTGCAGATCAAGAAAACATCCCAACCCAGTGCTGCCCAAGCCACGAGTCCAACATTAGTGTCCAACACTAATCCACAAAGTCCTCTTCCATCTCACAACACACACACTATGATGCTGACTGCAGGAGGAAAGTCGAGTCAGTGAATGTGCAAGCATCTCAGGGCTGGCAGGGGTCTCCACTTGGCTGCTCCAGCAACCAGGGCTGCATCTGGGTCGGTCCCTGTGGTTTATCCTTGGGAATGTCTTGCAGGGTGAGCTTTGCCAGCTGACGCAGGAAACTGGCTATGTCAGCTGCACCCTGGTGCGACCATCACAAAGCAAGAGACCAGAGAACTAGAAAGGTGAGGCTCACTGAGCCATTTATCCCTCTGTCCTTCAATTAACCCAACATGTGTTTATCAGCCAGGTTGGCACAAAAAACTAACTCAGTAACTCATTTTTATTAACCTGCTGTCTGTGACTCAATAATCAGCCTTGATGGTCTTGAATAATTGCCTCATAAGATTTCTAAAACTTTAGTCTTTATAAAAGCAGATTACCACATCCTCTCCTCGGGAGTCACAGGCAAGATCAAATCACCAGTTTCTCTGTTGGCAACTAAAAGCTTAACAATTGAGCCAGTCATGCTCTTTAAAAGAACAATATTCCATTCCTAGCAGTTGTACCAATCTTCTCAAGACCAGATATGCTAATAGTTTGTACTGCTAATACTTTATTTATGTATGTTTGCTATTCTTATTGCTTCTAGTAATACTGCAATATCTCCTCTCTGCTTCTCCATTTAGTTAGTTTTTATGCTGCTTTATAAGACAGCCCAATGTTTGTTAAATCTAAGATTTAAAAGATATATATATACTTTTGGCTCTTTCTACCTTCTTAGAATCATTGTGTCATTATATTTTGTCCCACATTCATTTGGCATTTCATTGAATCAGAGAATTGATAAGTTTAATTAGAACTTGAAACATTGTCTAATTCTTCTATTTTTATAGTGATCTGGAAACAAGAACTGATATATATATAATATCAGCACTTAATGAAAAAGAACTCAAATTCTTCTTATAATGATTCTTTTTCCAATTTATCTGACAGTTTTTAAAGACGATCCCAAACCTCTCAAAGAGTAACCATGCTTTTCCCATCTCTTAGACCTCACTGATGATCACCCGCTATGTGGTCATGAATACTTTCATGAAATCACTTTGACTGGGTTTTTAAATTCTCTGTTATTATTTTCCATAATTATAATTGACACTTTATATAGAAAATAAACCTTAAAATGATATTTACTATCAAGTCAATTCCAACTTTTGGTGATCCCATATGAGCCTGAGTGGAACAGGGCTTCTTAAGGGTTTGAAAGGTCTCTTTCTGAGATGTCCCCGAGTGGCCTCAAACTGTGCAGCTGTGTGTGTTAACTATTAAGCTACACCAGCTTTCTGAACAACCCTCTGAAAGAAGCACAACGGCATAGAGACATTGAGGTAATCCTGACTCATAGTGACCGCATGGGATAGGGGTGAGGTGCACCTGGGAGTGCACCAATCATCACTTATCAAGTGTTTTCATAAATATTTTGTGATAAATCCAATACATAGAAACTTACAAAATATTATTTCATGTACTTTATGTGCTTATGCACATCAAATGAAGTCAAAATGTAAGCATTTTAGTAATGTTGATCTTTTTGCTTAAACTTTCAGTTTCCTGATCCCTTCAAATATTAGTTCTCAGCAGAACTATGATGAATGAATTAATGAAAGGTGGTTTAATTATTATCTCTCTATGCATTATAAAAATGTGATAATATCTTTATTGCATCGTGGTTTTCTTCCTTTTAAAAGAAGGCTGTGGCATAGACTGTATTGAAAGTACCATGGACTTCAAAAAGAACAAAAAACTCCGTTGTGGAAGAAGTACAACCAGAACGCTCCTGAGATGCGGGGATGGCAAGACTTCATCACACCTACGCTGGCTATGTCGTCAGGAGAGACCAGTTCCTGGAGAAAGACATGATGCTTGGTGAAGTAGAGGGGCAGCAAGAAAAGAGGAAGACACTCAACAAGAGGACTGGCATTGGCTGGGACAAGGAGCTCAACAGTAAGAACCATTGTGAAGCTGGTGGAAGACTGAGTGGTGTTCAGTCCCGTTGTCCGTAGCAGAGTGTGAATGGGAGTGGGCACCACTCAATCATATCGGAAAATAATCACATGAACTGTAACATTAGTTAGACCTGAATTGAAAACACAAATCCACAATAACTAGGACCCACAAATGACAGTTTACCAGGCCCTTTATATATGTACCTTTCTCAGTATACATGTATATGTGCACATAGATATGCATGCACATGTGCACAAGTATGTATGCGTCTGTGAATATAATATTAGAACATAAATACTGTTTAAAAACATTTACCACTCCCCTCCCTCAAGGGGATGGATAACAGAAAAGTGAGTGAAGGGAGACAGTGGTTGGTGTAAGACATGAAAAAAAATAATTTATAAATTATCAAGGGATCATATAGGAGGGAGAGAGGGAGGGAGGAGGGAAGGCGGAGGGAATGAGCTTATACCAAGTAGAAAGAAAATGTTTTGAAAATGAAGATGGCAACATATGTACAAATGTGCTTGACACATGGATCGATGTATGGATTGTGATAAGAGCTGTAAGAGCACCCAATAAAATTATTTTTTAAAAACACATTAATCTCATACTTTTTGTTTGTCATTAGTGTTTTTACCAAAATGTTTTAGAATTCCATGCCCATTTTCCATTATGTGGAAATAGACTTGTTTTGCTTTCTTTATCAAAATAAAAACAAGGGGGCATTATGGCTAGGGTGACTTCGATTAGATAACAAAAAGGACTTCCTGGATGCTTACAGTAATCTCCCTTAAAGATCAGTTAAGTAGTGGCTTTCAAGCTCTTGATGGGGTTTATTGAGAACAATTAATTTAAGAGGTCACATTCCACTTTTGCTCTGAAGATTTTCACAAAATGTGTATGTGTGGATTGTGATAAGAGTGGTATGAGCCCCAATAAAATGATTAAAAATGAGTCCCTTAATCTTCCTCTTTCTATAGAATAATATTTAAAACAAATAAAATAGTAAAGTTCAAAATGTGAACTGGAAAGAAAGCAGAAAAACTGGAAACACAAAATAAAGTCAATGTTTTTATGTGAACCCTATCAGGGTCCCTGAATCCTGCTAATAAAAAATGAAATATGTAGATGTGACTATCGCTAATACACCTTTTATTTCTTAGCCAAATTTCAAATCAAGATTTAATATACACATTCTAGTTTGTTTAACATGTAACTGTAGAAGGAAAAATGGAAACCTTAAGAGACCTCCACTCCTTTTGTGAATTTGACAAGTGCCACCGTTGGAGCTAATAAGGCGTCGCGGTGTCATCTTCCTGATTGCAATTTCCCAGGCAAACAGCAGAGAGCAGAAACAAAAACAAAGCAACATGCACGCACAAAAAGAAACCTGGCTTAACAAACACAGACACACAGAATAAAGCCTGGCTTTTTGCCATGGGCTCTGGTTCCTGACTTAGAATTTCCTGACCTAGGAGTAAAAATTCCACACTTAAGCCATGCTGTCATTTGGAGAGTTCCATTGTAGTGACATATCTGCAAACCAGCATTTTCTGAATAGGTCCTTGTTCCTTTGGTCCATTACTGAGGAAGTTTTATCAGGGCCCTGTACAGGAACCTGATATACCTTCATTTCGCACCCATAGACCAGTGAGTTAACCTTTCAGAGAGGCTGCAGACAGCAATATATTTGCCCATTTGGTTAACGATAAAGCCTTCGCCACTAGTTGAAGCAGATTACCCAGCTGTCTTTTCAGTAAAACCTAAGATTTACAGCTGACCAAGGCTCGCTAGCAGACGTTTCTTCTTCTGGAGAACTGACCACTTATATATGACATCATTGCAATTTTTGTAAGCTTAGATGTGCATATCAGTTTATATTACATATCTAATCAGTATCTGGGAAAATTGTAATAGCTTAAATTATTATATTTCATATTAAGGGTATGCATTACCAGGATGTATGGAAAGCAAACTCTAAATGTGAAAAGATAATTTAATAATTTGTGAAACCTTCCATATGTAATACCTTTGTATTTTATTTATCAATAAATAGATGATGTTCAAAAGGGTCATGGTCTAAATTTGAGGAGATTTGGCAACTAATTAATATTATTGTCTAAAATTCTTAGAGACACACGATGAACTATTTCATTCATGGTGTAAAATTAAAATATGTTAAATGAATTAATAAAACTGTTTTCTTAACAAAAGTTCAAACTGAATATTGTACCACCTGAGGGAGTCTGTCGATGATGTTGGAGCAGTATCAAGATTGCATCATGAGTCAGCTCACTGTAAAGACATTTTGAGAAGGTTCTCCCTTTCATTCACTTGAGTTTGGGAATAGGAAGCATTCAATTTAGAATAAATATCATTTGAACTTGGCCTCGAAGGACACAGGACAATTTCCCAGCATGAAAAGAAGAAAGGTCATTCTTGAGGGAAGGTGCTGTAAAATCAAAGAACAAGAATGTCAAAGAATGTTCAAAGCATGTTCAGAGAATAGCAAGTATCATCCTGTGGAGCAGCTAACACATTGCTAATCAGAAGCAAGCTTAGGGTGTGAGCCTGGGAAAAGAAGACGAAGACAGAGTTCTATGTCTTTGTTGTGTTATTCAATAAAAGTATTAGCCTTATTTTGTGAATGAAATAATTACACTCATTTTTAAAATCATTTTCTAAAATTGATTTTATTTGGTGCAGAGAATATACACAGTAAAACATATACCAGTTCAACAGCTTATATATATTTAATTCGGTGACATTATTTACAGTCTTTGAGTTGTACGACATCTCATACACCTTTTATAACCATCTCACCTCCTTTTATATGTTCTTGATATTCCTTATCAAGAACTCATGGTCCTCAGAGGTACCAACTTAAGTTTTGAATTGTTGTCTCCAGTTTATATTGTATAAATAAATCTGAAAGGATCATAATACTCAAGGAAGACATTCTTTAATTATATTAAACTATTATGTGTTTTTGAGAATATTTCAGAAGACACTTTGGTTTAAGTTAGAAAAGATAGTCACAGGTCATAGCTTAGAAGTTCACCTGTCCTCCAGGGATCCATAAAGCCTGAATTCCTTGAGAACATGCCATTCTGTTACGTGTTATTTTCCTTTAGAAAGAACGCTTTCTCACGGAAACTTCCCAGGGACTTCACCTTGTGCATTTGTTTCAAAACACTTTTTTATTCTAAAGTAAGCAGGATTTATATTTCAACATATCACTTTTTATTCAACCGTTTAAACTACTAGTAACACCCAATTACCTCCCACCCGCCACCCCCAGTAGTTTACCCTTCACCTGTCCCTTGCTTTCTCTTCTCCCCATTGTGGACCACTGCCTTCTATTCCACCACAGTCAACACACATGTCCATAGTCTAGCCCAGGGGTGAGCATACTGTGGCCCTCCAGTCATTTTTTGGTAAATACATGTGACTCTGAAGAAAATTTTTTTAAAAAAAATAAAACTATCATAGTTTCTTTTATAGAAAAAAACTTAAAAGGATATTCAGTTAATGGTAATGTCATTGGTTTGTAAAAATGTACTTATGGCTTTCAAATAATTTTTAAGTTGTCGTAAGGGACAGGATTGGTCCTTCGATCTCAAATATTTGCTGAGCCTTGGTCTAACCCACTGCGTTATCTTCTTCGCTGGCTAGCGCCACACACACAGTGTCCACGTGAGCCTTGGCAATCCCAAAGTCTGTTCCCTTTGGTATGAGAGTCTATGCTGTTGTGTGTTTTCCTCTTTGTAAGAGTGGTCTCATATAATATTTTATCCTTTGAGATTGGCATAATATTCCGCAGGTCCATCATACCATGACGTGTTTAATGGTTAAAGCAGAAAAACACTGTCATCAAATCTATTCTGATTCTTTGTGACCCAATGACAGCATAGAACTGCCCCGGTGGATTTCCCAGACTGTAACTCTTCATGGGAATTGAAAATTCTATTTTTCAGCCATGCACAGCATTCCATTGTGTGTATGCACCAGCGTTTCTTTATTCATTCTTCTGTCGATGGGCCATTCGATGGCTTAAATCCTCTTGCTGCTGTAAATAGTGCTTCAATGAACATGGGTGCTCATGTGTCAGTTTGTGTTATGACTCTTGCTTCTTCAAGCTATGTAACCAGCAATGGGATTGGTGGACTGTATCAAATTTTGATTCTCAGTCACTTGAGTTAATACTGTATCACTTTCTGCATTGCTGGTGCGTATTTATACTCCCATCAGCAGTGTGTGAGGCTTCCAGTCTCTCAGCCACCTCTATAGCTGCTGCTCTTTCTTTCCTTTTTGGGAACCTGGTGGTCATTGGCGCGTCAGATAGTATTTCATTTAATTTTCATCAGCAAGATGGAGAGTGATAACAACATTTCTTCATATGTTTTTGGCCATTGGATTTCATATTTGGAGAACTGGCTTTCCATTTCCCTTACCCATTTTTTAATTGGGTTACTTGTCCTTCACTTATTGAGGTACCACCATTTTCTGTAGAGTTTAAAGATGAGTACTGCATTACACGTGCTTTGTTAATCATTTTCCTCATTCTGTGGGTTCTTCATTAACTGTTTTGATGAAGTTTTCAATGTGCCGCAGTGCTTTTTTATGTAGGTACCAATTATTGCTTTATTATGTTTCATAGTGTATCTGTGCCCTGAAATAGGAACCGTAAGTTTGTTCCTGTATTTCCATTGAGGATTGTTAGAGATCTGGGGTGTCCATTTAAGTATATGACCCATTTTGAGTTTATTGATTTATTTATTTTAAATCATTTTATTCAGGGCTCATAAAATTCTTATCACAATCCACACATACTTCCACTGTGTCAAGCAAATTTGTACATTTGTTGCCATCATCATTCTCCAAACATTTGCCTTCTACTTGAGCCCTTAATATCTGCTCCTCATTTTCCCCCTTCCTCCCCACTCACCCTTTCCTCATGAATCCTTCATAATTCATAAATTATTATTTTGTCATATGTTACACTGTCTGACGTATCCCAACCCCCATTTCTCTGTTGTCCATCCCCAAGGGAGGAGGTTATAGTTAGATTCTTGTAATCGGTTCCCCCTTTCCACACCACTTTACCTCCACCCTCCAGGCATCACCACTCACAACACTGGTCCTGAAGGGGTCATCTGTCCTGGATTCTCTGTGTTTCCAGTTGCTATCTGTATCAATGTACATCCTCTGGTCTAGCCAGATTTGTAAGGTAGAGTTGGGATCATGATAGTGGGGGGAAGGAAGCATTTAAGAACTAGAGGGAAGTTATATGTTTCATCGTTGCTACCCTGAACTCTGACTGACTCATCTCTTCCCCACAACCCTTCCATTTTGAGTTTATTTTTGTGGATAGGTTTATGTAAATAGATTTATGGAGAAATAAATGTACATTTGAAATAAGCTGTTGTTTTGTTGGGTTAATTATTTGTTCACTCTGTATGGTGCATGAGGCGAAGGTTTATAGAGCGAATCCGTTTGCATTTCAACAACGTGCCGCATTTTACTTCAATCCACTGGTGGCGCTTCCTATGATGTATTCTCATCACTTACCCGCGTTCATCTCTGTTTCCCTTTTCCAATCCTTCCTCTTTCCCTGCCCTTTCTGTCTTCTGAACTTTCTTCTAACACAAATGATGCTGTTTGTATCTCAAATTATCAATTATTCTAGTGTATAACTTGCTAGTTCTGCAATGTATAGACATGATTATTGTTATCTAGGAGACTGGATGGCAAAATGGTTTATGCTTTGAGCTGCTAACTGCAACAGGAATTCCATTCTGAAACTAAAATTTTGTGATATTTATGGCAAATGTGAATTTGTATACAACATGTCTAAGATCAAATAAGTGTCACAGAAACAGTGTGTTAAAATTGCTTTTATGAGAGTTGTTTTAGTTTTGGTATAAAACTGATTAAAAATCGGGGGTTGACCTTGGACTAATTATTTTCTGTGTAATGTTTCAGTATCTAGGATATGTGGATAATGCTACTTTACATGGATGCTGTAAACTATTTGACTCCCAGAATGTACTCAATAAAAGTCACTTTTTAAAATTAAAGGAATTTTTGTTTTTATGTGTATAATTAATGGTTTCTTTAGATTTATACTTTTAAAGACAACATTTGTAATACTGGAGATGGAAATCTTAAATCCTTTAAGAAGTTTCTTATTTTAGAAAGACCATAATTTCTCTGATTTACTTCAACTTAATCATTGAAAAAAACAAATAAATCAATCCTGAAAAGACCTAGATCTTGATCAAAAGTATAACAGGAAGAAACTTTGGGTAAATTTAATTCTAATTTTATTACTAACCTTCACATACACATATGTAAATATTTACATATTTGTATTTCCTTAAATATGCATTATGTACATTGTATGTTTAAATTAAAATTACAAAAATCTGTGTGTGTGTGTGTGTGTGTGTGTGTGTGTGTATATTAAAGCTGGGAAAGAAAAAAGAAGTCATAGTGAACATCACATTTGTTCATAATTTACAATCATGGTAACACTTAAGTTCTGGTTTTGACATGTCAAAAGGTAAAACCATGTCATTTTTTGAGTTAAACCCTTAGAACTAAATTGGCTTATATCATAAACTGAGCAATAAACACCCACAGAGAATTTTCTATTTTGGGGTTTTATATTAATATCCTTGTCCTCATAAGGTTATGGGAAAGAAATATAATAAAAATAATGGGAAATGCTTACGATTATATTTTTCCCAGTTCTAGCATATTTGTCTTCTAAATTTTCCATCAATATTCTCAACTAGAAGTTTGTTACATAAATTTTGACATTTTTAAAACTATAGATTCATATAAGAAACCTTGACTATTGACTCATTAACCTGAAATTAAGATAGGTCAACTACCTAGATTAGAATTGATCAGGTAATTACTAAAATTAATATATATTTAATAACATATTTAATAAGAAGAGGGATTGAAAAGAAGTGGAATTTAACTGGCCTATTCATGACCAGATGGCTCCACATCTTTGTCTAGAACTAGGCAAAGAGAGAATAATAAAGTTAAAATTTCCTTCAAGTACAAAATCCTCTTTCTTCATTGTATGTACAAATTCTATCCTTTATAAAGGTTTTTGCATTTTTTCCAAGTCCCATTTCTTGCTAAAGTCATATGAAACAATGTCAATCTGATCACCCTCCACAGTCTAAGTGGCTCACAGTGATTTAATTGTAGGAAGAGAGAGCGCATTGTTTTGCTTTGTTTCACTCAATTCAGCATATTATTTATCTAAAAATCTTTAATCTAAATATCCACTTATTTATCTAAAATCTTATTTATTGAAAAATCCACTCTCATTTATCTAAAACCCTTAATAAGTGCTTCTGTTATCCTGCACTATTAATTTAAATAAACATTTTAGTGAAAAAATGTTTTGTACATATGTTATATTCACTACAGAAACGAATCTAGCACCCGATATAGGGTTGTGGTGGGTTTAAGGTTGGACATATTTATGCACAACAGAAGGAAACACTGGCCCGTCCTGTGCCCTCCTCAATTATTCCTTTGCTTGAGCCCATCAGTATAGTCACTGTGTCAGCCCACTTTATTGAAGGTCGTCCTCTTTTTTGCTGTCTCAATACTTTACCAAGCATGGTTTCCTTATCCCAAAACAAGTCTCTCTGGACATATCCAAAGTTCGTCAGATGAAGTCCCACCATCCTCCCCTCAAGGAGCATTCTGGTTGTACTTCTTCTAAGAGCGACTGTTTTTCTGGCAGTCCATGGGCCTGCCAACATTGTTTCCCAGCATCATAATTCAGATGCATCAATTCTTCTCCAGTCTTCCTTAGTCCATGTTCAACTTTCACATGCATATGGCAATTGATAATATCATGGTGTAGGTCAGGTTCACCTTAGTTCTCAAAGTATCATATTTGCTTTCCAATACTCTAAAGAAGTCTTGTGTAGCAGATTTGCCTAATGCAATTAAATTGATCTTTTGATTGCTGCATCCCTGAACATTGATTGTGTATCCAGAAAGACAAATTCTTGACAACTTCAATTATTCTCTATTTATTACAGTGTTACCTATTGCAATAGTAAAGCCCAGTAATAAAGGCTTTGGTCGTCTTACACTGAGTTGTAAAATACATAGAAGGAAGGCTGCAATCCTTCATCTTCACGGCCAATTGCTTCAAGTCCACTTCACTTTTATAAAACAAGTTTATGTCATTTGCATATCGAAGATTTTTAAAAAGACTTCTCCAATTTTGATGGCATATTCTCTTCATATAATCCACCTTCTCTGATTATTCACTTAGCATACATATTGAATAAATATGGAGAGATTATACTACCCTGCGGCACAGTTTTCTTGATTTTAAACCATGCAGTGCCTCCATTCTGTTCCCACAACTGCCTCTTGATCCATAAACAGGTGTTGTATGAGCACAGCGTACTTGGGGGATTCCCATTCTTTTCACGGGTATCCATGGTACACACAGTTGAATGCCTTTGAAAATCCAATACCAATCTGGTCTCTGCTTTCAGCAAAAACTATCTGGCATCAGCAATGATACCCCTTGTTCCACATATTTTTTCTATCTGGTCTGAACCTCTGGAAGCACCCTTATCAAGGAAATTCTGTAACTGTTGTTGAGTGATCATTAGCAAAATTTTACTTGAATGTGATATTAATGATATTATTCTATATTTTAACATTCTGTGGGGTCACCTTTCTCTGGAACAGGTAAAATCTAGGTTTCTTTCAGTCAGTTGACCAAGTAACTTTCTTCTAAATTTCCTGACAGAGATAAGTGAGTGCTTATTGAACTTCATCAGATTCTTCAACACTTCAATTGGTATCCCAACAATCCCTGGAGCCTTGTTTTTGGCTTAGGCTTTTGAAATTCTTTGAACTTCTTCCTACATTACCATTGGTTCTTGCATATATTTAGACATAGGATGAATTATCATAAAATGATATGAAGAAAAACACTTATCAATACCATATCACATTATAACTACATTCAATCCAGAATGGTCTGTACATTTCATATATTTCTATAGTATATGTGCATAATTTATATAGCATATATGTTATATTTACATACACACATACTTTGAGACATAAAAATTCAAAAGTCTTAATATCATAATTTGGTTGTACAGATTTATTAATGGAAACTTGCTCCCAGTATTAAAATGGAAAACAAAGCAACAAAATGAAAAACTGTAAATTAATTATATCAAATACTTAGTAGCATTACATATTCTCCAAAGATAATACCCTATTTTGATCTCCTAGAAACTGATCCTCAAAAGACAAATTAAAAATATATTCTTACTTTGTTGATGCTTACACTAACTTGGGTCTAATGGTGGAGTCTGGTAGGTCAGGCCTTGAAGTCCAGAGGAAAGTTTTACTCAGGTATAGTTTATCTTCTTTGTATTAATTTGTTGCTATTCTAAATAATATTTGTTGATGGTTACCTCTGGATAGGAGTTTAAAAAACTCAGTATGACTCAGGCTTCTTAACAAGAATTTCAACAGCTGCACTTCAGTAAAATGGATAGTGGGACAATAAAAGTATAATTTCTGAGAGACATCAATTAGAACCCTACAATTTTTTCCCCATTTACTCTTCACAGCACGATGTTTCAGTCAGCATTTTAGATCAAGAAAAAAAAATTCACTCTGAATTAGTGGAAACATGGAGATTCTTGACTTTTCTATACTGTGAGGTATGTAAAAAGAATAAATGAGTGTGTGAAAACTTTGCATAAATCTCCCACACTAGTACATAAGGGTACAATTGTATTTCCTTTACGAATAATTGTCGATCATAAAGAGATCCTAAAAGTAATTAAACAAACCTAAATAACATTTTAATGAAAACTAAGAAATGCCCTCATTTGTTCCAAATTAAATTCCAATCATTTAATTTAAAATGATTTATTTCATTTAACAGTAATGGGACTTTTATTTTAAAAATTCACAAGGAATCGACCATATTTCTTTCTTTTTTTTAAATCATTTTATTGGGGACTCGTACAACTCTTATCACAATCCATACATATACCCATTGTATGTCACACATTTATACATTTGTTGCCCTCATCATTCGCAAAACATTTGCTTTCTACTTGAGCCCTTGCTATCAGCTCATTTTCCCCTCTCTCCCCACTCCCTCCTCCTTCATGATCCCTTGATAATTTATAAATTATTATTATTTTGTCACATCTTGCACTGTCTGACGTTTCCCTTTCCCTACTTTTCTGTTGTCCATTCGCCAGGGACGAGATTATATGTAGATTCTTATAATATATTCCCCCTTTCTACCCTCCCCTCCCTCCACCCTCCCACTATCACCACTGTCAGCACTGGTCCTGAAGGGATCATCTGCACTGGATTCCCTGTGTTTCCAGTTCCTATCTGTACCAGTGTACATCCTCTGGTCTAGCCAGATTTGTAGGGTAAAATTGGGATCATGATAGTGGGAGAGGAGGAAGCATTAAAGAACTAGAGGAAAGTTGTATGCTTCATTGTTGCTTCACTGCACCCTGACTGGCTCATCTCCTCCCTGCAACCCTTCAGTAAGGGCGTGTCCAGTTGCCTACAGATGAGCTTTGGGTCCCCACTCCACACTCCTCATTCACAATGATATAATTTTTTGTTCTGATGATGCCTGATACCTGATCCCTTCAATAGCTTGTGATCACATAGGCTGATGTGATTTTTCCATGTGGACTTTGTTGCTTCTGAGATAGAAGGCCGTTTGTTTACCTTCAAGCCTTTAAGACCCCAGACGCTATATCTTTTGATAGCCATATTTCACACACTTAAATTTTTTTTTTATGTTTCTGTCTTCTCTTAAAATCTTTACTGTATTTTCCTACTGCTTATAAAAATAACCAAAAAAAAAAAGGGTGCCTTGCAGCTCTGGTCTCTAACTCAAAGGAGAATTCCTATTTTAACTTCTTTAGAAATGTCATCCATTGTTTTGTAAAGGTCTACCAAGTCTGCCCTCATTTAGATTATAAGCACAATTAAACTATTGTATATGCCCGATATTGAATATAATAATTGTGATAGGTTCATTGACAGGTAGGCCTCTGTAGGAACATGTGGGTGGAGTTTAACCAGATAAATAGTTTCTGAGGCTGTCCTCCTTGTCTCTTTCTCCCTGGTGGTCAGATCAGCTAGCTGCTGCTTGAGCTAGTCCTTTTCCTCAACCATGTGCTGCACTACCTGTGGGCTGAGCCAACCCATGGATCATATTGCCTTGTCATTTATCTCTAGAGCTAGAGACTCCATCAGGGCCTGCTTTACTATGCTCTCACTCTACTGACTGTTGCTGCCCAACCTCCCATATGCTGCCCATGGGAGACTCAACTTTTCTTGCCTGAGGGAAGATTCCGCTGTCTCCTTCCTTGACCCTGACCAGCAGCCCATGTGAGTGTTGAAGGACCTTCTGTATATTAACTGTTCCTCAAAAGTGAGTTGAACTGAGCCCTCTGTACTGCTGTGTGGACTAATTAGTTCTTATACTCCTTCTCAGTACATAAAATTATCTATCATCTATCTATCTATGATAACTAATATTAATGATAACTATAAGATTATAACGTATTCAATATGATTACATTTTCCATTTAGAAAACCACAAATTTATAAAAATTAGCTCTTCATGGTAAAATGTTGATAAGAAAAGTACTTAGACCTTTACATAATTAATTTCTTAGAGACTTCCATTGACACTGGAAGAAACTCACAAGAAGGAGTCTCAAATTGTTGTACGATATTAGGAAATTGGAAAACAGAGCATAGCCTCAAATTGTCTTTATTTTGAAATAAATTGGTTGTTGGATAGTTTCATTACTAAATTTTCATTAACATTGTATTTGAAGAATCAGTTTCACTTTTGAAAAATAATGCTTCATGGTATTTTCCTTTTTTCTTTCCATACACCCCTTTATATGTGTTATAACATGTCCTCATAAATTAAATAAATAATTGGTATGTGATTGTTCCAAAATTCTAATATATGCCTTATACTATAATGCAGTTAAGTTCATCTTTATTCTTCAAAAGTATTGAGCATTATTTAGCAACCCGCATTCAATACAAAAATGAACTATTTGAGATAAAATCGAAGACTTAAATGGTAAAACTTGACACTATAAAGATCATCACTGAAAAACAGATACAAATTTAGGGGTTCTAAAGTATCATGTAAATACACAATCAAATATAACTGGAAGCTGGAATCAATATGAGAAAGAAGAAACTGTCCTAAAGTTGATTGTAGTGATGAGTGAACAATTTTCTTTAATATGATTAAAGTATTCAACTGTATGATATGTGAATTATCTTCAATAAAACAACTAAACAAAAACAAAAAACTACTAAAGACTAATTATATGGCTATATTCCAAAAAAAATAATGTGACACTTAAGCATATCAAAACATTTAATGAAAGAATATGAAGAGAACCTAAAGACGGGGGGAGGGGGGGACATTTGGCAATGACATGTTGGATAAGGGACTAATATCTTCAACTTAAGTAAAACTTCAACCATTCAACAACAAAATGGCAACCCAATGAAAGAGTGGTCAGAGCTCACAAACAGACGCTTTATCAAGAAGAGAGTCAGGCAGGCAACAAACATATGAAAAAAAGTTTGGGATCATTAGCTATTAAGTGAGAAAAATGAAAATAATTAAGAAATATTATCTCACCCCAGTATTAATAGAAAAGTTTTAAGAAAAGAATACTGGTGAAGGTATGAAGATATTGCAACCCTCATGAACTGGGCTACTGATGGACCTATAAAATGGTACAACCAATGCGAAAAGTTGTGCAATAGCAATACCATGCTATTGTTGTTTAATGCCATCAAGTTGCCTCTGACCCATAGCAACCTTATGTGCAACAGAATGAAACACTGCACAATCCTACACCATCCTCACAATTATCGTTATGCCTGAGCCCATTGATATGTACACTGGGTCAATCCAGCTTGTGGAGGGCCTTCCTCTTTTTCGCCGTCCTTCCACTTTAACAAACATGATGTCCTTCTGCAGGGACTGCACGCTCTTGCCAATATGTCCAAAGTATGTAAGACAAATTCTTGCCATCTTTGCCTCTAAGAATCACTCTGGCCTTAGTTCTTCCAATACAGATGTGTTTGTTCTTTTAGCACACCATCGTATTTTCAATCTTCTCCAGCACCACAGTTCAAATTCATTGACTCTTCTACAGTCTTCCTTATTCTGTGTCTAACTTCACATGCATATGATGCACTGGAGAATACCATGGCTTGGATCCTCAAAGTAACATTCTTGCTCTTCAATACGTTAAGGGGGGTTTGTGCAAACTATTAACCTAATGCAGCATTGTCTTCTGCTCTCTTGGCTGCTATTTCTATGAGCAAATAAGAGAATCTTTGACAACCTCAGTATTTTCTCATGTTACCTATTGGTCCACTTGTGAGGATTTGGGACTTCCTTACATTGGATTATAATCTATACTGAAGGTTACAATTCTTGATCTTCATCAGCAAGTTCTTCAGTTCTTCCTCAGGTTCAACAAGCAAAGTTTTGCCATCTGCATGCCACAGGTTGTTAATAAGTCTTTCTCCGATCCCGACACTGCACTCTTCTTCATATAACACAGCTTCTCTGATAATTGTGGCAGCATATAGATTCAGCAAATATGGTGAGAGGATACAACCAGATGCATATCTTTCTTTATTTTAAACCATGCAGTGCAATATTCCCTTGTTCTGTTCTCACACATCCTCTGGATCCATTCACCAGATCCAAATGAGCACGATGAAATATTCTGAAATTCCCACTCTTCTCAAAGTTATCCACAGTTTATTATGGTCCACACAGTCACGTCTTTGCAAAGTAAATTGCATACAAGTAAACCTTTTTGGTGTGCTCTGCTTTGAGTCAAGTTCCATGTGATATCAGCAATAATAACCATTGTTATGGGAATGTTTTTAGTATAAGCAACTGCCTTAGAGGAATAATGACTCAATCTTAAGTCTCAGAACCATGGTTTCAGGGAACAGTAAGTTCATTGGCATAACAAAGTCCACAAAAGCCATCTTCTCTGTTCTTGTTTGGTGAGTATTCACTGGGGACTTAAAACCTTACGAGCAGTCACCTCAGGTGCAACTGCTGATCTCTCCACATCTGGGTCAACGAAGAGTAATGAAATCTAGATGCATGGAAACTATTAATCCCCAAGGTTAATGAACAATGAGATCCTCATCTTTCATCGCACTGAGATCACGAGAACTAGATGGTAGTTCTTGGTAATGACTTAAATAATCACTCTAAATGTGATCATAATAGGAAATCATTGGTAGAATGTAATAAAATTATAATAAATTGCTAAATAATAATTTAAAAAACAGACCTGGAAAGAGTTTAATATTCAAGTTGAATCCTCAATATTGAAAACGCTGGTTGCATAAAGACTGGTGAAACTTCAGAGATTATAGTCCTTAGCCACTCTTCAGCTGGGCAACTGAATTCACCTCTGTGACTCCATTTTCATGTGTAAAGGGAAAAGTAACACTAGGATGGAAAGCTTCCACTTCAAATAATCAATCATTTGAGGTCCAAAGGTCATCATTTATTCCAAGTTGAAGTCCAGAAGGGTTAGGAAATGAAGAGGAATTAAAAGGTGGGAGGGGGCGGGATTGGAGGTAGTGGGATAAATTATGCTACATTGTGGAAACTGCAATGAATGACATGACAAGTATGGATCTCTGAAATGAAAACTGATTTGAATGGAAAAAGTGATTTGCTCTGTACATTTATTTTAAACTCATCTAACTCACAATAAAGAATTATAAACAAAAATATTCTCAGACCAAACCACTGCAAAGGACACAAAACTCGGGTTGATAAGACATATTCTTTAAAAGGATATGATGCTATGACAATCACAGTGAATTCTTAATGATATATATACTATATCATCTAGAACACACATTCCCCCACAAAAACTATCCTTACTTTCTTTGTTTCTTGACATTGCCCTAATAGTGATAACTTTGATAATCATGATGTTATTGTTATAACCCTAAGAATCACTTGAAAATGAGGAAGTTTGGGGACTACTAAGAAACTTAACTGGTTAGAATTATGCATTTACAATTTAATTCCTCACTAAACAGAAAGACTATTGACAATATAAAAACCCATTGTAATCAGTCAATTCTGACTCAGAACAACTCTATAGAACAGTGTAGCACTGTCTCAAGGAGTTTACAAGACTATGAAGTTTAACAGAAGTGTATTTCCTGATGAGTTCCAAGTGCAAGATTCTAGTTCACATTGACGTGCTTTAACTGGTATTTTGTTGTTGTTGTTGTTGTTTTATTTTTTTATTATTATTTTTAGACGTGCTTTAACTGTTGCATCACCAGGACTACTAACAATATAAGAAAAGTAAGTTAAATTTTAATCAACTTCTATATCCAGCATATTCTTTGAAATGTTATCAATGTTTCTTCACACATCAAAATAGTAGCATCTGGACATAATAGGTGGACATTTGTACCCAAGCACCTTTCATTAGTATGTACCGTGTATACCTGAGTTTAAACTGACCCGAATATCAGCCGAGGGACCTAATTTTATCACACAAAAAGCTATATTAAAAATGTGCTGGACTACTCAGCTTATACATGAGTATATACAGTAAATTAAATTGACAAATGAGCAATACAGAAAACAAACCAAGAAATTACCATCTTTAAAATATGAAGCTGTCCAAAGTCTACCTTCACCCACTTTTTGGTTGTCTGTCCCCCAGGGAGGAGGTCACAT
>NW_022111368.1:1207551-1208938 GCF_000313985.2 Echinops telfairi
ATAATTGAAACCAAGATTTGTGTATTAGGTAGAAAGCTAGTATGCTTCATTTCTAATTTTTTTTTCTAGATTATTGACTGACTCAGAGTATCTTACGTACTGCCTCGGTATCTAATCAAATCATATTCTGAGGTCCATAATTAACATGGATTATGTGTCCATATTTTAAATATGCATGTTGTTACTTTTGATTTGAAGGAGAGGACACAGAAACTTATTAGATATAATTATATAGTTATTAACTTAATCTATTAATATGACCAATGAGCACCACATGGTCAAAATTTTGCAAGTGTTATTTTGTCTTATTAGTTGTGCTTTTATTTTCCCACTTTTTGTAAATATATTTTGTAGGAAATCCAACTTACTTGTCCATTTTGTGAGTATTAATTTGGTATAAACATATAATCCATGATTGAAAAGAGCCAAGTACACTCAATCCAAAATACGTTGCATTATTATACCTATGACTGAATGGAATGGTCTCTAGTGTTAATGTTCTAGATGGAGGAGGAAACTTTTTTCGTCAGATACTTCTATGTGAGCATCTGGTATTCCACTTAAAATGAAGATAATGAAGTTGATTGCTAGGTGAAATATTAATAGTGTTTAGTGGCAATGGTAGCCTGAATAATGAAACATTTCTATATGAGCCAACGATGTCTAGAATTATAAAACCACATACTTCTTTCTGAGGTTAATTATCATCAATTTTCTAATCATGTTCCTTCCATTTCTCTGATCATCCAGATAAAAGAGTAGACACATCCGATGGATTAATGTACATTTACACATTTCATCTGTTCTTTCTCATGCAAAGTGATCAGCCAGGTACTCTGCTCCAACTTTCTCTTCTAAGTGTAAGAATTTCCCACCACCATGATCCTTCAGGGAAGTCTTAACAATTTACTGTAGTGCTGAAGCTGCTCACTTTCAGATGACAACTGCAAATAGCAGCAGCATCTGTCAACCAGGTCCAGGTTTTATCCTTCTCAGTCATCTCCTAAGTCTTCATTGGGTCATATATGGGTTTGAAGTTAATGTTGCTCGAGTTGAGGTCATTGTCATATGGACCTCTTTCTCATGTAACTGACATCTGTCTCCAAGGTCTTCTCTAGCCCAGTTTGGTACATGCCACTTCTATTTGATAATGGGGTTCTGCTGTGCAAGCCTAAATTTATGGTTTCTCAGGTTTGACCACATTGAGCACATGATGGCTGGCTTCAATCACATGGTAACTTGATGGCCATTGGTAAAGCAGTTAAGTCTTTACCAAGGCCCAGAAGTAAACCAAGACCCTTTCTCAGAAGCAGAGTGAGTATCTGGATTCAAATAAGTAATATTCAACCTAGTACAGTTTTTAATATCCAAAACTGCAGTGTTACAT
>NW_022111368.1:1214675-1216640 GCF_000313985.2 Echinops telfairi
ACAAGATAATAAACTTATAGGCAAAACAAATATTGCATGTGTAATGGTAATAAGTATATTTTATAGAATCATGTTTATAAAACATTCAGCTTTGTAGACTCTTACCACAGATCACTAGATGGGACACAGTCATAGTTTAGCATATCGTTGAATAAATTGCAGTTAAAAATGTCAAGTGTCTCATTTGTGATGCTTCAGTGTTATTGAGTGAACACAGTTCATAAGGCTTCTTTTTGGCTAGATCTCCCTCTTTGGCTGCACCAATATTTCATTTGAAGCAAACCTAGAACCAGATGAGACAGAAAAAAGCCTACATTACCAATAATTGTTAATATAAGATTATATAGTTGATATGTGTTTTCAAAAGTAAGTAAATCAATATTAAATGTATATAAAATATATGTTAAATCCATTAAAACATATCCAAGCTAATGCTGGACCTAAGGCACTAGAGCAATATAAGTCAAGACAGAAACATAATCATTTTGCCACAGTTTTATTTCCATAAAGATCGCCAATCAATCATACAAAATTACTAGCACTAGTACGTACTCGAACACAAAACAAACATCTCTGAACATTTGATTTAGTTATTCTGGAATGTAGCAATGCTACTGAAACAACGTGTGCATCCAAAATGAGGCCATTTTACCCATTAGAGGAAAAAAATCATTTTGTCTTTTTTAGTCCATTTTCATCTCAGAGAAATAATACAAATCTTGGCCTGCAGTATTTCCTGTAGCTTAATCACCTGCTGGACCTCAAGCCAACGCCTCCTCTCAGGCAACCATTAGTTCCCAGGAAACACTCCTTGCCTCGATCATTATTGCATAATTAAGATCATTTTGTGTTCCTTTAATGCATCATCCATTATTGAGGACTATAATACTGAAAAAATGTGATGACCTGGCTTTAGTTTTTAAAAAGAGGAAGAAAAAAAAACCTGAGAAAAAGTAAATGAACACTCATAGGAATTTATTGAAATATCTGTCTTTTGGAAGGCATACTCAATCCAAAGGAAAGTGTTAAAGCTCTTATTAAATATTTCTATTTTGCACATATTTTGAAAACTATTGAATACATTATAAAGAATAAAATAATGGAGACCTTTTCTTATGAATAAACTTGACAGAATGTGTCTAACTCTTTGGGCATATAAATGGTACTTGATTTCGTCTTCAAATTAAGTATTCAAACAAGCTGTGTAGCCCAGAATATTTATGTAAAATCCTCTGCTCTTTGGTTTCAAAACAAAAATCACTACCACCCAGTCAATTATGACTCTTAATGACCCTCTAGGACAGGGGAGAATTGTCTCGGTGGCAATTCTGAGACTATAATCTGTATGGGTGTAGAAAGTACCATCTCTTTCCCACAGCGTGGCTGGTGTTTTAAAATTGCTGGCCTAGCAGCCCAGCACATAACCCAGTAGTATGTCACCAGAGCTCCCTGTGCTAAATTAAATTTTTTTAAATTGTATTGGTAATACAATTTTTATATAGTAATACTGCATATATATATAGTAACTGTGCTATGAAAAACATCAGATGCTTATAATGATATATTTTTCATTACCTAAAGAACAACAAAAATAACTGTTTCCTTTAAACCTCATTACCAATGATACATTACACAAATGCGATCAAGTGACTTGTGTCTAATCTTGACCCTATGCTCTGTTCTAGAGACTGTGACTTTAAAAAATAAAGATAAAAGCATTTTGATTGTGAATTAGGTGAGGATTTACATATTAGATCATCGTTTTGTATTCAATAATGATGGATGACACCTCCCGATGGATTACCCTGGTCTTATTTTATTTTGTTGTTGAAAGTCATTATCCCCTTCACTCGATTTCACAACTGTCTACCATCTAGTCTCTTTCTTCGTTCCTCTCCTTCCCACCCCTGATAGCCTTCAAACTATTTTCACTTTTACTGTGAAGGTCTTTTAATATATAGATGT
>NW_022111368.1:1216943-1248802 GCF_000313985.2 Echinops telfairi
CCGTTAACTTCCCAAATAGTAGAAAATGTCAACTCATAGTACATTTGGAGTTCGTTCCACCCGGTCAGACTGTTAATCAAGCTTCCTAGTTAGAGGTTCTGAAAAGATTGCATCATCATGTTCCACAAAAAAAGACCTGCTGTGTGACTTGCAGGGGACGGGTTGTACCACCTCGACAGTGCACCTGCTCACGTAGCCATCTCAGGGCACCAGTATTGGCCAAAAACCAGTATGCCTCATTCATCACACTCACCTGACTTCAATCTGCATGATTTATTTTTGTTTCCACGAATAAAGAGTGACATGAAAGGACCATGATGATGACCTAGAAGAAGTGAAGAAAAAAAGAGGGATGTACCCACGTCAGCCAGCCAAACAGAGGAGTTTGAAAATGTTTCCAAGAATGGAATCAGATTTGACAAATGTATTCAGTGTAATGGAGAGTTCTTTGAACGTGATAAGGTTGTTTTATAAAAAAAATACTTAGCTCTGAAAAAAAGATTCTGTTGTGGGTTTTTTTGTTTGTTTGTATTTTTGGTTACCCCCTCATAGATCATTTTGGATATTATTGGCATTTTTATAATATTTAGTCTTCTTAGTTGTGTTTTTTAGTTTTCTTTGTACAGATCTTTCCTTTCACCGATTAGGTTTATTCCTAAATATTGCATATGTATATGGATATTAGATTTGTATGTTGATATTGTGCCCCACAACATTGATGAATCATCCAATTCATTGCCACAATTTTTTATTCTTTAATCTTTTCTAGAATAATATAAAATAATATCATCTGCACAGAGAGAGAGCTTCTGCCATGTTGGATACCGCTGATCTCTTTCATTGTCTAATATCTCTGCCCAAGATGACCAGTATACTAGGTGGTACTAGTTATAGTAAATAATACTCTTGTCTGGTTCCCGTTTGGAAGAGGATACTTCAGTTTTTCCTATTGACAAATGTTGGCCATTGGTTTCTCACCAGTGCCCTTTAGTGGATGGAGTGAATTCCCTTATAGTCCCCTTTTGCTGAGTACTATTTCAGAAATGAGGGTTGGATTTTGTCCAAGCTGTTTCTGCATCCATTGGTATGATTCTATTGGCATCCAGATCATGTCTGCATCTGCATGGTTTTGAAATTACTTTATGAACATTATATGCTAATAATATTTTAGGCCTTAGCTGCAATGGCAGTGAGTGACAGCATTTGGCAAATATGATTCTGAATCTATTGATAAGAAATCCAATCGAATGATATGAAATCATATCTACTGATATGATTTTTCTCCCTTTGTTTGCATTTTATGGTGGATTACACTGATATTTTTTTTAATGTTGTACCATTGCTGCATGCCTGGTGTGAATCTCACTTGGTTCTATCTGACCTAACCGAGTCAGTTGGAGTTAGTGAAGCATCACTTGCATTGTTTTTCCTGGTTGGGTTCTGTCAAATACGACTGTGACTCTAGAAAGTAATTTGCTTTGCCCTCTTAAGTTCTAAATCATAGTTTAAATATTCACAGAGCAGAGGAAATGCCAACACACAATTCCATACTCCAGAACTACTCTGAGCATTTTGGCATTAAGTTACTGTCACTCACTCAATGCTGACTCATACAGACCCCAAAGTGGGGTAGAACTTCCCCTGTGAGTTTCTGAGAATGTAACTGTTTATTGGAATAGAAAGCCCCATCTCCTTCCTTAAGCTACCATAGTTTTGAAATGTGTTGTGAATATTATATGCTAATATTATCTAGGTTATTCTATTGAATATGATATGGTAGAATATTTGGGGGGGCCTAGGAATGCTTAAAAATGTCACCTACATATTAATGGTACTTGTTTCCTCAGTTTCTGCCATTTTAGCTTACCAAAGTTTTCATAGGAACATTCTACTTTGATATAGCAGGGCAGCAAAGTCTCTTAAACCTATTCCTTAATTATCCACTATCTCTTTATCTGACATTTTGAATTTCTGAAAATAGTAGAAAATAAACTAATATCTGACTATTTTACACTTTTATGGCCTCTATCTGCTAACAATGAACATTGAGATAGGAAGAGAAAGTATCTAACTCCACCTTGAGGGCTACGTTCATATGCCAACTTCCTGGATCATTATAGGGCTGGATTTTGTGCTATGGGGAAGAACTTTGAAAAAAGTTCCTCAGGCAGTGCCTCCCCATCCCAGCCCCACAAAGGATTCCTGCTGACTATGAGGCAACCTCCCCCAAGGGAAAGGTGAAGGGTGGCCTCAATGCTGGCCCAGGTATTCCCAAAAGAGACTTGACAGCACCGCTGTTGTCCAGGCCCCATATACAGGCTATCCGAAATGATATACCGAAAAATGATTAAACCATACTAAAGAGCAGCCTACTAGATGCAGAACATCATCACATATTCATGCATGACTTCTCACACCTGGCATGGAAAATGTTAGTGATGATGTTATGACTTGAGTTTGCAGGCTGATAGGAAGAAGTGTGCCCAAGACTAAGGTCCTTGAAAAGTCCTTGGAGGATGGAAGGAAGCGAGGAATAAAGGATGTGTCTGAATGGGCTTGCCGTGCCAGGATAGACAGAGCTTAACTAAATCCTGTGTCCAGGTGGGACAACAAGAGGTGGAAGGCAGCAGAAAACTCCTAATCAGTATGCTTGATGAATGGTTAGTGATTGAGGGAGTTGGGGAGTGGGCATTAGTGAAGAGGGACACTGTTATCAAAGATGGGGTGTAGAAAGATTACCTGGTTCTTGGTATGTAGACTTCTCAATGAAGAACTAGTGAGTGTATTTCCAAACAGATCTGGTATTTCACTGCACATTTTAGGGTATATTCTTATTGGGCAGTCTCAAAGTCTAGTACATTAGATTACTATATTAAACTAATCTAGTAAATATTTTAAATATGACTTCTCCTTTAAATATACACACATACACACACAGAGACATGAATGCTGCTACCATTTCTCACTCATAGCACTGCCATCTCTTACCTGAACTGCTGAACAGGCTTCTTAAATCACCCCTGCCCCCCACACCCAATATTCACTCTTAATTTGTTCAATCATTTGTCCATACTGCAACCTGAAAAAAAAATTGGGATGCAAATCTGATCTTGTCATCACCACCCTTACACCCAAATCTCTCTAATAGCTTCCATTCTTCTGGGATAAATTTCACATTATCTGCAGAATCAAGCCCATGGTTTCTTAGTTTTATTTCACATTGCTGTTAGTCATATACTTCGATTTCTACTCAGTTGTAAACTCTCCTGTTCTAGGACTTATCTACCTACCACTGCCTGTTTTGGATTGTTCCACAAATTGTCTACAGATTTTCTCATCTCAAGCAATAATTCTTGGGGAACAATTCTCTGATTCCCCCAGTGTAAACCTGCCTCACTGGTTTATATCTGTCTCCTTTAAAGAAATGATCTATAATTGAATTAAGTATTTGTATATTTCTGCTACATAGTCCTGTGTGACAAAGATAGTTAGGACCCAAACAGTAAAAAAGGTTTACAGCTCAAATCCATTCAGAGCTCTTAGTACCCTAAAGATCGCAGCCAAGAAAACCCCAGGGAGCAGCCCTACTCTAAGACTCAAGGCGTCACCATGAGTCAGAAAGAATTTAATGGAAATACATTTTTTGCTTTTGTTCCGTAGACTTTTGGTACTGTGATTATTTCTTTACTGGTCTTTTCTCCTTCTTGATAGTAAGCTATAAATGAGAGGGAACTTGAAACCTAGGGATCCTTTTGATAATCGCTACAAATTCAAAGCCTAAGACAGAGATGGCGTGTCATAGTCAAAAAACGTCTACAGTATCAACAAAGAAACTGTTGCTCTTAGGAGTAGGCAGAGTTTTGTAGCTTCCTTAGTAATTTCTTATAGGTTTCTCTGTATTAAATCACTTTATATTTACAAACAAACCTTGACTTGTGATGTTATTGATTAACGTCTTCAGTTAAATATATATTAGATCTGGAACTTTTTTAAATCAGAAAAAAGAGGTGCTTGGATTGACAAATAGCCTCTGAGTCAGAGAGATTATTGTACACAAAATTGCATCTAATGTGTGTTTTAGAATAGATTTTAAAATAGATTTTAAATGATAATATCACATTATGGAAAAGCAAACAGAAATATAAATACATATGGTATTTGCAAAACTCTCTTATCACACGTTTAATTTTAGAGAGCACTAACCCTAGTGGAGAAGTGCTTTTGAGTTGGATTCTCACTCTAAATTCAGCAGTTCAAAACCACTAGGGGCGGGAGAAAGGCAGAGCTTTCTACTCCTGTAAACAGCCTCAGAAACTCACAGGGGCCGTTCTAACTGGGCCCACTATGAGTCCACATTGACTCAAGGGCAATGAGTTTGGTTTTTGGTTTAACCATCTGTGAAACGTTATTGAAAATGTTATGTAATAACATTATAAAATAATAAGGTCTCTTCAATTCCTTATTCTGACTTCAAAGTGTCATTTAAACAAACTACAGAATAAAAAGAAAAGCCTTAATATTGTTACAAAGGTTAAATGAGATATTGAATATAGATGAAACTCTTTGAAAAGGTGAGCTGTTAATGAAGTTTTTATTAGCAAATACTATATATAAATAATCAATAAATACATCAAAATTATTCTTACTTTAGATTTCAGCACACAGGAAAGAGATTAGTCAGTCTGAATAGCCTTGTCTAGGCCAAAATGTAACTTGTTGATTTCATATATAATATTACTTTCTGAAAGACCCAAATGAACTGAACATGTACTGACTGAGGAGAGCAATATGTGGCCAATTGTTTCATGCTTGATAAAATTTCAGTACATTACTCTTCTTTATTACTTTTAAGTATGAAGGATCCTATCCAAACTTTGAAATGTGGTGTGTTTGTTTTTCATTTTAAATTTGTAAATGTGCAAGCACGTGCATTCATGAAGGAAAGAGAAATGGTTTCTCATTTGGGGGAGAACCAAACACAGGCTGGCAGCTGCCGGGAGCTTTGTTATTACCATTTTGGACTGATATGTGAGTTGAAAAATTCCAAGTACATTAAAGTCTGCACTTCTCAAGCTCCATCACATTCAACTTTCACTTTGCTTACACAAAAGGCATGGGATACTTTCTAATATATTTCAGGCTTATGCATCCTCAACCATTACTTGATATTTCTTACAACCTCAATAGATTTTCCCGAGCCTGATGTAGTGTAAGGCACTTCTTGACAACCTAAAATGGCCCAAATCTCTATGACCGCTACCTCTTGCTGGTCTCTTACTTTTCTTGTATTCAGATAATTTGTCAAAGAACCGGGCTGTCATAAAGGATCATACTTTTAAAAATGGAGTGAAAGATGCTCTCTCAAAATGGCTTGTATAAAATTGTCAATATACTTACAGTTCTTTTGACTCACATTTGAGACATCCTGTTTAGATAACTGTATCACTAAAGCATTATCTCAATAAGGGTTCAAAGAATTTCTTCACTAAATTTCAGCCTTCCATCATAAATCAATGGTCAAAGTCAGTGGAATATTTTAATGTAAACAGAACAGTAATTTTTGTCCCCACAGGTTTTCTTTACAATAATCAGGGGACAATGAAGGTGACTAACAATCAGTACAAAATCCTGTGTCACTGGAACAAAAGAGTGCTTGCTTGAAACAGTATTTCAGAGTTCACCTTTCATATTTATTATGGAAGGAAAAATGTCTTCTACCTCAAATAATTTTCAGACCCTTTGTATTTCTAGAAACGTATGGAGCTATAATATACTTTCCATAAATCCCAGTTCCAGAAGGTCTTTATTCCTAGAATTATATTACAGTCTCTTTAAAACCAAATTTGGAAAGATGGCATGTGAAAACTTTTCAATGAATCCTTAGCTAGCTTTAAATTTTATATGAATAATTTTTTCCTAACTTAGATATTACACAAATGGAATTTATTTCCTCACATTTGGTTGTCCTTCTTTTTTCTATGAAGAATTATTATGAGCGTGAGTTTAACTGTTTAAGAGAACAATTGGCTTACTAAAACTGTAACATTTTTGTAAGACTTTCATGATGAGAATGAGATTAAACAACCTTATTGACTTGTAATTCCAGGTACAGTGCACACATAGAAAACTAAATAAGAAGAAAAGCATATTTAAAATTAGTTAAATTATATTTGAAATTCTTAGTTTAAATCAAATGATCAAATACAAATAAAGAATATGTCAGTTAATATATGGAAACCAGCAAGGAAACTTTATATGCCACTATTGTTAAAAAGAATAATTTATAAATAAACATGAAAATAACAGTGAATTTCATTAATTACTTTTTAGTTTATTATTAAATTTTATATTCATATGATACATATTATATTAACGGGGCAATTGCCCTGTAATACTTTTAGAATTTTTGGTAGTTTCTTTTGGACACAGGAAACATGTTCTTTGGTTATACAAAAATTCTCTGTGAGCTGGAGGCTACGCAATAACAACAAACAACAATAATCGCGTTGAAAATATAATGAAAAAAGAAGTAGCAGAGGAAGTAGAAAAAAGGAAACCCGACAAAAAGAGAGCTTGACACAGGGTCTGCGCTGAACAGCTGTGAGGGTGGGAGAGGGTGAGGAGTGTTTTGCTAGGTTGTACACAGGGCCGCTGTGACTCAGAACTGGCCTGATGGCCTTGAATTTGCTTGCTTTGTTTTTGTTTGGGTTATCATTACGCTGATGGTGTTGTCAGGTGGGGTCTGGACTGCTAACTATAACGTCAGGGGTTCAAATCTGCCATTCACTTCGTGGAAGAAAAATGATGCTGTCTGTTCCGTTACGATGCTTACAACCTTGGAAACCTTATAAAGGGTCATCATGCGTCATTAGACTGACCCCATGGTGGTGATTTGTTTGGGGTTGTTGTCTTTACCCTCAGGAACCCTCCCAGCGAAGCTCGATTAGGCACTGGACAGCTGACCACAGGTTGGTGGGAAGAACACTCTAGCCGCTCCACGGGGAGACAGGATGACACTCTGCTCCCCAGAACCTCCGGACTCTGAGCTGGAATTCACTTCTGGCAATGGGTGTGGTTGCTTATCCTTACTCTGGGAAAACATTAGCAGCATGACTAAGACGAAGTATTTCATTCCTTTCGACATGGTCCTTTCAAATAAGATTATTGAAACAAATAGTTTTATGCGTATATTCCAAAGAAATTTTCCATGAAAGTATGTATGCTCACGTTTCACAAAGTATTGGTTTCTTTTTGTGATTGTCTCTTGTTTTAACTAAGAGCTATCATTTATTAATTTAAGATTATTTTTAAGTGCTAGGTATATACCACAAAACATGCTAAGGTTGCCAGATTTTTAAAAGAAGCATTATAGTAATAGCCAATTTTTGGCAAATAAATTGCATGAATATAATAATTTTAACAACCAGAGCTGGTGAGTTGGAGTGGCAATAGCATCAAACCAACCCCAACAACCCAGCCCTTTGCATCCCGTCCATGCTGAGCCAGTGACTCTGTACACAAGATAAGTACTCACCCATGGAGTTTTCAAGACCATAAAGTTTTATAGAAGCAGAATTCCACATCTTTCCCTGACATTGGTTGGTGGTTTCCAAATGCATCCTTCCTTTAGTGGCTGAGAGCTTCTTAAGTCCATGTTAGCAGAGTCCTATTGGCAATTGTTTGAGCAATGAATAATGAGAATATAAATGGACACAACCTTTTAAATTTTAATTTTGCAATGCGAACTTATTTTTTTAATGTGGTACTTCACTGAGTAGGGTTTTTTAAAAATAGATTCTAAGCTTCAGAACAACCATTTGTTTGTCACTTTGTCATACTGTAGTACCGCGGTTCTCAACCTGTGGGTCACGACCCCCTTGGGGGTCAAATGACCCTATCACAGGGGCTGCCCAATTCATCACAGTAGTGAAATTGCAGTTATGAAATAGCAAGAGAAATAATGTTATGGTTGAGGGGTCACCACAACATTAGGAACTGTATGAAAGGGCCGTGGCATTAGGAAGGTTGAGAACCACTGCTGTAGTGACTTGTGTGTTGCTGTGATGCTGGAAGTTGTGTCACTGGTATTTCAAATGCCAGCATGTGTCCATTTAATCAGAGAAGCCGGGCTATAAAAAGGTGACATCAGAATTGGAGGAAGGTTTATTAACAAGTTGGGATATGCAGATAATGTAATTTTGCTTGCTGAAAGTGAGGAGGACTTGAGGCAATTACTGATAAAGATCAAGGATTACAGCCTTCAGGATGGATTACAACACAATGTAAAGATGACCCAAATCCTCACAACTGGACCTAAAGGTAACATCATGATAAATAGAGAAAAGATTAAAGTTGTCAAGTAGTTTGTCTTGTTTGGATCCCCAACAGCAATCATGAGAACAGACCACACATTGCATTGAGTGAATCTGCTACACAAGCCCTCGCTAAAGTTTTGTGAAGCAAACATATTACTTTGAGTAAGCCTGACCCACGCCATGGTATTCTCTGTTGCATCATATGCATGTGAAAGTGGGCTGTTAAATAAAGAAGGACAAAGAAGAATCCATATGTTTGAATAATGGTACCAGTGAAAAATATTGAAAGTTGCAGGGACTCCTGAATGGCAAGACAATCTTAGTTGGAGGAAGTATGGCCAGTGTTCTACCAAAAGGTAAGGATGGTTAGACTTTTGTCTCAAGGACTTTGAACACGTTACCCAGAGAGACCAGTCCCTGAAAAGACCCTCATGCATGATAAATTAGAGAAAGGCTCTCAAGGAGATGGATTTGCACACTTGCTGCAACAATAAGCTCAATCACAGAAACAATTGTGAGAATGGCCCAGGATGGGCAGTGTTTCATTCTGCTTTGCAGAGGATTGCTATGGGTTGGAAGCAACTCAAGGGCATCTACAACCAACAACCAGATTCAGAAGAGTGTTGTATATAGGTGGGCAAGATAACACACTAAACCAATGCAGGGAACAAGAAGTAGATCAATGACTAGATGATCACAAAAGCATTGCTCATTGGGGGGAGGGGGAGGATGTATCCAATTTAAATATATAACTATGAACTATGTGATGATGATTCATTTATTTACAGAAATTCTATAAAACTTTTCAAATGAATTAGTATGTCTTTGCACATTGGGACAAAATCATAGACACTGAGAAAAAAATATCGTTATGTTACATGAGCTTAAGCAATAATTTAACTCATATACATCAGCACCTATTGTAGAGAAGAAAATAATATTTGGTCTTTCAATAATATTTAAATATGTGTTTTAAAGTCATTCCTCAATATTTAACAAACACGTAAAAATAATAAAATCAGCATGAGGAGAGTGATAGATAAAGAATAGCTTATAATCAGAAGCCCCAGTGGCATGGTCTGTAGGTAGAACAGAAGAGAGAGATTTCTGAAAAGAATCATGTGTTAAGCTCATCTGGAAGCATTGAAATATGCAATTGCAATTAGACAACTTCATTAAACAAGCCTTCCTTGACATGATAGAAGACCATCTCTTTTTACATAATGGGAAAGAAAAGTAAGAGACTGTCTACTACCATGTTGACTATCATTGATTGTCAAATCTTAACATGAAAAGTGAAAGTAATCATCATAAAAATAATTCTCGTGAACTAATTCCAATCATTCTAAAACTTATATTGTTTGACTATGAAGATCGTAACACAATGATAATATTTTCTTAAGTTTCATTTCAATATTTCTTGTGCGTTCTTTAATATATTAATGTTTCTTATTCTTTTTTCAGTGTGAAAATGCTGGTAGACTTTAAAAATCAAAATTAGAGATACATATTTTTAAAAATAGTTGTTTTAATCATTATTTTTTCACAGTATTTTTGACCGCTGGCATTGCTATTTGCTTTCTGCCTGAAATAATTGCTTCTTATTTCAAACCCTCTCAATTTTGAAATTGAAATATTTGATTACTATTCACAATGACAGTTTAGCAATCTCTTCAAGATATGTACATTTTTCTATTTTTTTTAAACTTTGAAGGAAAACCAGTTTAAGTATGCCATGGCATATATTTCTGCAGGAACAAGATTCATTATGCAATTGTATACTTTTAACACTGTCTTAAAAAATAAATATCATTCAGAAAAAGGGTGGTCAGAGAAGCACATCTTCTCCAGCCACAAACTATTTCTCCCCAGGGCAGTATTTCCCAATCATGCTCCCTGTCACGATCACCTCCTTCTTGTCTGGGCTCATCAATATGTCAGCTGAGTTCCTGTGCTGTGAAGTTACTAAGAAAATGTGGACCCCACACCGAGATGATCATCTTAGAAATACGCTAAAGTCAAGAATGGGTAGGGAAAGATCAAATACTTCCTTTAGAAATGTAGGATGTTTGTCTAGATAGGTGGCCCAAAGGTCTGGTCTGATTAAGAAAACCATTTTAAGAGGAAATATTATTTGTTTTAATATTGAATCCAAACAGAATACCAGCATATCTACCCTGAGCCAGAGTGTAGCAAACAAAATGTGACTTAAAGAATGTTAATCATAAATAACTACAAAAATGAACAGATGCAAAATTGTCTTTAAATGCATAAAAGATGGTGTATTCAACAGAACGCTAAGGTGTCATTTTAGAATGCACTTATTTTTACTAACTTCTAAGTTTTGTTATCTGCCATTTCTCAAGAAATGGGCTGTAGAAAGTAACTTGCAATCAGAAATGTACAGTTTTGATTTTGTTTTAGGCAGCTGTGGAAGTGGCTTCTTTTGTCTATTTGTATAACACAATACACGTGTAGCCTACAGCAAAAGAAACGGTGTAAACTGTCACCTGGCCTAGTTATGTTTTCCAACTGCCCCAAAGGATGTTTGACCTGTAATGTGTGTGTATATCACATAGGCAAAATGCGTTAGCATTAGCATCTATTTTGGTTCCTGTTATATATGTGTATATGAATTGTATTTAATAATGTTGTTTAACATTTCCTTTTTTTGTAAATAAAGATACTATAGCTTGAAAATCTGGCCCAATTCCCAGACTTAGGTCAAGCTAATATATGAATATATTTAGTCCAGTTTACTTTTTTATTTGACTTGTATGGTGAATACTATTTTGGGGGGAAATTTCCTTATTGCAAATCCTAAAAATACTTCCAAGAAGACTTGGTTTTTTTTTAACCTTCAGCTATAATAAAAAAGTGAATTTAATTTGGAAATTTCATTTCACCCCATACACATTTTGGAATATGTGGAGGCTTAAAGTTATACTCGGCATAAAGAATTTTTTTCCAGTTTAGTCTGTGGCATTAAATTATTTTTCTCGGTATAGTTTTTGCTTGATTCAGAACTTTGAAAAAGACAAAAAATATGTCCCCATGATTAACAAACAAATAATTAAAAATGCACATGTCTAAAAATGAGTCCCACCTATTGTCCCATTTTTTATCATAAGTCCAAATAGCATCCACATTCTTTCAGATATGAAAATAGAAATCTAGAGTAATTCCTAATGGTTTTATCACCATGACACCATAGTGCATTTTGTTTATTTTTATTCATTCTATTCCCACAGCTATGGTTCATTTGGGTCTTCTGTAATTATTATATAAATTAACTTTAGAATTTCCTATTTTCTTTTGTAATTCACTTTCCTCATAGTTACTCATAAGCCTTCCAATTCCGATGCCACATTCTTCTTCAGATAGTCCAACATCTCGGGTTACGTTCTAACTAAAAGGAATAGAGAAGGCATTACATTGGTATTGAGCACCTTAAGTTATGTAGGTTCCTAAAGAGTTCACATTCCTTCTAAAGAAATGGCCCTAGAGCTTTCTGCAACAATAGAAATGGTCTGTATCTGTGTCATCCAATACTGTAGCACCCAGACGACTGTGGATATGGAGCAGATAGCTTGAAATGCGATTAGTGTCACTTAGGAAGTAGATTTTTTTGTTTGTTTTCTATGGTTTTGTTCTAATCAATTAAAATTTAAATAGCCATATTTAAACGATGACTCCTGGCTGCCATTTTGGTCAGCGCAATTCTGTCGTTATCTTTCTCCTCTCATAGATGAAATTAAGATGCTGTCAGATCAATTGATATGGCCTTTTCAATAGGTACTGCAATGGTATTCAGTAAAATATTTTAATAACCAATCTAAGGTTTTATTAGGATTTAAATATAAATTTTACATCCCTTGGACAAGTCTATTAGGATATGTGAAGTTTTCTCCCTTAAACCTTGTTAGTCTCAGTTTTATACTCCTGGTTAGTGTTTGGAATTCTGCACACAACCTTATAAACGAAGAGTGCTGAGTTTCCACCCCAACGGTAAAAAGATTATAGACCAAGATTTGAGTGAAGTGAAAATCCCAAATCATTCTAATAGCTTCATATGATCTCAGTGGATGGAACAACTGAGAACATATGTTGGTGCTCTTATTTATAACTAATAGCCACATCTGACAACGTATGCTACCAATATCTGGTCCATTGTGCCCAGCAAGACATTAAGTGAAAGGATTGTCATCGAACCAACCTGGAAATGACACCGCACATTTTTGTCCCACATAGACCTGCAACAACCTTCTCTTTACATTTTGACTGTCTACTTTCTGATAGTTCACATTCCTGAAAAAGCAAAAAAATCTACTATGCAACTGGTTTTCATATTAGCAATGCATATCTAGCAGTAGGGAAAGCTAAATGTGAGACCAGAGGAAAGCTAGTGATGCTAGTTAAGATAATGTATCGATTTTACTTGTTCATATTTGTCAGTAATTGGGCAGTTATGTAATGATGTAGTCATCTTCTCCTTTGTGTTCTGGTATGATTATTCTCCATTTTCATATAATTCCTATTTCACATGATTCTAATAAGGAACTCATGTTTTGGTGGACTTTGGACTGCTAATTGAAGAATCAGAGGTTGAATCCCCCAGATGCCCCGCAGAAGAGAGATCAAGACTGATTGATCCTACAAGGATTTACAGTTTCAGACAGTCTATGGGCCCTATGAATCTACTCCCATAAAGAGGTGCATTTTCAGAAGCTCCCAGGAGTCATTTGTCCCTCTCCTACGAGGTTTCTGAGTCATAATGCATGTGCTTTAGAATGGAAGCACTCACGCACCTATGCCAAGAAATTAGGAAAACAGCTGGCCTACTGACTGGAGGAGATTCATATTTAGTCCATCCCAAAGAACAGTGACTTAACAAAAATGTAGATATCATCAAACAATATCATTATATCACATGCAAGGAAATTTGCTAAAGATAATTCAAAAATGGTTGCAGCAGAATATTGACAGAGAGTTGTCAGAAATTCGAGGTGGATTCAGAAGAGGACATGACACAGGTATATCAACGCTTGTGTCAGAACTATATTGGCAGAAAAAAGAATATAGCATAAAAATATTTACTTGGTTCCCTTGGCAATGGAAAAACACACAGCTGTGTGGATCATAACAAACTATGGATAGCATTGAAAATAATTGGAATTCTAGAACACGTGTGGAACAGAATTGTAGAATTCTAGAACATATATTGTGGTCATGAGGAATCCTACATGAACCAGGAGGTAACTGTTTGACCCTAACTAACGAACACTAAGTGACTCAAAACCAGGAAGCATATGCGTCCGAGTTACATCCTATCAGCACATTTATTCAAGTGGTGTGCTGGTCCAAATAATCTGAGAAGCAGGACACATGAAGAAGAATACGGCAGCATGATTAAAGAATGGCGTATTCAGAACCGAAAAGGTGCAGATGATACAACCATCCTTGCTGAGAGTGATGAGGGCTTGAAGTGCTTGCTGCTACTAAGCAAGGTCTGCAGCCTTCAGCGTGGTGTATGATTCAATTTAAAGAAAACCCAAATTCACAACCCTGGACCAAGAGTTAACATCATGATAAATGGAGAAAAGAGTGAAGTTGTCGAGGATTTCATCTTGCTTGGATCCACAATCGATGCTCATGGAAACAGCAATAAAGAGATGGTGGGCTGGATTTCATTAGGTAAGTAGGGGCACAAGATCTCTGTGAACAAGACAAGACAATAGTGCTTAGTTGAAAATCGAGAAAGGTGTGTTTCATGGTTGAGTACTATCAATATACTTATTCACTCTGCATGCTGACTGAGATAGTTAAATGTTGAAGAACAAGGAGATAATTTTGAGGACTAAGGGGCACATGCCCCAAGTCATGTAACTTTGGGTTGCCTCATATGCATGTAGAAATTTGACATTGAATAAGGAGGACTGAAGAAAAATCAATGCAATTTGAATTGTGTTCTTAGCAGAGAAAATTAAAGTGCCATGGGCTGCCAAAAGAACAAACAAGTTAGTCTTGGTAGAAGTACCGCCAGAAGGTATTTTAAAAGCAAGTAGACTAAGACTTTGTCCCATGTACTTTGGACATTTTGTTAGGAGAGACCAGTGCCTGGATAGGCAATCATGCTTGGTAAAGGTTCAGCAAAAAATAGGAAGAACTTGGAGGAGGTGGATTACAGAATGGCTACAAAGAATGTCATTGCTGATGGTAGATGGATCTGGGCTAAAATCAAGATGAACAGATTGATGTTTACTTGTGTTTTATTAACGTTGCAAAGGAAATAGACTGTATCATAACAAACTATGGGTAACCGTGAAAAGAATGGGAATTACAGAACACTTAGTTGTGCTCATAGGGAACCTGCACATGGATCAAAAGACGGTTGTGTGAACAAGACAAGGCAATAGTGCATAGTTTAAAATCAAGAAAGGTGTGTTTCATGGTTGTATACTATCACTATACTTGTTCACTCTGCACACTGACTGAGATAGTTAAGGTGTATTGTGATAACCTGGCCAATAAACACATGTGGGATTAATTGAAGGGCAGAGAGATAAATGGCTTGGTGAGCCTTGCCTTTCTAGTTCTCAGGTCTTTTGCTTTCTGATGCTTGGACCAGGATGTAGCTGCCTTAGCCAGTTCCCTGCATCAGCTGGCAAGGCTCACTTCTTGTGAGACATTTCTGAGGAGAAGCCACATGGACCTACCCTGATGCAGCCCTGGGTGCTGGAACAGCCTCATGGAGACTCCTGCCAGCGCTGAGATGTTTACATGCTCACTGATTCAACTTTCCTCCTGCAGTCAGCATCATTGCGTGTGTTTTGCACGTTTGAGGAGGACTTTGTAGATTGGTGTCAGACATATGGGCTAATGTTGGACTTATGGGCTTGGACAGCACTTGTTTGGGATGCTTTTTTAATGTACATTTACCCTTTATATAAAACTCTCTCTTATATGTATATATGAGTTTCCGTGGATTTGTTTCTCTAGTTTACCCAGACTAACACACTGACTAAATAAAGAGGAAAGCTGAACTATATTAAAAAGAAATTGGTTCAGGATTGGAGGAAAGCTTATTGACAACCAGAAATGTATAGAAGACACAATCTTGCTTGCTTACAGTGAGGAGGGCTAGAAGCACTTGTTGATAAAGTTCAAGGATTGCAGCCTTCAGTATGGAATTTGAGTCACTGGAATGAAGACCAGCACCCTTACAACTGTAACAACAGGTAACATCATCATAAAGATCAAGGTTGTTAAGGATTTCTTTTTGCTTGGACCCTCAATCAATACTTATGGAAGCAGCAATCAAGAAATCGTTGAGAAAATCTGATGCACAAGAAGGGCAAGGATGTCACTTTGGGGACTAAGAAGTATCTGATCCCAAGTTTCATATTTTTAATAGTCTCATATTCATGTAATTATTGGACAGTGAATAAGGAAGACCACAAAAGAATTTATGCATTTGAATTATGATGCTAGTGAAGAATATTAAAAGTACCATGGACTGCCAGAAGTACATACAGATCCACGTTGGAAGAAATACTTCTTGAAGGCTCCTTGGAAGCTAGCACTTCCTCTCACATCCTTAAGGCATGTTATCTAGAGGGAACAGTGCCTGAAGAAAGACGTCATGCTTGGTAAAACGAGGGTCAGTGAAGAAGAAGAAGACCCTCAACATGATGGGTGGACACAGTGGCTACAACAATGAGTTTAAGCATAACAATATTCTTGAGGATGGAGTAGACCAGGCAATGTTCTGTTCCATTGTATATAGGGTTGCTTAGAATCAAATGTGACTCATGGCACCCAACGACAGAACTAACTACATGAAATCACAATGGACGTGATTGCTATGGGTGGGTTCCAAATTCAAAATCAAATATCACTGCCATCAAGATTAATGGCAATCCTACATAAGGTATCAAAGGATATAAATCTTTATGAAAGCAGATATGCTAACCATAGTATCTGGTGAGTTTGAACCACTGACCTGGCAGTTAGCAGGTCAAAGCTTACCTGGCAGCACAACCAGTATGTTGGTGAAAATACCTATATGCCTAAACCTAAGTCAAAAGTTCCATGCAGGCCTCACCTAGCTAAAATCAATCCTTCTAAATTAGTCCTTCTAAAGTCTGTATGGGAGAATTAATTCACTGCTTTTTTCTAGGTTTTGTATGCTGCTCACATTCTTAATCTCAGAACTCCTTTCTTCCATGTTCAACAGCAGCAGTGTGTCTCTATCAACATACCGCCCCGATCACAGATGGACAATGTTCTCTCTTTTAAGGAAATCAGGTATTTAGCCTGGACTCCCTTGTTTTTCATTGCAACAGTATCAATGAAATTGCATCTGTAAAATCCCTTTATTTTCTCATAAAATAGACAATTCACTTATTCTGTGGATTAATAAAATTAAGAAAGACATAGTATTCTTTTAGGAGCTATTGTTCTGCCTACTACAGTCCTTGATAACATAATTAACATACCCAAACTGTTTTAGAATTAATTTTGATTATTTTTAATCTAGTAGTATGTTCATCCATGTAGATTAGAGAAACAAATCCAGAGACCCTCATATGTGGTGAGAGAATTTTATATCAAAAATCAATTTTACATAAAGAAAACATCCCAGCCCAGTCCAGATCAAGTTCATAAGTGCAATATTAGCCCGCATGTGCAATACTAGTTCATAAATTACTCTTTAGACTTATGCAATGATGCCAAATGCAGAAAGATGGCAGTCTAATCGGTGGAAAATCTTGTGAATCCAGTGGTGGTGGAAGCATCTCAGCCCTGGCATGGGTCTCCGCCTGTCTTCTTTCGCTCCAGGGCTCTGACTCTATCAAGTGAAGCTCCATGTGTCTCGTCAGCAGGAACACAAAGCAGAGAGTGCTGAAGCAGAGAGTCTACCACCACCAGAGAGAAATAGAGGAGTTCCCAGAATCCTCAGGAGAAGCCCATGCCCACACATAGGCCTCGTTGGCTATGGCCTGATGGATAGGCAAGACTCCATGCCTTCGCAAGTTACAGGAAATTATTTAACTGCCAAAAGTCGTTACCAAAACAAAACAGAACAACAACAGAAGAAACCTTTGAGTAAAAGGTTTTGATATTTGGCCCAACCTACCTTTAATATCTGATCATGAGCAAACTTAAAAATGACTTTAATATTTCAGCTTTCTAAGTAATTTTATTTATCAGAGTGATATTATTTCAATCAGTAGACTCCCACTCACAACAATGAAAACATGATAAATGTTAGTTGAGAATAACTAGTATGAAATGAATTTTAAAAGTCTTCTTTGTCTCATGGAATAATTTGAAAAATTAAATAATTAGAGACAATTTTCATGGTAAAACCTGTGCAATGTTAATTTCCCCCATTGCTCTTTAGCAAGGCTAAGCATGTTGTAATGAAAACAACCTTATTGTCTTTCAATGATGGCCATGCATTGGCACACTATTTTTTCCAAACACTTGTGCTTCATTTGTGGCATCACAATAAAATATTATTAAAATAATTGAGGATAAACAGAGAAACAAGACATAAAAAGGATTTTGGAACAAGAATCTATTTTCATGCTAATCTTAATAGCTAGACAAATGCATGCATAAGGAATGTTAGAACATCATAGGAATTTTTTTTCTCCAACTGGATTCTTTTATCAGGAAGAGCTTCACTTTAAGAATATATGTGAAATTAGGAAAGCAGCCAAATGTCAATGTGCTTAAACATGTATAGAAATAAGTGAGTTATCCAAATTCTTCTACAGATTAGAGAGATTTAGCGATCACCTTCCTACTTATTAGATATTTAAGCACCATAAACCATATAAAGCAACATTAGTAGATTTAAATAGAATATTGAAATCAATGTAGCTAAAGATATGTCATTTTATTTGAAATTATATTTTCATCTTTCGTATATCCATAACCACCTACATACATAGTGTCATCTCCTGGTTGCTTCATCTAACTTGCTTCATTTTACCAATTTTCCCTACACTGAAACTAATTCCTTTGTGTCATATGCTGTTAAAGCCTTATTTTCTGATGGTGACAAAGAGGAAAAAAGAAATTCCCATTATCCAATGCCAGCTATTATCTTATTATTTTTCATATTTTCACTAAGCACACGCACATTCACACACAAACATATGAGGAAATGTTCTCTAAGTCAAATCACAAGTAGTGTACTATTGATGACAACTTAAATCTTCTATGACAGGTGGATGGAATGAATATATATCCTAAGGACCAATGAGCTAAAAGATCTACTGAGCTTAATGAACCACTCAGCTTGATCTTTCACTGCCTTCCCTATCCATAGAAGAGTTTATAGATTTTAGGAAGTGAAGACCATAAATTACCTTCTCATTATGGTTTCACAACTCAAATATAGTTAGAAAAGGTTCAAATTGATTTTTTACATCCTTCCTTTTTCTCTTGACTATTTCTTATAAAATTCAGCTCTAAATTTAGAAAGAAAATAAAGAGTATTAACTGTCTTCTGTGATGTACTGGGAAATTAATTGAGCAAATTTTCTGTAAGTACTCATTTTTTTCATATTTTAAGCACTCAAAAGTAGTGTGTTATCATCTGACGTTGTATTTTCCCACATCTTATGAAATGCAAAATGTGCCTACTTGAACCTTTCATGACATAACGAGGACTGTTTTTTAGTTTTCTGTTTCTTGGATGATCTCTCATTATTTGCTTTTAAAATAAATTCCAACAGTTAGGGTTTTACTTGGTTAATCTGCCAAGCCACAATTTGATCCATTTTCTTGTCGGAAGGCTGACAATTTCTCCTTGACATTTTTCTTTACAGAATTATTTTTCTTGCTCATTTAGACATTTAGGCAGGGGGAGAAGGCTAAAGATCTAGCTTTAGATTAGCATTGTATTCAGGGTTTTCAGAAGGAAAAATAATTCTTTTGCAGATGAAAAAGGGAAAAACAAGCAATATTTTTCATATAAGACAGGTATCTCTGTTATACATTAGGCAAATTATTTTATTTTTTCCAGCATTTCCATTTAAAATTTTCTGTACACAATCATTCTGATAACTTTTCTGCTTCTTTCCTTTTATTAACACATGGATAATATGAAATGAAATACGGCTTTCATCACATGCATTTTATTTTACTTATTTTAAATAAATTAGTATGCCATCAAATTAAATGGTTATTAATTTACCCATCAAATATTTAGGAGACTTGGTGGGGCAGTGGGTTACATGTTGAGCTATTATGTAAGAGGTCAGAAATTTGAAACCACAAGCCAATCTATGGGAGAAAGTTGAGACTTTCAATTCTGGTACAGAGTTAGAGTCTTGGTAATCTGCAGGGGCAGTTCTAACCTGTCCTATAAAGTCACTATGAGTTTGAATCAACTCAAGGGCCATGAATATTTATACAATATTGATAAGTATTTGTGAGTTTTAGATATTGGGTTTGTCCAAAGCACAATTTAAATCAGCCGATCCATACAGCTATAATGAAAAGGGAATACATGAAAATAAACCAGACATCTTAACTATACTAAATATTCTCTGTTAATTGAGTTAAGGTAATTATGCTAAGAACAATAATTGGTCATTCAAGATGTGTAGAAAATGTACTTCATAGTTATCGTAATAAAGAATATATGGATGGAAGGTATAGGACAGTATTTGGAATGTTAGATTTAGGGCAAAGACGATTTTAGTCAAGGGAAATTCTAGGAAATGTGCATTCATAAGTATAAATAATCTGTAAGTTGTGAATTTAAAATGTTCATTCCATTCTCTAGATAATAAGTTGGGGGGGCGTATTTTGGGATAAGGTAGGTTAGATTAAATAGTAATATTTTTATTTAAAGTTTCAAATTGGTGCTGGAGGGAAAAGTTTAAAGATAGCTACCTGGTCAAGTAACTAAGAAACACCTGTTGGTATTCAATTCAAAGTAAGGAGTAAGCAGTATAATATTGAAGTTATGAAACAATATCACTGCTATTACACGCAAGTAAATTTTGCTGAGGATAATTTTAAAAAGGATATGGCAGTGTAACAATAGGGAGCGGCTAGAAATTCAAGATGAGTTCAGAAGAGGAGTGAGGGGTATGATTTTCCCAACAGCAGTCACCTCTGGACTGAAAGCCAAAAATGTCAAAAATACTTCTGGTTTTTCTGACAGTCCAAAGACATTGAATTGGGTTGATCTTAACACACTATGGATAACATGGAGAAGAACGGGAATCTCAAAGCACTTCATTATGCTCCTGCAAAGCCTGTGTGGAGACCAAGAGGCAGTCTCCTTGAACAGACCAAGGAGACACTACATGGTTTAAAGTCAAGAAAATGTTCCAAGGCTGCACCCTTTCACCATATTGATTCAATCTGCACACCGAGTGAATAAGCTAAGAAGCCAGACTATCCGAATGAGAATGGGGCATGAGAACCAGAGGAAGACTTATTGACCAACCTGCAATGTGCATAGGACAGAACCTTGTTGATAGTCAGGAGGCCTTGAGGCAATTACTGATAAAGATCAAAGACTATGGTCCTCACCAGAGATTACAACTCAGTATAAAATTAACACAAAATGTTCACCACTGGTCCAAAAGGAGCAGCATGATAAAAAGAAAAAATATTGAAAGTGTGAAAGATTTCATTTTACTTAGATTGGCAAGCAACATTCACTGGAGCATCAGTCACGGAGTCATGAGGCAAATCTGGTGCGCAACTCTTTAAAGTGTGAAAGAGGGAACTTGTCACATTGAGGACTAAGATGCTTGACTTAAGTATTTTCAATCACCCCATAAGCATGCAAAAGATGGACAATGAATAAGGAAGACCAGAGAAAAACGGATGCATTTGAATTATGGTCTTATCAAAGAACATTGAAATTATCATGGTCAAACGTAACCATGAGCAAACTGGTGTGGCAAGAAGTATAGCCATAATGTAACTTAGATTCAAAAGTAGTGAAATTTTGAGGAACAACAGAAATGTGTGTGCGAGGAGAGAGCGGTCGGTGTAAGATACGAAAGTAATAATTAAAATTTATCAAGAGGTCATGGGGTCATGGGGATGGGAGGGTAAAAAGAGGAGCAGATGCCAAGGGCTGAAATAGGAAGCAAATGTTCAGAAAATGATGATGGCAACATATGTCCAAATATGCTTGATACAATTGATGTGTGGAAGGTAGTAAGAGCTGTAAGAGCCTCCAATAAAATGACTTAAAAGCAAAAACAAGTAGTTAGACTTTATCTTACAGGATTTGGATGTATCAAACAGAGGGTCCTCAAAAAGAGGGAAGCCCCCCAATGAGAGGTATTGATACTGTGACTGCAGCAATGTACTCAGACATACCAGTTGAGAGGGTGATACGCAAGACTAGGTGATGTCTTATTCTGTTGTAGATAAAATCCCTATGACTCACAAGCGACTCGACAAGAATGAACTGAGACCACTCCCAAACCTACTTAGCATTGGGTATCACTAGAAAGCCTACAGTGCACTCAATAAACCCATCCTTAGGATATCAGAGATGCTATCGCGTGGTATTGAACTATCTATACTTAACATATAACTCATGACTAATCTAGCCCTATCTTCCTAATAACCTGTTTCTTTGGAGTCTGCTCCTCTTAGGAAAATGTCTTACCAGTGTAAGCAAGCATTAGTTATCTACAGATCTGGCCCATCAAACCTGCCCAAAGGACCTAAATAGTAGGCACCACAGAAAGAAAATAGTCACCAGGAAGATGTCACCAAACCAACTCAGACAACATTGGAAAACCAGAAGTCTTACAAGCCATTGCCTGGCCAAGAATCAAAACCCAACCCTAATGCATATGTATGACCATTCCTCACAAATCTGTCACATATTCATAATCTCCTTAATTTAATTCCTGGTGTACACATCTACAGCTAGAAACCCTTATTTTTCAGAAGCTTGTGTTGGTGATTCCAGTCCTGGCTTGCTCCTTGCTTGATCAGCAAAAATGAATTTTTTTTTCCATTTCACTTTCATTTAGTCTCTTCAGCAGTCGGCTGCAGTGAGGCCTGGGTTGGTAATATAACAACAACATTTTTAAAAGCCCATAATCATCAACTGAATCTGTTAGGCTGGCTTTTCTAGAGAACAAAACTAGAGACACTGATAGCTCTATGTCTCTAGAAAGAGATTTATATCAAGGAATAGCTCACACAGGTATAGAACTGAGTAAGTCCAGTCCAGTTCAAGATCATGGTTCAGATGTAAGCTGGAGGCGTCTCCTTACTCTTGTAGCTGCAAGGGATGGCAAACAGGAAATAGGAAGGTGAAGCCAAAAGACAACAGGCTGATGGATATTGTGCTGAATGAATCTAAGATCAACTGAACCAAGTTAAGATCTGTAGAGTGCTTATGGCTTCTGGGATCTGCAGGAGATATAACAGGAGGTCAAAACAAACGCAGGATTCAAGTCCAGCAACAGAAGTTCACTGGTGTCCTCATACTGCCAGTTTTCACTCAAAGTTGGCCTCATCCTAAAAGAAGTTTCCCCTATTTTTATCAAGGCTGTGACCAGATTAAGGAGGCCTACTCTCCCCCAAACTGCTTGGCTGCATCACAGAAGATTCCATCATGGATTTAAAGAATCCTTGCCCACCCAAGTTGACATAAAACCAAACGATCACCCTCATGCCCAAATGAACACATCAAAGATATTATTTAATGCAAAAATCAGTAGGATCTCAGATGGGATAGGTACTGCACAAATTATATGAAGTAATACACAATGTATCGAGGTAAAATAGGTTTATTCACAAAACAATAATGGGCTACATTTAACTGGATTCAACAAATTTGTATTTTTATGGAAGAAACTCATTGAATCATTACTAGCTTATGAATACATGTGTGTGCGTCTGCGTATAATTATGTATACATAAAATTTACAATGTAGTAAAATGACTCAAAGATAATGGAAGACAGATACGATTCTAAATATTTAATATTTTTGCTTTATTTTAGTCTTTTACAATTTCCCCTGCACTCATAATCACAGTCCATTTCCTCAATAAATTAACATTAAATTTGTTTTTATATACTGGTATAACCTAAGGTGCCCACCAAACACTTCCACATGGTCTTCAGGAGAGTCAGGAGAAATGCTTCCAATGCTTAAAATGAAAAAAGAATTAGTGAACAAGGTAATCAAAGCATTCCTCCATTTCTCATCCCCACCCCCACCCCTAAAAAATAATCAAATCCATGGCCACATAGTCTATTCCAATTCACAGAGACTATTTATAAGGTTTCCGAGACCATGATTGTTGTGTGGTCAGACAACTTTATTCTTCTCCCACAAACTGGCTGGTAGGAAGGGACTATTTATAACAGTGCTCATCCTATACCTTCATAAGTGATCACTGTATTTGTCCAACGAAGGGTTTACAATCTACTGTTTTCATACATTTTTATCTTTCTCTCAAAATAATGACATAGAATGATAAAACTTAGATGTGAACTTTTCTATTTTCAGATCAAGCTGAAGGAGATGCACATATCTTAGCATGGATTAGGCACTCCATGTCATGTGGAATAACAGGACAAGAACCACAATTAATTTATAGTTCTGTATGTCTGATATTTTTGATTGATTATGATTAAAAGATTCAAAGCAAAGTCCGATTTAGGAGGGCATTCACTCTTAATTTGGAATAGATTGCAAAGTCCTGGATGTGTTATTTCAAAGAATTAATTACATTTATTAGAGTCGACATGTTTAGTTCTAACATATACATGCAGTTAAAATTGAGTAAAATAAATAATTCCTACAAAGTCTTGCATTCATTAAAACCGAATATATGTTAAAATATGATAGAGTCAATAGTTACTAATTTTTCTTTAAGTTTTCTTGCAGGAAAAAGGACAGGCAGCACAGAGGAAAGGAGGGAAGGACAAGAGAAAAGGAGGAAGGGAGGGAGAAGACAGGGAGGAAAGAAAGGGGAAGCTCTATTGTTCATTTTTAAATGGCACTGTTGTTTGCGCAAGCAATTATATAAGGAAATACAGCTCTCACTCTTCACATCAGTACTAGGTAGACTAACTACCCACTTTCTGCTTTGAAATGCGACAAAGACAAGTACTACTCCACCTGATAAAAACAGCATTGGAGAACTCTTGCTTTTTAAGTTAGATAAATTAGATAAAGCTCTATTTTAAATTTTATTCTACTTTATTTCTCTTAAGTGTAGCATCCATTTAGAAAAGTTTTAAATTTTTCATTTTTAATAAGTAATCCATTGGCTTCATTCGACCTCATCATAAACTTTTGAGTCTATCCTTACATATTATCCCTTTGAAAATTATTTGAAAACATGGTTAAATTTATAGATTACTTCATTTTCTAAAACCCACACCATGTATAAATCCAGATGGTCTGCAAAACTTCCATTTCTTTTTATCATGCAACCCACAAGAGTGTGATACTGGAATCTACCTTGAGAGCAATACACTTTTAGAGAAAATGGGAAATATGTGAAAATAATCCTATACGTACACACAATGTGAAAACGGTCATTTTTTTTTTCACTTTAGATTGCCTTTTCCTTTAAAAAAAACAAACTGCTCAGAACTGTTTACTTGATTTTTTTTAACAGTTTGGCCTTCCAATATGTAAACTCTGCCTAACTGAATTATCTGATTATATCTTTATCTTCCTGTTTACTGCAATAGCCAGGTTAATTTATTTATCTAGGTTATGATGTCTGTGTTGGTCTAAACAATATTTTGACCTCCTATAGCCTAAAATAATAGAAAGCATGTAATTTTAAAAATTTATATTTTTAAATTAATGTAAGGAGATTAAGTAAAAATAAATGGCAAATTATGACTTTAAAAACTATTGAAATTAAAAGTCTATTTAAACTTCTTTAAGTGTTAATATGTTAACTTTTCATATTCTACCTGAGGCTATTTTAATTGTCATTTACAATATATTTTTGGCTCTGTGAGCCTGCCACAGAAAAGCACAGACAAGGAATTATAAAATGAAAAAGCCTTTCAATGAAGTTATATTTATAGGCTTAGCAACAGAACTATTACAGAGCAATTCCACAGTGATTTTAAGTCCTACTGATGAGCTGTAATCTGTCTATGAAGTAGCAGAGGCTATAGTTTATTGGTTTGAAGCAAAGTTCAGTTTAGATGAGTTCTGCGAGAAGTTATTTCTACTCATTTTCAATCTTGGGTTCTAATCAAGCTGCCTGATATCTGGACTATAGAAAAGCTTCTGAAATAAATGATTAGGTCTAAAATCAAGCTAAAGGCAAAATTAAATTCTTACTTTTTTAAGCCAAAATTTTCTCTGTGGAGAGGGAGACCATCATATGACATCCTGGTGATAGATGGCAGAGACCTGAGAATCCGATTGAAAGGCATGCAGATGCAGATGGTGATCTTGAAACCGAGCTTCAAGTGAAAGAACACAGAACTGGATTAAACACAAATCGGAAAAATTGAACAAAAGAATTGAACGAGGAGAGAAAGTAGGAACTCGGTACCACATAGCAATTTTGAAATGGAGAATTCCACAGGCATTGGTGGGGATGAGCAAACTTTATAGAAATCCCATAATATAATGTAATATAATATACATCATAGGGGGTTTGTGCCAACATGGTTCCCATAGGAACATGTGGGTGGAGGTTAGCCAGTCAGTCACGTTGCAGGTGGTTTGGAGGGTAACTGAGATAAATGGCCCTCCTAGGCAGGCCTCTTCCCCCTCGTGATTGGATCAGTGCACCACTGACTGAGCTAGCTGCACTGCAGGCTGAGCCAACCCGTGGATCTTGGCAGATCCTGTGGCTCTGCTATGCATCACTTGCCTGAATGCTGCATTGCAACCTGCTTCTCTACCCCACTGCGCTACTGGCTAGGCCTCGGCCTCTCATCTTCATGCTGTTGCCACCCCACCTTGATATGTCTGCTGCTTGCCTGTGGGCAGACTCTGCACCTCCCACCTGCCACTTCCATGACTCTCCCTTGACCTTCTACCAGCAGCCAGCATGAGTTGGAAGGGCCTTTAATATATTAACTGCCCCACAAAAGTGAGTTGAACTGAGCCCGCTGTACTGCTTTGTGGACTGATTAGCTGTTAAGTTCCTTCTCACTATAGAAACCTATCCTTTTATATATATAGAATCATAAGTGTCTTGGTTTTGTTTCTCTAGAAAAACCTGCCTGCCACAGACAGAGACATAGTTTAACAGTTGGGTGGATGCAAAGCATGCTGAATATGAATAAAATCAATGAGCAAAAGGTCCAAGGAGGTGGGTGAGAACTTCACTGGTATAGGCTACCACACAGGCCTTAGTAATTTGGATTGAGAGGAAAAACTATGATTTGGCAGACAATAGACTGTAGGAAGCCCCTTCTTTTACTTGAGTCTCAGCAAGAAACAGATCATTGATTGCACATGCCTAGAGTTGCTTTGAGTCCATGTTAGTGAACGGCAAATGGCAAGGAGCATTTTTCCTACTTGGCAACCCAGGGTGAACCCCAGCTCACTGGTGACTTTGCACTCCTACCCCGCGTTCAGCTCCTCACCCACTAAGTGTGCTCAGACCACTCTCCACTTACAGCAGCCACCTACCATACTGTACTTGCAGTGGATCATGCCACACACATAGAATTCATGTAGTTGACAGGATACATTGTCATGGACTAGACACTGCATACCCATTCCCTCTACTGTGAAAGGAGTGCACACACATGCATCACATTTATGGTGTCTTTCATCATTGTGATTAGTTTCAAATGTCTGTGCACACAAACCATGTCTCAGTCATCTGTTGACCACATACTGTGGTCAGAAGTATGTACAATTGCAGGCTGCCTAGGTTCCTGTCATGTCTATGTTATAAATGCACCCATGTAAAGACTAAATACGAAGGTCTTACTACACTTATGGGCACACACTCCAGGTATCATATATGCTGCGTGTGCTTCAGCCATTTCCCCTGCAACTTAAGGCATGCACTCACCTGAATTAGGCAACAGATGCCTACCAAGACAGCCGTATGTGACACATATCCCAGTGCATACGGATGACAGCTGCCCCAGAGCCCTCCTTTTTATCTTTTTCTCACATTTTTCATTAAATTTATTTCCTCTTCTCCTTCCTCTTCTTTTACTCTTTTTTTCCCCTAAGAATTTTCCCATGGTTTCTCTTTGCATAATCCAGGAGCTGACAGACATTGTTTCCTCACTAGTCAGTAACACTTCTTTCACCTGCTGTTGTACACAATGGGCATCAATGTTTGCATCCATAGATCAAGGACATCGAGTGGCAACACCTGCAAAGCTGCCTGCAGTGGCTCTTCATGACCTTCAAACAGAGAGCCACGGCCACACTCACATCAATTACTCCACCCGTCTGGCAACAGGTGGGGAGTGACTGAAGACTGCCAAACTCGCATTCCAAGTAGCACAGCAACCCACCTACCCAGAAAGATCAAAAGAAACTATCTGGATGAAATAAACCAACACATAATCAAAGTATCCTGAAGACAACACACAACATCAAATCAAAGAAACAGGTCCAAAATAAAGAACCAACAAACTTCTCTGAGATAAATTGCACATTACAGAACTGCTTGTTAAAACATTCAACATCCTCATACATAGGGTCCTTGAAGGAATCAAGAAAACGGTCCCTCCAATCAAAGAAAACAGAGAAAATAGCCAAGAATAATTCAGGAAGACAAAACAAGAGCAAATTACCAATTGAGACAAATGAACACAGAACCAAACCATGAACAAAATGACAATGCTAACATTGAGGAACCATTCAATAACAACAAGATATCCAGATGACAAGCACTAAAATGCTGGAGATAACGCATTAGAAGGACAAAAGAGTATAATCTATTCAATAGAAGATCAAGGTCTTAAGCAGGGTTCTGTAAAGAAACAAAACTAAGACACTGATACACACACACACAAACACATATGTACACATATGTAAGTTCATACAGAAAGGAGGTCTATAACAGCAGTAGAGCAGTACAGAAGACTCAGTTCAACTCACTTTCGTAGAAGAGTTAAGAATAAACTGAAAGTCCTCCAACTCATTCAGTCTGCTGGTCCAAGTTCAAGGAAACAGACAGTTGAGTCTTCCCAAAGAAATCCTCAACATTGCAGTAAAAATTACAGAAATAAATTCCTACATAACAAGAATTACATTATGTGTAAGTGGATTAAATATATCAGTTAAGGGAGGGTAGTATAATCAATGATAAAATAGTACCAATCAATATTCGGCTTATAAGATCTTCATTCACCTTAGAGATATAGTTAAACATAAATTTTTCAATGAAAGGGTTAAAAAAATATATCCAATAAGCAGCAACTAAAAATAGAGGAGTAGCAAGAGTAATTTCTAAAATATACTTCAAGGTTAAAGCCTGAATGAAGGAAAAGGAAGGATATTATATAACAATTAAAGGATCAATCCAGCCTTATCCAGGTGTGGAGCTATCTGGATCTATCCAGAAATATCCATAGTAAATATCTATTCGTGCAATAAAAAAACATAAATATATAAGTAATATTTTAACAGAATTGACAAGAGAAATAGATATTTTCACAATAATAGTAGGTAATTCTAACATACTGCTTTGATAGAACATCTAGGAATAAAACTGAGCAAAAATACCAAAGGTCTCAAGAACACAGCCAACCAAGTGACCTCATCAACATATAAAGAATTCTATCCAACAATAGCAAAATTTTAAAGCACATGGAACATTATTAAGAATTAAGCATATATCAGGCCACAAAAAAAACTCAATAAAATTAATTACTTAAGCACACTATTAATTAACCAAAAAATATACAAATCTCAATAAAAATAATACAACACATTGTCTCAGATAAAAATGCTATACAATTACAAAAACGATGATAAGGGAAAAAGTTTTAAACACTACAACTGTACAACCCTGTGCCTAAAAACTAATGAATCAGAAGAAATGCAATGGAAGAAATAAAAAATAAAATACTTCCTAGATGAAAATAACACATCACAAACCTTTGAACTACTAACCCTGCAGTTGGCAGCCCAAGGTTTAACCCAATTAAAGTATAAAACACAAGTAGAAATGCATAAAGAGGAAAATATAAACCAGATGAGTGAGACTTCCACAATTTTTTTTAGAAATCCCACTATTAGGTACGTATCCTAGAGCAAAAGAGGCGGGACACAAATATACGCACACACATATTCATCACAACATTATTCACACTATCAATAAGATGGCAGAAATCAAAGTGTAAAACAAAGGAGCATCGGTAAAGACGCTGGTTAAAGGACACACTGAAATACTACGCAGTGTGGAAGAATCTGTGAAGCGCCTCGTAGCATGGATAAAGACCAGGATGTTATGCTAAGGGAAAGAAGTCACTCACAAAAGGACAGATACTGTATGAGACTCCTATTATAAAAGGTAAAGCAATGTTTACACAGAAAGAAACACTATGTGATGCTTTCCTAGGATGGCAGCGTAAGAGATGGAAAATCACATTGTAGATAATAGACATATACCGATGTGGGTGAATATAAAGGTAATATATGATTAAAGAGTTATCAGCACACTATAATTAAGACAAAGAAAGACACTAAGAGGTGCAAAAGTGTTACAGACAACAAAAGTAAAAACTGTTATACACATATTATTATGTGCATATTATTATTATGCAATATTAGCTAAAACAACCGATCTACAACTGGAGACGGATGTACAAGCGCATACATGGGTACACATGCAAGCTGTACACGTGTGGGCAGATGGATGTCACTACCACTACAACTGTATGTAAGTTTGATGATATCCACACACCTATTTGTATGTCCTGTAAGTAAACCTTCCCAAGCGAGGCCACTGGGTGCACGAACTCAGAGCTAGTTTCTGGATGCTCGCCTAGCAGGGAAAAATAATTGCGATGAAAGTTCTGCTCTGACAAGCGCAATTCTGGTTTTTTTTTTTACCTCCTGAGGGTACCCCCCCTCCCAAACCCAGAATTTTTATACATGGATATGTATAAAATTTTAATACATGGACATGTGTGTATTTATGTGTGTTTGTATATATGTGTATGTGCATGTGTGTGTGTGTTTGTGTGTGTGTGCATGTCTCTGGATTTATTTTTCTAGTCAACCCGGCCTAATACAATCTCGATGGATTAACTTTCAGTAAAATAATTATTGTTGTTCTATCTTTGAGTTGGTTCTAACTCCTAGTGACTTTATACAGAGCAGAGTGCAGTCCTGCTTGCTTCTGCACTGACCTGCACTCTCGGCCGCATTTGAGCTCATTGTTGTCACATTGTTGTCAATCCATCTCATTAATGATCTTCCTCATTTGACTGGCCCTCTACTTTAGCAGCCATTATGTTCTTTTCTAAGGACTAGTCCCTCCTGAGAACAAGGGAAGGAGATGAAGTTTTGATAGCCTCATGTTATGTAACAGTTTATCTGTACTTCTTCCAAGATATATTTGTTTGTTCTTCTGGAAGTTTATCAGTTATGATTTTTCTTTTATATTTTAAAATTTTACTTGTAAAACCAAATGAAAAATGAAAACCTTTTATTTAAATACTCATTCTAATATACAACATATCTCCATAGACACCCCACCCCCCACCACTGCCACTAAGTCAATTCGGATCCCTAATAACCCTACATAGGGTTTTCAAGTCTTAACTAAAGAATACAACCTCATCTCTCTCCTCTCCTGACTGGCTGCTGTGGGTTTGAACCACCAACCTTGTTGTTAGCCCAACATTTGCCCTGATAATATGGTCAGGATCTCTCCAAAGACCCATAGAAAAGGTGAAAGCAGAGCTTCTAATTTCTTGACTCCTATGGATCTGCTCTTTTACTTGAATGTGGATCCGAATAAAATAAAGTCCTTGACAACTTCAACCTTTTCCCTTTTGATCATGTGACTCTTCCCTATTTAACATCCCAGTTATAAAAATTTTGTTTTCTTCAAGTTCATGGGTAATTTGTATTGTAGATATAGTCTTTGATCTTCATCAGTAAGTATTCCACATCCTCTTTGCTTTCAGTAAACAAGAATATGTCATTTGTATCAGGTTGTTAATGAGTCTTCTTCTAATTCTGATGTTGTATTCTTCTTCATATAATTCAGTTCTTTGGATTAGTTACTCATATTAAAAAACAGAAGGTTAAAGGATACAACCTTGATGCACATCTTTTCTTATTTTAAACCACATAATATCCCCTAGCTCTACTTGAATGATTGCCTTTTGTCACACATGAACCAAATTAAGTGGTGTGTGGTGTGGAACTCCCTGTCTTCACAATGTTATCAATAATTCAAAATGATGCATCAATCAAATGTCTTTGTATACTTAATAAAACACAAGTAAGCAAGTCTATAAGGTGAGTAATAACGCGATGAAAGTATGCACTCCTTCGAATATTCAACTAAATGAGATAAAAAGAGCAGTTTTTAGCTAGAGTTAAAACT
>NW_022111368.1:1249624-1250939 GCF_000313985.2 Echinops telfairi
TCAAGTTAGATTTTATAATTCTAGGAGAAATAATCTAGTATTTTAAATCTATATTTAATTTACTTGTATTGAATATTTCCATGAAAACATCCATGAATTTTTTATAGCCAATTACTTGATGCTTTTTTCTTTCAGAAAACTGTTAATCCTAAAATTCAAGCTATAGAACACTGTCTTTTAAACATTAATAGATGGTCCATTGTCCTGAGATCATCTTCAATCTAACTTAAATGTTTGCAAGGAAAGTAATTAGACAATGTGATAAATGCACAATTAATTATCACATAGTTGTATGAATAAATGATAGATTTGGGGTGAACATATCACATACATAAATTTTGTTATATGTAAATACATAAATGTATAAGATTACGTGGAACAAATTGTCTGCAGGAATCTGGACAAGTTGACATTGCAGTCACTCGCCTCATCTTGGAACTGGGAAGGAGAGAAATGGAGAATAATCGACAGAGCATTCTTTTACAAGCATCTTTTCACCTTCGAAAATGTCATTCCTCTTGTAGAAATTGCATGACTTTTAAAGAGTAAAAGAAAAAAAAACTTTTGATAAATCTAAAAGTAAGCAGAACATTGTATTTCCCTTTGCTAAAACACTCACTAAATTTTTTTTCTCAGACAGTTCTGAATCACAGTGACAATTTGCACTGTCATTTAACTATAATTTCTTAGATAGTAGATATCTTATGGAAGGAGACACTGAAGCAAGGACATTAAGCTGCACACCCATAATTAGATAAGAAAGCAGAAGTTAACTCAACCCCAGAAACCAGATACCCTGACTCTTAGGCCTTAATTCTTAAGCCACACTCCCATTTAGTGCCTGCACTGTGGCTTTTACTACAACAAAAAAGAGTAATTGGACCCATGAATGCAGAGCTTTGGAGGGCGCTATCAGCATTACACATTATCTTTCATCTTGAAATCTCCCCGAGCTTTATTTAACTGTTCAAAAAGGAAGTGTTATTGTTCCCATGCACCTCCCTTTCCCCTGATAAATAGCTGAAGTGGATTTATCAGGTGGCTAAATGGGAGCACTTAAAAGGTTAAATTTAATTCAGGGAAAGATATGTCTCTTATGAACACAGAAGCTTTTGTAAATTTTGTGCAAAAATGGACTACTTGTCAAAGGACGTATGTCCTGTGAGATGCTCCAAACAAGTTTAGAAATAGGAGAGGAAATTGACTACAGAAAATGTCTTCGTACATTTTAGAATCACAAAGTACATTTTCATCCCATAGCACTCTGTAATCCTGGGAAGGGGAAAATGTCTCAGCTTGATCAACGGTTAAATCA
>NW_022111368.1:1252652-1255585 GCF_000313985.2 Echinops telfairi
ATCATTTACAACCCATTTCCTTTTTTCTTGAACTCCTTGATATCAGCTCCCCTTACCCCACCCTTCCCTCCCCTACTAAATTATATATTATTATTGTTGGTTTTTTTTTAATCATAACGTACTCTTTTTAATGATACATATATGGATATTCTCCAAAAATAAAAATTAAAGAAAAGATTGATACAGCTAATTCTACCGTCAGGCAATTTGTAGTATGGGTATGAAGATGGAAAGGAGAAATGGGTAAGGAATAATGGCTGCGGATCTTTAAGCAAGAACATTCCTCATCTCGTAAATCTGGTGAGTGTGTGTGCGTGCTTTAGGGCAACCACGGTCTTCACATGTCAATCTCTTTAGGTCCAATCCATTTTGTTCAGTTATAACATCTAGTGACTTAATGTGGTTTTTGTTATCATTGTCTCAGGATATCAAGGTGACCATTTGTTTGAGTCTAGTGCTCATTGTCCTGGCCTTCTGGAAGAACTTATGTGTCTAGGACTCATGCTCCCCACCCCCACCTCCCCTACAAACATAATATGGAAACAAGGGAAGACTTTCACTGACTACATCTGGGAATCCAATTCCTGAGGCAGAGATCAGCCATGCCTCACCCTCTAACTTTCTTTATCCACTTCTGATACCAACGATCCATCCCAAGGCACTCTACTTCACTCTAGGGTTCTATAATCCATTGCAACGCCCACAGATAACTCAGATAATCCTCATTATTAAGAATGTTGATTAGGGAAGCTATCAGACTACACTTCCGATCAAAAACAGCAATTCTCCAGTCAGAAGTGCTTCATCTCCTCTGTATGTTCATAGGCATCTCTTTCTGTGGTCCTCAGCCCATAGCTATGGGGTCTTTGGCCTCTGTCCTACTCTGGTGTTACAGAGCTTTTTCAGTGCAGATAAATGTCCAAAGGGAATTCTGCTCTGCAAGCCAGCCTCCACGGGCCAAGAAGCCCACCGTTCTGCACTGTGTTTTTGGTGTCACTGTCTTGGCTGCTTTTGTACACAAGAATTTCAGGTTCGAATAACTTGCTCTATTATTTGCTCTTATATTTGACAGTCTTGAGATTACCCCTCTTCAAGTTTCTAGGCTAGCTTACTTTATACCCAGTGGCATTGCAAAACGGACCAATTTCCACATTAGCGTCCCATGCACCTTGTTTGCATCTGATATTCTGGTGAGAGTGACACAGGTGATGACTAGAGAGAACTCCCTTAAATAATTCACCTGTACCACAGTGCCTCTACAATTTTTACTATCTTTTTATACTTAGGATTTTTTCCCCTAATTTCTTCTGAGTAAACATACAAAAATTAGAGACAACATACAGAAAGGTGTAAGTACCTGCAGGTTAGTTGAGGAATCATGTATGTCTTATTCTACTTTCCCCTGCCTGCATCTCCCAGTTCTCCTTCCAATCTCAGCCTTCTTCATTCTCATCAGGCACATACATTTTGTAAATCGCTGAAGCTCAGGCCGCCTCTTCAAGGCGCTAGAAAGGAAACCTTGCTCTTCTCAGGCCTTCAGTATGATGGTTAACTAGTACTCATTATTATGCTAACGTCATTGCTGCCCATCAGTCCTGAAGTGCACTGTTTGGGCTCCTTTCATAAGTTGAATGCAACCTCTGTTTTCCTCCTGAATTTTATTTCCTGGATTAAAAAAATAAATGAGAGATTGACGTCTTATCTACATGTCTAAAATATTTAGGTGATAAAAATAATTCTATTCAAATGCCACAAAAGTAGTATGTGACTATATGAAAGAGAAAATTATTGTGCTAACAATTGCAGTAAATACTTTAATTATAAATTAAGTATTATAGAAAAGATAGATGACAGGATATATGAAGAAAAACCTTTATTCCAAAAATGAGCACATGGATTTTAATATGAGACAACTATTAGAACCATTTCAAGACTTATCAATTCTGTGCCTGAGATTTTGCTTACTTTGCCTGTCCAATTTAATTAGATATAAATTTAGCTGCTTATATTTCAGCATTCTGTCCTAAATCAAAATGGACGGAATTATTAGAAACATATCTAGTCCTCACTTATCAATTATTTTATTATCCAATATTTTCATTTATGGTAATCGGTGAAAATTCTATTTATATCACCCTAAAGCTAGGTAAGGACCTGTTTTAGTTGTCTACTAATAAAAGAGAAAGTAATAGTTCTAACAGAGAATTATTCTTTCACAGTTTAGGAAGCTGGGAGTTCAAATTCAAAGTGCCACCTCTAGGGGAAAGCGTTCTCTGTCCATTGGCTGTGGAGGAAGGTCCTCGTCTCCCTTCAACATCTGTGGGTCTGACTGTTCTTGGAGATCTCCTTGTGCCTTGACATCAGGATTTCCCTGGTTCTAGAAGGTTCTTAGCATGGAGACCTTGGGTCCAAAGGGTTTTCTCAAGTCCCATATTTTCTTTCTTGGTGGGAGTCAGGTTTCTCCTTTTCTGCTTGCTTTTCGTTCTCTCTCACTTTCTCTCTCTTGTAAGGTAGAAGGAGATGCAATACATAGCCCAACGAAATACACCAAACATCAGATCAAAGCTAGAGCCAAAGAATGTGCACTGCATCTGTGCTGCTTGCGCTAGAAATGATAGGCTGATCACATCAGATCGCTTAATGGGCAATGACTGCATGAGTACATGACCGTGAATCACTGAGATTCATGGTCTAGCCACATTGACCCTTTTTACAGGGGGAGGGAGCGGGCCAGGGAGGGGCAGGCACACTTCAATCCCGGACCTGGTTGTTTGGAGTGAGAGTATCTCTTTTCTGAGCCTCAAGTCTAATGTCACTCCCAACCCATCTTTCTGCCCAGTTTTGGGTGAAAGTTAAAGGAGGAAAAACAGGTCAGATTGCAGGGCCTTGGTCCACATCTACTTGTTCTGCTGCCCCTATGAATCTCAGCTGGG
>NW_022111368.1:1257928-1261092 GCF_000313985.2 Echinops telfairi
AGGTGGCCCAATAAACTTTAACTATATCAATCTACCCTTTGCCAATTTGGCACCTGTACATAATTCTTTAGCCTCACAATTGCAATTAAGTAACACCTACACCTTAATCCTATAATCCTGTAAATATGTTCCCCCACCTATGAAAGTTTGTAAGCCAACCACTTCATGCCTTTATCCCCAAATTTTTAGTATCCAATTTAATTGTGGTTTCCTAAAATCTAAACAATGTTTTTGGGTGAAATGAGGTGACAGTATCTCCACAGGACAGTTGAGAAAGGTAGATCTCCACCTCTGGAGGGAATGCTGTCTTATCATAGTAGTGAATCCTTTTGGAACTTTTCTTCACAATGAATACTGGTGCATATTAATCTGACTCCTTAGCTACTCCAATTTTCTTAATAATAGTAATTGTTGTGAATACAATTTGTTGAAGACTCACCGAAGATTAGAACCTGTGAAAACAGTTTTGGTAAAGTGTTTCATTTGATTCTCCTGAAAACCTATGAAAGGTGTGCCATTATCATTTTGATTCAGAGATAAGGCCATGGGGACTTAGGTGTGTACTATCTCTTTCACATAGTACCACTCGCAAGTGGTGGTGGTGGGGGGGGGACCCTAGGATTTAAATCCACGTTCAAGACCCAGATCTGAATCACTATACTATATTCCTTGCCCCAACTTCTGAACTGATTAGTTCAATTATTTTCTATGGATTGAATTATAATTCCTCCAACCAATTCATAACAGTTTAACAGAGCGTTTATTCTCCTGTTTCAAAGAGAAACAAATGGAACAGTGGAAGACAGGCCCCCTAATGTTGCACTCTTAAGATTCAAACTTTATAGGGAAAATAAACTATAGATTGAGATTTTCTCTCTTAGCTGGATTATTTTCAACCATATTTAAATATTTTGGGGGCTCAAGATTGTAAATAAAAATAATTTTACACTTCAGCTATCAATCTTCCCTCTCTTCCTTTGCCTTCCTTTCCCTTGTCTTTATTTTTTCTTCCCTCCTTCCCTTTTTCCTGTAAGAGCCAAATCTCTAAAATTATCTATACTTACAATCTCTATTTTTCCAGTTCTCAAGCAATTATTATTTGTCTTATGCCTTTTTTCCCTTTAGATCATTTTATTGGGGGCTCGTACAATTTTTATCATAACCCATACATCCATCCATGTGTCAAGCACATTTGTACATTTGTTGCCATCATCATTCTCAAAACATTTGCTTTCTACTTGAGCCCTTGGTATCAGCTCCTCATTTTTCCTTCTTCCCCTCCCTCTCCCCTCCTTCATGAACCCTTGATAATTTATAAGTTATTATTATTTTGTCATATCTTACACTGTCCAATGTCTCCCTTCACCCACTTCTCTGTTGTCCATCTTAATTATTTGCTGATTTACTTTGCCTTAATTCAGAATATTACTTGTGAATCTAATGGACAGTAAATTTTATATTACCTAACTTCTATCAAGTATTAAGAAAAGTAGCCTAGCCTCTACCCTTGGCTTTTGTTATAACTCATACCCTGTGTACTTTATCACTATATTCTTTTTTCAGCCTATTTTCTCAATGCTTCCACTTTGATGTAGGTTTAATTTTTATAGGTATAATAAAAAAATAATTTAGTGTTATCTTGAATTATCTCACTTCAATTATCCCATTCCCTCAAAACCTTAGTTAATAGACCAATGATCTCTTTTCTATATTAGTTTTCCTTTACTAGATTTTATATAAATAAAATTATACAATATATGCTTTTGTTTGTTTGTGTTTCTTCACTCAGTTAAACTATTTTGAGATTTATTGAAGTTGAGTGGAATTCAATTGCACTGTGATTTGTTCAACCATTCAGCAGACAATTGATCTTGAAGTTGTTTCCCGGCTATGGCTTTTATAAGTACAGATGCTATGAACATTTGTGAGCCTTTACTGACATACATGTTTATTTCTCTTGGAAAAACACCTAGAAAATGCAGATGGACCAAATGGTAAATGTGTAATTACTTTTTAAATAAATTATCACATTGTTTTCAAAGTAACTGAACTATTCATTTCACATTGATATTAAAGTTCCAATTTCTTCATGTCCTTCTCAAGCCTCGGTATTGTTAGCTTTTCAATTTTAGCCATATTAATAGTGCTATTACATGGTGGTTTTCATTTGAAATGTTCTAATGCCTAATGATAATGATAATTTTTCATATGCCTATTTACCATATTTATGGCTTCTTTAGAGAAGTGTATGTTTTATACAAGCTTTATACAAGTTTGTTATATTTTAATATTGACTGAAAGTTTTTATATATTCTGAATGCAAATCTTATATTAAATCTATTTTTTCCAAATAAGACTTTCTATGTTTTGGGATATTTTTTAATTTGATTAAGAGTAAGATTTAAAGAGAAGGAAGTTTTTCATTTGTGTGTATGTATTAATTTGTGTTATTTATTTAAATGTTTTTTGTTTAGTTTATTAATTTGCAGGGAGCTTTTTATGTTGTTGTTTTCATAACTTAAGTTCACAAAAAATTATTGTACTATCTTTTCTACTAAAACATCTGAGGTTTTATACTTAGGTAAATTAAACATCTTGACTTCAGTTTTATAAGTGGTGGTAAATATCACTCAACTTTTTTTCTCCCAATGTATATTCAATAGCTATATTATCATTTGTTGAAAAAGACAACCCTTTCTGGAACATTATCCTCTGCTTTCTTTAAAACTTAATTGTTCTATGGGTTGAATCTGTTTTTACACTTTATAATTGTTTCCATTAAATTTATAGGCCTTTCTTAATGACAATACCTGTATTAAAACTTACTCCATGTTTTGCTTTTATTGAAAAGCTTTCATGGCTATCTTGAGAGAACATAAAAAAGCAGTGAGAATAGGGTTCCAATCCATACATTTACAGGTTTATTCCAAACAAAATACATTTAAATGTGCCTCTGATTTGTGGATGATCACAGGCAAATTCTCTCAATAATACACTTCTGTTCGCCTTGTTTAGGGGTCTTCGAAAAATCCAATCCAATCCAAATGATGGCTTCTACAGAGCTCTGCTGAGCTAATTAAATTCAAAGCTAAAAAGTTAGCAAAGAAAATCATGGGGTGGTAGTTATAAAATCGTTTGTCAATTTGAGGATTAAGAATGCAGGG
>NW_022111368.1:1262477-1267253 GCF_000313985.2 Echinops telfairi
AAATAAAACATTGTCTGGTCTTTTGTGCAATGCCAGTCTCACAGTTGTTACATTTGAACTCCTTGTGGCAGCCACCGTGTCAGTTCATTTCATGGAGGGACTTCCTATTTTTTTTTGCTAACACTGCACTTTTCTAAATATGATGTCATTTCCTGGTAACACGGAGCTAGTCTTTCCCAGGTATATATCCAAAGTATGAAATAAGCTTTCCTAAACTTACTTCTAAGAAGCGTTCTATTTGTATCTCTTCCAAGACAGAGTTGATGTTTTTCTGAGAGTCCGTGGTAAATTCAATAATCTTTGTCCAAGCCGTACTTTTCGTTGATCAATTTTCTCATTTATGAAACAATTGAAAACACCATGGCTTGGCTTAAATATATGTTGGTCCTCAAAGTGACATCTTTGTTTTTAAGACTTTTAGAAAGTCTTGTGTAGCAGATATACCGACCGCAACACGTTGTTTTATTTATTTTTAAACCTTTAACTATATATTCCTAGAGATTTACAAAGCTTATTATCAGTTTTACTTTCCTACATAATCCTACATGATTCCTACATAATCTATTTCATTGCATTCATTTCAGTCATCTTAATGTAAAAGTAACCATCCCACCTCCTTCATGAGTTTCCTAACTTAATTTCTCCTTCTATCCTAATGTTTCTGAACTTGGTTCTTGGGTAAATACCACCACCTCCTCGGTCTCATAAGATGGGCTATTCTAAGGTATATATGTACCCATTGGTATTGTTATTCCAATACACATTCATCTACTGTTGGGCTGTAAATTAAGCTGCAGGGAAGTTCATTTCCATATTTGAAGTATGCCTAAGGACAATGGTCTCTAGGGTTTCACCAATATTTATCCAATGAGCAAACTTATTTTTTTCCATGATCTTGAGTTCCATTCCACATTTTTCTATGGAGGACCTTCTAATGTGAGCCACTGCATAGTAGTTGGTCATGGTAGCCAGGTGACATTGAGCTCTTCTCGTCTCAGGCTCATGAAGACTGACATTCCCTTGATATATTAATCTATTGAGTGTATTGTTTCTCTCTGTTTTAGATTTTAATCACTCATATTTCATCCTCATGGGAGGAGAAATAGTACATTAGATGACTACATATGAGCGTTAAGGACCCCAATCTTTTTTTTTTTTTTCATATAGTCTAGATGTTCAGAATATTGATTGAATAAGTATGGTGGAAGGATACAACTCTAACACACACCTTTTCTGATTTTAGATAATGCAATATTTCCTTGTTCTGTTTACCCAACTACCTCTTGGTCTATGTACAGTTTTCATATGAGCACAAATAAGTGCCTCAAAATTCCCATTTTTCAAAATGTTATTCAGAGCCTTTTTTATTTACCCTCATAAATGATCCTGGTTTTTTTTTGTCATAGATACTAACAAGCTGAATCTAAAATTTATATGGAAATAAAAAAGAAATACATTTTTTACTTACCCTCATATATATATTCATGGTATGGCTTATGTGTTTTAAATTCAGCTTGTTAATTTTGGGGTTAAATTTTCTTGAGATTTTTAATAGGATTACATTTAAAGTAATCATAATTTGGAAATAATTGGCATTTTAACAAAATTGAAATTACCTATGAATAAAACATACCCATTCATTTATTTAGAACACATTTAATGATTCTCATAATACTTTGTAATTTTAATTGCAGTATTATTTAATGTATTTTATCAGTTTATCCTTAAGTATATGATTTTTACTTAATGTAAAAGATATTTATTGTTTAAAATTTAAATATTAGACTATTGTTTGCTGGTATTTAAAAATACAAATGATCTTTTATATTAGACTTTTATAGACTCATACATGAATCCTTTTGTTAGTATCTGTGACAAAACACTTAGCAATTGAGGTGGATTCCACCAATTTTTCCATATTACAGGTGGATATAAAAATGATTTATTTATGTCCAATCTAGATGCTATTTTTTTGCCTCTCTATTGCTTTTTATTGCCTTGCTGCTATGACTAGAACTTTCAGTACCAGATGGTCAGAGCAGATGAACCGAAGGTTCATCAGCAAATGCTTCTGGTCATCTTCACTTTCAGTAAGCAGTGCTGTGTCATCTACTGTAGATTGTTCCAGATCAGGACTAGTTGCATCAGTCCATCATAGGGCTCAGTTTATGTGGTTAACTCTGTCGGTCACATATCACAGTGTTTCACTCTCTCATGCCCCGTGTCTTGAAAACCATTATTTTATATGTTCTGCTTCCATTTGTTTGTTTTATTTCATAAAAGATGACCCATCGGTGTTTTCAGGGTGTTTTTTTGAACACTTTGACCAGAGTGCTATTCTACCTTGGTGATTTAAATACTTAATGTTGATATCAGTATTCTTCTCTTTTGCTTTATCTTTCTTGAGAATCTCATAAACATTTATACTTTTATTGTCATTTATGTACAAATGAAGACCATTTATATAGAAAATGACTTTATTTACATATCCTGTTTCAGTTTCCTTGTTTGAATTCCAAAGGCATTTTCAATCACCAAGTCTACAAAAATCCGAATGAAAATTTCACAGATGGATCAAACTTTACATGTCTAAAATGAAGTCAAGCTCACCACACCACATACTATTAAATTTCTTTTCTCAACAAATGGCAGTGCCATCTATTATTCATGTCAGAAACTTGGAAATCAACCATGACTCTACCCCATCCCTCAACTCCCACTCAATCAACAAGTTCTGTTGAGTCTACCACCATAAATATGTTTAAAAATCCATTCATGGTTCCTTTCAACTACCCATCATCTCATTTCCTTTCAGTCACCACCCCATCACTTTATTTCCAACAAGGGCCACTTAAACAATATCCTTACATGTCAGCTGGCATCATTTTGAGCCATTTTATATCCTATTCTCCACATAGAAGTCAGACTGACATTTTAAAATGTCAAATACAATTAGGTCATTGTCTTTCTTAAAGACTTTGCTGGCTCCACCTCGTTATTTTAAGAATCTAATCCATATATTTTTAGATTGTTTAAATGTGCCTCAGTTATATGATTTCTAGCCATATACTTCATATGCACTCAGTTCTATTCTCACATTTCCTTCTTTCTTTTTTATTGCTTATTCAAACTAGTTATGTTTATCCTTGCTTGTGCATTTTCACATATGTTATCCCCTCTTCTTGGACTATCCTTCTTTAAAAATTCCACTTCTTTACTTGATTATATTCTATGTATTCTATGAAGATGTGTTGAGATACCACTTCTTTAGATAAATCTCAGCTTGTCCTCTTCAATAAAACTAATGTGTGTAATTATTTCTTTTTATCTCTCCATTGATAGTTTTAGGAACCTATGGATATTGTACAAGGTGCTGATTTACTTAAAGATAGCCTTCGAAGAGGAGTCACCGGGTACTTCAAATGGTTAGCATCCTGTCCTATCGACTTCAGAAGAGTGTCTTGAAAGGATTCACAATCTACTTTCAAGCAATTGGCTCATGAAAACCTGATGTAGCATAGTTCTGCTTCAATCCTTGGGAGGTCAACATGAGTCAGAAATATATCCCAGAGCCTTTGGAAGGGCAGTATTGGTGGTTTAGGGATGAATTCTAATGCTCCATGAGAGAGACTTACATTTGATTCCTGGTGAATAAACTTCCAGGATAGCCAATACCTGTTTGTCAGTGGAGGCCAATGTGTTGCTATGATATTAAGCAGTTATGATTTAAACTTCCTGACTAAGAGAGACACAGAAGAGAGTCTGGGCAATTTATTCTAGAAAATCAGCCAGTTAAATCCTATGATTCCTGCTTGTGTTTTACATGACTTTCTGTATATGAAATTCAGAGTAAGAAAATCTTTAGAGATGGCAACTTGAATAACTAGCTAGGGCTGTGGCAGAGGGGATTGAGGAAAACAGGGGAGCTGACAACAGTGAGAACAAGAAAGAAGAAGCTGTTCTGACATTGAGTGTGATGATGATTTCACAACTCTTAATATTGAATGATTAAATTTCATGATATATGAGGTATAAACAAATAAGACTATTTTAAAAGCCCTATAAATGATAATGGTTCGATCAGACAGCATTTTGTTTCACTATTCATGTGGTCACCATGAGTTAGAGTCCACTTGAAAGTAGTTAAAAACAGCTACCACCACTTGGGGAGTACCACCTATGCATATATTTGTGCCTTTAACTATCTTCACGCACCTTCTCTTCCTTTACTATCTCTCCAGTTCACTGTTGTTATGTTTGCTAGCTCTTGTCAAATTGATTCTGACTCTCGGTGAGTCCCTGTGTGCACACGAGGACTATACTCCACAGGGTTTTCAAGTTTGTGGCTTTTACAAAGTAGATTCCCAGGCCTTCCTTCAAAGGCACCTCTGTATGAATTCAAACCTTTTAGATAATAGTGGAGTACTTAAGCCTTTGCACCAGCAGAGAGTCTTCCTACTCTACAGTAGAGTTTTTTGTGTTTGTTTTTTATTTTTCATTGTGAATTAGAAAGTACTGGCACTTCACATAATCATTTTTATACTTAACTTAAATCACTGATCATAACCCCCAATAGCATGCCCTACTACCCTTTTTATTGATTGATTAAAAAAAATTTATTAAATACTTTTATCAGGGGCTCTTACAGCTCTTATTACTATCTATACATTCACCCAGTGTGTCAAGCACATTTGCACGGATGCTGCCATCATCATTTTCAAAGCCTTCTCTTCCCACTTGAGCCCCTGATGCCAGCTCCCCATTTCTTCCCCCTCC
>NW_022111368.1:1268541-1269465 GCF_000313985.2 Echinops telfairi
CCTGGGGTGATGTCCAGCAACTATGGCAGGGGCCAAACCCAATCCAGGGATACACATGGCAGCCAACTATTAAGAGGGGGAAAGAAAGAGGGAAAAAATCATGGGTAGGAGGGGAGGGAGAGAGAGACTAGGCTTCAACTTGATGCATCAAGACATGAATACAACATATCGGCATGTACCAGAGAACCAATAGAGAGGTCTGTAGGACTGGCCCCATTCCCAACTATGTGGACACCACCACCCCCTCAGAAGAATGCACTTCAGAGGACAGCCCTGGGGCTCTAGTTTGGGAAGAGGAGCACATCTGATTAGAGCACACTGGAGAAAACAAAAAGGGTTGGAGAGGGAGGGGAGGACATCCTTAGCCACCAATCCCCAAGGACAATATGCCTGCTTGGAGCAGACAACGCACAGAGATAGTGCCAGCCCCACCAACAGATATGACATTCCTCACTAAACCATAGTGCTGCAGGGGACAATACTGGAGAAACAGTGAGTGAATTGTGCACAATCTGACCCCATCACGCTGGGGTGAAACACCAAGGGTATGCGACAGAGCAGCAAGGGAAGCAAAGTGATGAAATACCAAAAATAAACTTTGGAGACAGAGCATGGCACCCCATCAGACTCGACAGTCTGAAAGACCAACAAACAGACGAACTATTTATAGGCCTTTCCATTTATGTCAGTGGCTTTCTTTATGTTGTTTTGGTTTTGTTGTTGTTGCTGCTGCTATTGTTTTGTTGGTCTTGACTTCCGTTGTTGTTTTACTTGGCTTTGCCAAGGTTTTGCGCTTATTAATCTATCTGCATGTCTATCTAGATAAGATAGGGCAGGATAAATAATTAGGAGATGAAAAGAATGGGACCAGTGGTTCCTGGGGTACACAGGAGAAGGGGAGATGGGAGAAAGGAAGTGGAGAGT
>NW_022111368.1:1270807-1272176 GCF_000313985.2 Echinops telfairi
GGATTTGTTTCTCTATTCTACCCGGACCAACACAGTACTTATTTCTTTAAAGTAAATACCAAGTAAAGGGGATGCTGGTATTTCAATACTTTTTTTGTTTGAGGAAGCATCATACTGCAAAGTTTTGCAGTTCCACCAGCAATTGTGAGGGCTACAATTTTCTGCCACCTCTCCAGTATTTTTTTATCTTCTGTTTTGTTGATTTTGCTATCAATACTAGGGTGAGGCTGTATCCCATCATTCTTTTGATTCACTTTTCTCAAATGGCATGTGATTGGGAGAATTTTTTCATATGTGTATTGGCTCCCTGGATATCTCCTTTGTTAACTGTCTGCTCATTTCCTCTGCCCAAATTTTAACAGAATTATGCATCATTTTTAATGACATGTTCAAAGATTCTATTAGAGATTTTTCCCTTGTCCAATGTATTCTTGTCAATTTTTTTTCACAGTCTGTGAGTTCACTTTTAACTTTTCTGGTGAAGCCTTTAGATGGACACATGCCCCTTAGCATCTTTCAGAAGATTCTTGTCTTGAATTTTATCTTCTACTATGTGTGTGTATGTTTTGTTATGTTTGCTAGCGTATTTATGCCACAGAGTAGGGCCATCAATTTTGTCTCTATTTTCTCATTGACATTCCTTACAATTTTAGGAATTATAGATAGGTCTTTAAACTTCCTTGAGTTCTTCTTTGTATATAGAGTCACTTATGAGTACTCTTGAATTCTTTTGCAAATGGAAATCAAATTTTGCCAGAAACATCTGTTGACTCGGTGACCTTCCTTGTGCAATGTATTTTATCCCTTTGTCTAAATCAATTGTCTGTATGTGAATGGATGTATTTCTAGGTTCTCTATTCTGTCCCGTTGGTCTACCTATTATATGAGTATGAGGTTGTTTTGGCTACTTTAGCTCTGTAGTAGCTTCTGAAACCTAGAAGGGAAGGGCTTTGTACTTTATTTGCTAGTGGTTTGTCAATATTTAAAATGCTTCAAAGAATTAACTTGTCATCTTAAATTTTTCTGTTTTCTAATGTATTTATTTTTCCTTAATCTATTTTATTTGTTTTCTTCGGGTGGCAGAAAGTTTATTTTGTTGTTCTTTTTCTAATTGGTGGAGATGATGGGTTAAAACATTTATTTGCGTACTCTCGTTTTCTGACGTGTGCGTGGCTTTTACTGTGTCCCAATTATAGTTTTATTCTAGTTTGTCTAAAAGACTTTTAAATTTAGCTTGCTTGTTTCTTCATCTACCTAGTAGTTTTTAAGCAAAGTGTAGTTCAGTTTCCATGTATTTGATTTCTTTTTCTTGAATTTCCTATTATTGATTTCTAATTTTAATGGCATCACACAGAATGTAGTTTTTAAA
>NW_022111368.1:1273791-1277706 GCF_000313985.2 Echinops telfairi
ACTTCCTCTCTGTTTGAATATTTTGTATCTACACTTCCCCCTCTATTGCTTCATAATTGCCTTTATTGTAGATATTTTGGTTCCCTATTTTCAGTCTAACATATTTATTATATTTTGAATCCTGCTTTAACTGGCTTGATTTTTGGTGATAATATCTTGTGCTTTCCTCTTAGGTTGATGTCTGCTCTTCTTGAGTCCCTGTCCAAAGAACTTCTGACATTTTTGGTAAGTTGATTATGTTTCCTTTTGAATTCCTTTAATTTAAACTTATGAGTCCTGATGGTCTAGTGGTTACACACTGGACAGCAATCAGAAAGTTCAAAATCACCAGCAGACCTTCATGAGAAAGATGGGACTTTCAACCTTCAGAGAGAGCTACAGTCTTAGAAACTCACAGGGGAAATTCTACCCTGTCTTAAAGGGTTGATTATGAGTCAACTCTATGGCAGTGAGCGAGTGAGTTTAATTAATCCTTATTTGTAAATGTGCTTATTTCTCCCTCATATTTGACTGATAATTTTGTTCAATATAGGATTCTTCATTGGTAATTTTCTCTTTCAGATTATTACATATGCCAACACATTACCTTCTTGCTTGCACAGTTTATGCTAGAAAATCCAAGCTTATGCTTATTGGTTCCCAAGTGTAGTTCACTTTTGTCCCCCCGAAGCTTCTCTCAGGGTGCTTCTTTCTCCATAGTGTCAGAAAATTTGACTATGCCAAGTTGTGTTGATCTTCGTTGGGGTACCATCATGTTGGAGGCTCTTTTATCTTCTTGAATGGTTACTTTTTTCCACTTTTTTGGTGTTGGAGAAACTTTCTTCCAATATTTTTTGTATTCTCTCTGTGACTTTTGGGTTTTTTTCCTATTGTGGAAAAGGAAAAGGTAGAAGTTCTTACTTTTCATTCTCCTCTGTTGTGACTGGCAATTTATTACTCAATCTTAGACTTTTTGATAGTCATTTTTTAATTGACTCCTCTTCTCATATATTGAAATCAAGAGATTTGTCTTCATGGTCATTAAGTTATCCTTCCATTACTTTAATTATATGACTTTACTTTTTTAAGGTGTTGTCTAATTCTATTATCTGACAATTAAATGTTTGGACTTCTATTCTTTTAATATTGTTATGTGTGTATGTGTGTGTTAGTTCCAATGCCTTCTCTTCTTCAGGAAAATCTTTTGGCTCTATAGAGTGGTCACTTGCTTGTGCCAGCTTCTCCAGCTTCTTTGTGTGAGTGCAAACAGTCTGTTGTTCCCATGAAATCATACGCAACTTTCAGAAGTGTGAGTACAGCTGGATCATTTGGTGACAGCTGACTCCATTAAGCAGTGCGTAAAAGAAAAAATAAAACAACAAGAAAAAGAGCAAAGCAAACAACAGCAACAGTGAAGTAACATAAGTTTGATTAAAAAAAAAAAAAAGAAAACAGACTAAGTCGCAAGCAACCATGTCCATGGAAATCCCACACATCCCCAGTCAATAGATCTGGATCCAACAGTTGCTTTATTTTTCTCAGCCACAGTGTTTATGTATCAAAGTCATACCAAGAGCTCACAAAATTGAATAGCCTACACTGATATAATGGTGGAGCTAGGGATATTTTCTGGCCAATAGTCCTTTTGAGGAGTTAGAGATTATTCCAAGCCTCTTGTGTCCTGTATCTCCCTACTGGTGGTTTATCAAATATCTTAAGAAGAAAACCACAAGAATAAGCAAACAACAAACAAGCAAACCAAATGTTGCTGTTGTTAGATGCTAAAGAGTCAGTTTTGACCTTCTACAACCACTGTGTCAATCCATCTCATTGAGGGCTTTCATCTTTGCCTCTGCGCCTCTGTTTTACCAAGCTTAATGTCTTTCTCCAGGAACTGACCTCTACTGAAAACTTATCCAAAGTATGTCAGATGACAGTCTCAACATCCTTGCTTCTAAGGAAGATTCTGGACATAATTCTTCAAAGACAGATTGGTTTGTCCATCTAAGGAAGTTCACATGTCAGTTGCCTTTGGTATTGTTGAAAAAAGGTAGTTGCAAAAAAAAAGGTATTTGCTATGAAAAAGTTGATGGTTTTACAAAATTCTATCATATGATTTCCAGCTTCATTTCTATTACTAAGACCATATTTCCCACCAACTACTGTTCCTTCCTCATGGTTTCTAACTTTTGCATTCCAATTACCAATAATAATCACTGCATTGTGATTGCTTGCTTGATCAATTTCCAACTGAAGCCATTGGTCAAATTCTTCAATTTCATCATTACTGAAATTTTGGGTCAATGCTTAAATTTCAAAAATAGTTGTGTTGATGGAAATTCCTTAAATGGGGATTGATAAAACCTATCCCAGACAGAACTGTATCTCATGATGGATTCTGCAATGTCCTTTTTGACAATGAATGGTGTACAGTGCCTCTTAATTGCATTACTCACTGCACTGTAGAACACAGAAATTTCTGATTCAAAATGGCCAATGTGTTTCCATTGCAGCTCACGAATGCCTAGGATATTGATATTTATGCATTCTGTTTTATTTTTGTGGACTTCCAATTTTCTTTTATTTACACTTTGCATATCCTAGGCTCATTATCAGACTTTTGCCGCTATTTCCCCTTACCTTACATCCTGCCCCTCCAACACGAAAATTCCAAAGGCTGCGCTCCTACAGACTGTACCTGACTCGTGTCAGGATGGAGATCCACATTCTGAGAAATCAGGTCCTCCTCACTCAGGTTTCCAGTGACCTCAGACCCCAGGGAGTCCATCTTCCAGCACTTTCTCCGACAATGACAATGTTCAACGTCCATTCTTTAGATCTGCAGGCTCTCACATTTGAAATTCTGGTGATAAAGCTCCCAGCATCACAGCAACACACCAGCCTCCACAGTGAGAAGAATTGACAGAGAAGTGGTGAAACAAACAAAATGGCTGCTGTTTTTTCCCCCTCAGACCACCATCCCAGGGACCTCTTCATTGCCTGCCAGGAGGTCTGAGTATTGGAATTGGTTTTGAGAGGTAGAAAGATTAGGGAAAGAGGGGTTGTCTCCACTGAATGCCTACAGGAAACGAAATTTAACTGTCCATGCCACAATAAAGGGTTTGCAAAGAAATCAGGCACACTAATTAGACACGTATGGGGAAATCCAGCACTGGGAGTGCTCAGACCCAGGTCACCTAGGCCTAGGTGGAGATCAACCTGAGCACACCCAGTTTAGGCACCAGCAACATTATGTCACAGAGGTGCGCCTGAATTTAGCCACTAAGATCGGCTAATACCCTCAATCAGAACCTCCCCCCGGCCTCCCCCCCAATCTCTTCAGCTAGTGGGGATAAGAGGGGTTAAATAGCAGACTGAGGACAGGCCATACCCTTCTTTCAGGTCACTCTCTTGCAGGTCAGGGGGTGGGATCTCTTATCTGTGCGTGACCCGTGCAAGCACACCCCCACTCAGGGTTTGCACTCTTTCTTCTTTTACTCTTTCTTCTTTTTTGGCCCCAGTTTTTCACGTGGTTTTCACAGTCACCTGAAATGGCCATGCTCAGTTGTGAAATCTTATGCAATCCCATGCGTGGCCTTGCAGACTTATCCCAGCTAGATGTACTTTGTGAGACTCTAATACCTGAAACTTCCCTTTCCCTCATAAAAGTTACCTGGATTTACAAAAGTGCATCTGCCGCATGAATTCCAGCATTGAGAAGGAAGGACCGATGAAAACCATCCTAGGAACCTATCATTTTTGCTCTGTAACTCCGATAAACCTCTGGATTCCACCTTCGGGGTGAGCTACCCAGACTCCGGACAAAACCTTCTTGTCTGAGAGCCGGTAAAATCCCTCTGCCTCACTTTCAGTCGCACTCTGAGTTAGTTAATTGTGCCAGCCTGGCCGATAATCACATGTGGGGCTAATTGAAAG
>NW_022111368.1:1278065-1331346 GCF_000313985.2 Echinops telfairi
GCACATTTTCTTTACATAAAACTCTCTCTTATACATGAGTTGCTGTGGATTTGTTTCTCCAAAGTACCTAGACTAATACACACTCCTCTGTTTTGGACCTCACCTTTCAGCACTAGTGATGGACTTTTGAAGTGTCAAATGTCAACTGGGAGGCTTGCAGTTAGAAACCACCAGTCTCACTGGGAGGGAGATGGGCACTTCTGCTCCTGTCCCTGGCTACAGACCTGGAGGTCCTTAGGAACATTCAGCCTTGTCCTAAGAAGCTGCTGTGAGTAAGAGCTGACCCTACAGCAGTGAACCTGTGACCTACTGCATCCGGAGTCACAGGTAAAATGTTGGCAACCACCCGCTCTGACAAGATGATGCTGGAACCCTGTACCACACCATCCTCCATGTGTCTGCCTTCCTACTCCCCTATGTGACTCCTGCTTCCATAGTTTGCCACCTGCACCTTTGTAACCCTCCTTCTCTCTGAGGCCACTGGAGGAGTGGAGCCAGTGCAACCTGTACAGATCCTGCACTCCTGTTCCCGAGTGCTCCTTCCACCTGCCTTTACCTTTCGGGAACATTTCACCCCATGGTTGCTGCCTTCCTTATTACCTCCACCTGCTGCCTGCCTGTGCTGTTTAATCTGCTGGTTTCTCAGGAGGAGTGCACCAACTCTTCCACACATTTTCACTACTCTCAATCCCCTGACTTCTCTACTATTTTTCAGGACAGCTGAACATGTGAATCTCTTCTGACTCATTGCAACATAGAGACCCTTACTCCAACCCCCTGGTCCAACCATGTGTTCCTGGAGGCCAGTGCCCCTCTGATTCTCCAAATATCCTCCTTCCAATTTATAGATGAGCCAGATTGCAAGGGAGCACCTTTTCCTTTTGCCAAGCATTTGCCAAAAGACATTTGGAAGTAAGATCATGAGTGATTGTTAATCCTGCTGTTTCCAAGACCACTTAAGAGGCTTCTTAAAGACATCCTGTGCCTTCTGCCTCCACATACAGTGGATAGACTCATACACCAGGCTATTTGCATCCTCTGCTCAATTCCATAGAGTTGACTGTATACAGACTAGGCCATCAGACAAATGCTATTGATGCCTCCTATTAGCTAGTGGTCTCTTTCAATGGGTTTTGATGATGCCACCCCTGAACTGGTGGTACCCTAATGCCTGGCTTGCTATCCAAAAAATAGTTGGGCCTGGCCATCCAGCTTAAGGGTAGGTCCTGACAACATCAAGGACAGAGACATCCATCTGGGCCCTCATTTCCCATGGCACCAGAACCTCTGGTTAAAAGGGCCCTGTGATACCCGGCACTACAACCTTTTGCTGTGTGTTTTCTAGATGCCCAAGCAGGGGTCTGTTCCTCAGGCAACACTTTTGCACTGCATCCTTTGAAGTCGTTTAAATTTGACCCAACAAAGCAGAAACTAGCATTCTTCTGCAACCCCATCTGGCCCTAGTAGATTGTAGGTGACAAGGAACCCTGGTCAAAGCATGGCATACTGTCCATCCCTACTCTAATACAATTACAGCTTTTCTGTAAGGGGATAGGAAAGTGGGCTGAAATCCGTATGTCCACGCATTTTTCCTCTTGAGAAATTATAACGGCTTTTGTTCTCAATGTACTAAAGACCCTATAAAGGACCCATTGTCTGTAGCTGAGATCCTTCCATCCCCCAGCCCAACCATACTACCCTCTGATATTAAACCTGTAGGGCCCCTCCAAAGTTCTACCTGTGGTAGAGGCTTCCAGAGATTGTGGTTCTCAGATGATTCATAAGCCTTTCCTCCTAATTGAACTCAAGCAGATTAAGAGTGACCTAGGCAGTTACTCAGACAATCCAAAAGAGTACATAGGTACCTTTTGGCACCTGTCCCTGGCCTATGGCTTGTTTTGGAAGGAGATAATGATAATTCAAGGACAAACTATAACAGGTTTTGAGGAAGCATGAGTACTAAAGGAAGCTAAGTAAATTTGCAAATGTCTAACGATGGCCATCACAACCTTTCATAAGAGGGACATGGAGCAAGGTGCTTGGGCTTAGAAGAAGGAGCCAAAGAAAGATGCTAGACGTGTGTAGGTACTGGACACCAGTGCTAACCAGTGCCTCCCAGGTTCCAAAGAGCCGTACACAGGGTCAAAGTGCTATGTGTGTCGGCATGTGCATCCCTGGAATGCCCTAATAGAGGTAGGCCTCCATAAGGGCCATGCTATCGCTGTCAATAAACTGACCACTGGCAGCGCTCTTCCCTCTGGGGAAGACCCAAGAGGAGAGAGATCTGAAGCAGCCCAGTCAGATGGCCTAGCAGCAAACAGTTGCTGTCACTGCTCTGGCACCCTGGTGGTACACGGCTGTTGGCAGGGAGGCCAGTGCATTGTTTTCCTACTTGCTGCTGTCTACTTTCTCCTAAGCACCTTCTTCAGGCTCCAAGCCATAGCTTGGCCCTGAGGACCAGCTTACCATCTCCACTGTGCTTGGAGACCGCGATCTTCAAGGAAAGTAGAAAGAATTAACCAACTGTAAACTAACCCTCAGGAAATGGACATGAGAGACTCAGAGGAACTGGAAACTGCACTGCCCGTAGTTCTGCTACATCTCAGAATTTCCCCCTGGCGCTCTATGTGTTCACACCCCTATGGAGTTTTATATAGGTGGCCTTTGCTCCTAACATAGCCAGCTTTAAATGCTGAAGTGTCCTTAATATAGCAAAATTCCATAAGAGTAGCCCAATGCCAAAAGGCATGCCATCAATATGGGCCAAGGGAAAAATAGCTAGCTCCCCCAATGCTCAGCTCCAGCCAGTCTGGAAGGGTCCTTTCCCAGTAGTTTGATTTACCACTACTGCCATGAAAGTTTCAGGACAGTGTGTGTGGATCCACCGTTCTCGTGTAAAGCTGTGAAGGCTATTGGAACCAGCTCGCTCAGATGCAGAGCAAATGGAGCAAGGTAAGCACACACGCAAACCATTGGACTGCCTTAAGATGGTGTTTCATTGACTCCAGGAGACAGAAAAGTGCTCTGCACAAAACCTTACCCCAACTCCACAACAGTCTTTAAGTTCCTAAATGTTATGACACAGTTCTGGTGTTAAAGTAAGCTTGGAGGTTATGCCTGTCAACCCAGTGTTAAGGATACTTTCTGAGATTTCATTTGGAATCTTCCATTGTGAGACTAAGCTGCACCTCCACGGCCATTGCCATCCCATAGTTCTTGCCCCCTAGCCTCACCTAAACAGCTCACTCTCTTTGTCTCTTCGAGAAGCCATTAGATTACAAATGACACCTACCAGATTTCCATCTTCAAGATCACTCCTAACATCTGGATCACCTCAACCTCATCCACCAGGGGCCCTGAGTAGATGGCAATCCCTCCCAAGAGAGCAGAAGGATATGGATCCCAAACCCCTCTTCATGCCCATTTGTCAGTAGGAGGTAGCCAGAAGGACTGTCTCCACCCAGTATCTCCCAATCATTTTTGTCCCTACTCTTTCAGTGGGGAATGAAAGATAGACAGATCAAAGATAAAGGAGGTTATCTCCACCAAATGCCTACACTAAACAAAAAATCAGCTGCTCATGTCACAATAAAGGGGTTGGAAAGAAATCAGGCAAACATTACACATCTATGGGGGCAATCCAAAACTGAGAATGGTCAGACTTAAGTCACCAAGGTCCAGGTGGAGATCATCTGGGCAGACCCACACTAGGCACCCGAGACATTACATGTGCCTGAATTCAGCCTCTGTGACTAGCCAATCCCCTCAACCGTGCCTCCCCCCAGGTGGGGGGGTATAGCAGACTAATGGGAGACCTCACTGCTTTCTCTCAAGTTGCTCTGTTTGCAGGTCAGGAGAGTGGGATCTCTCCCATGTGCGTGGCATGTATATACTTGTGTGCCTTCTTGCGCTCTCTCTCTCTCTCTCTCTCTCTCTCTCTCTCTCTGTGTGTGTGTGTGTGTGTGTGTGTGTGTGTATAGATGTAGACATAAGTGGAGAATTTTCCAACGACAGATTCTATATTCTGCTCCTTAGTTTCTTTAAAGGTTTGTTTGGTCCGCTAATCTACCCTTTCCTCAGAAAAAACAGGGCTTCAAATTTCTCCCCTGCTTAATCTTTTTGCCTTCTTCATTGTAGAGGAATTGAGTCATGTATCAAGCTACATTGTCATCTTTTATTGGAAATTCTGCAGTACAGTTTTAAATATTCAATGAAATCCAACTTAATAGCCAAAGAACAACCTCCTGTCGGGCCTCAAAATAAAAGATGAAAGAGAGTGAAGAGAACAGAAAGAAAGATACCAGTTCAGGGAAAACCCTGAAAACACAGTGACATGTATGCAATGGCAGAGTAATTTGAAAGTGTCCCCAGTTCTATTCTCGGCTGATTGTTGTTCACATTCAACAAATCTGTAAATGCACTGGCTCTCCTTGTGAGCATCTTCCTAAGGATGCAAGCTCCCCTTAATGTTCTTTTACAAGACCAATTTCTCTAATCCTTCATTTCTATAATACTATTCTAAGGATAAAGCTTTGGATAATGTAATTTGTTTTATATCTGTATGAGGGGGCCTCTGAGTATATGCCCTGTATAAGATAGCACAGCTAATCACTTTTAATAGTCAATGTTTTTAGAAATGTATATACTACACATGATGTATCCCCTGACATCTCTACTTTTGGCTTATACAATATATACTTTCAGGTGACGAGGCAGAAACTATAAAATGGTAACAAGAGAAAGACAAAATAAATTAAAAACTGTTCCCCAGATAATAATCAAACTTAGAGGGAGTGAAGCATATAATCATAGGAAATTTGAGGTTAAAACTGGAAAGTAATTTAAGAAAGCATAAAAATATCACTGTGTGATATTTAAAAATAAAAGCTATATATTAAATAGTGAATCTCAAAGATAAGCATTTATTTCCTCTCAAAATGAAATATTTGAAGGAAGCTGATTATCAAAAGCCTGTTAAATACTGTTACTATAATTACCTTATATCTATTTTCACATTTCCGATAGAGTAAATGGAGTGACCAATGTCAACATGCAGCATTTAAAAAGCCATTTCTTTAAGATTTAGAATACTTTTGCCACCCCTGGGGACATGCTTTGAATCTGGCAAGAACATTAGCTGATCTTGCTACTTCAATCTGACAGCTTCAGATTTTTAAAAGGGGGGAAAAGGCAGAACTAATGGATGCGAATAAGCTTAAAAGCAAGGGGACTTATCAATCACTGTAAACAGCTGTATTTTGGGAAGCTAATCGAGGTACCTCTAAGAACATAAAAAGTCAACAGAGATTTTTCTGGAAACTAATAATTTCAATCATTAGTCTTCTTTATTATTCTGTCCTCAACCTCAATCTGCCTACTTTGTTGTTTTTGTTTTGTTTTACGGGATTGTCAGAATAGTCTTGTCAGAATTGATTTTAAAAAATGCTCTTACATGCACTATTCTACTTTCTAGAAAAGAATAGCACAGTATCCACTTTTATGAAAAGATAATTCAGGATATGAATGAATCAAATCAAATTGTAAGAATGATTATAATCTTTTTTCTTCCCTTTCTTATTTTATAATAGAGAACATATATCCACAATACATCTATAATTGGTACATTACTGGGTAATGACTACAACTATTTATCTTTTTATTCAACCTTAGGCGCATAACATTTTACATATATATTTCAAAGAGCTTGAAAACATGATTATCTGCTTTGCTTTACAATTATTTCAAACTATCATCTTTTTTATTACTCCACAGGGGTCTCTCACCCATTCTTTTCCAGAACAAATTCATTTTAGAAGGGATTACTAGTGTGACAATGATTTGGGAAATACAATAAACCTTGTTTACTCCCTTGGAAAAGTGGCAAGTTTATTTAATTTATTCTCCACCCTCCTAAAAAACTGGGATTTCAAGTGGTTATCCTTAGAATTCTATAAAGAAAATACAGTCAAAATGAACCGGCCACGTGCCTGTTTCAAATACAATGAGGGTATGTTTCCTCAACCCCATAAATCACCTTGTCAGCAACCAGTGTCAACTGTCTTTGGTACAACAAGAATGGCATCAAGTTTAATTTCCTCCTGTTCATATGCATACACATTGGGGTGGTGCGAGATTGTTGAACCTATCCAGTGGTGCTGCTAAAGATAGGTCTGGAGAGTCAGAGCCATACAACCAAGAAAACGCTATTGAGCCATTCTGTTATTCAACACCGAGTTTCCAGGAGTAGAAATTGACTTGCTGGCAACTCATTTTTCTTTTTTATGTTTGTTTTGTAGGAACAAAATAGAATCTCTGGATAGGGTAAATTCTTAATAGGCTCAACAGCTATTTATAAAATTGGTGATTTGGATGGTTCAAGAGATACTTCATCTCAATCTACTTCTATGTATAGAAGTGCTTTAGTAGATAATTGCTTCAACCCTCAATTACTACCCATGAGATTAGCTGTCTTTCTTATGTGAAGAATATACCCGTGGAAATCTTATGGACAGTTCTCCTTTGCCCTATAATAGAGTTGCTATCAGTGGGAATACACTTAACTATAAACAACAAGAAGTATCACTATAGGTATACATCTAAATTTCCATAGACCATATATACTTGAGTATAAGCTGACCCAAATATCAGCCAAGGCACCTCATTTTACCACAAAACCTACATTTAAAAATGTGCTGAAAAACTCGGCTTATACACAAGTATATACAGTACATACAGGATTTTCAAAATAGTTTGTGGAAAAATCCCATGAATTTTTAATTCTATTTACCCATGACATTTTTTTTTAACTCTGTTGCTTTCTTAGGTACCATAGAGTCCGTTCCAATTAAAACGTACTCTATGTACACCAGAAGGAATCCCTGCTCAATCTTGGACCACCCTCACAATTGTTGGCATGGTTGAGCCCGTTGTTGCAGCACTTATGTCAGTCCATCGGACCGACGGTCTTTCATATGGGGTGCCATGAGCAGAAATTGTCAAAAAGAAGTAAGGTAATATCTCATCATCCTTGCTTCTAAGGTGAATTCTAACTGTATTTCTTCTAAGACAAATTTATTTGCTTTTCGGCAATCCATGGAACGTTTAATATTGTTCATCGGCATCATATTTTAAATGCAGCAATTCCTCTTCAGTCTTCTTTATTCAGTATCCAACTTTCTCATGCATGTGAGAAGAGTGAAAATACAATGTCTTGGGACAGGTGTACTTTAGTCCTCAAAGTAACATCGTTGCTTTTAAACTTTTAAGAGATCTTGTGCCAGAAATTTACCAAATGAAATGTGGCATCGGATCTCTTGATTCCTGCTGCCATGAGCATTCATTGCAGATCCAAGCGAGGCAAGGTCCTTGACAACGTCAATCTTTTCTCCATTGGTCATAATGCTACCTAGTGGCATTTTGTGAATATTTTGGTTTTCTTTAGCCTGAGTTGTAATCCATACTGAAGGCTGAAATCTTTGGTCTGCTTCAGCAAGTGCTACAGGTCCTCCTCATGTGCAGCAAGCAAGGTTTTGACATATTAAAACCCTAGTTTGTTAACAAGCCTTACTCTAAACCTGATGCTGAATTATTCGTATAATCTAACTGCTCTGAATATTTCTCTGGATACAATAAATTGGTGAAAGGATAAAACCCAGACCCACACATTTCTTGATTTAAAAAAATGCAATATTTCCTTTTTCTGTACAAACAACTGCCTCTCAATCCATGTACAAGTTCTGCATGCACACAATGAAGTGTTCTGGAATTTCAGTTCTTTTCAAGGTTATCCATATAAACATCTTTTTGGTGTTCTCTGCTGTGAGTCAAGATCCATCTGGCATGAGTAATGATATCCTTGTTCTATGCCCTCTATGTAAATCACATCTTCACTTTATTTTGTTCTTTAAATTCAATATATATTGCATGTTTTCTTCCTTTGTGGTTTTCTATCACTAAGGTTGTGCACATTTAGTCATAATATTTATTTTGTCTTCTTTAGCTGCCCTTTGAAATTTTGTATTCATCTCTTTGGCTCCATTATTTCTTCCGTGTGCCTTAGCTAGTCTACATTTACAAGCAAATTTCAGAGTCTCTTTTGAAATCTGCTTTGGTACTTTCTTTTTTTCTGCCTTTTAAATGACCTTTTAATAACCCCTTGCTTTCTTCATGGATTATGGTCTTGATGTCCTCCCAGAGCTCATCACATTTTCCATCTTTAATATTTAGCGCATCAAATTTGGCTTGAGAGGTCCTCAAATTTCAGGTGGAATAGACTGAAAGTCAGATTTTGAGTCTTGTTGACTTCTTCTCATTTTATTCAGCTTAACACTAAACTTACATATGAGCAATTGATCGTCTGTTCCATAGTCAGCCCCTGGCCTAGTTTTAGCTGCTAGTACTAAGTTTCTCCATTGTCTCTTCTCACCGATGTAGTCAATTTGATTTATGTATATTTCATCTGGGAAAGTCCATGTGTGTAGCCGATGTGATAGCTAGGTTTCTGTGCCAACATGGCTCACAAGAGCATGTGGGTGGAGTTTATCCTGTCACAGATTGATTGGAGGGCAACTGAGATAAATGATTCTCTGAGGCTGGCCTCTTCCACTTTCTCACTGGTGATCAGACCAGTGTGTTACTGACTGAGTTTGCTGCTCTGCCTCATCCATGTGCTGCACTATCTGTGGGCAAAGCCAACCCGCCAATTGTGGTGGAGTCTGTCCCTGTTCTGTGCATAGCTACGTCTTGAGACCCCATTGTGACCTGCTTTGCTACGCTGCTGTTGTGCTACTGGCCTCTATCTGCTTCTACTTCTTATCTTCCTCCTATTACTGCCTCACCTTGCCATGTCTCCTGCCTGCAAGCTGACTCTGCTCATCTTGCCCCCGAGTAGACTCCATACCTCTCTCCAGCTACTTTGTCGTTGGCTTCCTAGACCTTGGACCAGAGGCCAGCATGGGTAGGAAGGACCTTCATTACATTAATTATCCCTCAAAAGTAAGTGGACTGAGCCCTCTGTAAGACTGTATATTCCTCCTCATTATATAAACCTATCCTTTTATGTAGTTATAAGTGTCCTGGTTTTGTTTCTCTAGAGAACCCTGCCTAACACAGTTGCCACTGGTGTCTTTGAAAACAGGTATTTTCTATGAAGAAGTTATTGGTCTTGCAAAACCTATATGTGATCCTAACCGTTGTTTTTATCACTAATACCATATTTTCCAACTACTGTTTCTTCCTCTTTGTTTTCCACTTTTGCATTTCAATTGCCAATCATTATTGGTGTAGGTAGCTGGTGTTAAATTTCATGCTATTTAACTTTAAATTTTAAATCCATTTATATGTAAATGTTTTCTGTTTGTCTGGAAAAAGAATACATTTTTTTTTCAAAACCAAGTTCTGTTTGTAACTTCCATGAACATATCCTGACATACCAAGTACAGTCAATTAAATTCTATTGGTGCTATCCACAGTTGCTGGAATTCATTACATTCTAATCTAGCCATTCTCAACCTGTGGGTTGCGACCCTTTTGGAGGTCGGACAACTCTTTCATAGGTGTTGCTGATTCATAACAGTAGCAAAATTACAGTTATGAAGTAGCAACAGAAGTAATTTTATGGTTGGGAGGTCACCACAACATGAGGAATTGTATTAAAGGGTCGTAGCATTAGGAGGGTTGAGAACCACTGTTCTAATCCAATTTGTGAGTTTATATTATGTTTATGTGTCCATAATTATAGGCAAGGATGGTGAGGCTTCATCTCAGCATCTCACATACTTTGGACATGTTATCAGGACAGTTTAAATCCTAGAGAGGGATGCTATTCACAGTAAAGTAGTAAGGCAGCAAAAAAGAGGACTGGGAAGTGATTTGCTCTCTTAAACATAGGATCGCTGTGAGTCAGAACCAAACAATAACAACAACCAGTTTGGGTAAGGGCTCCTTGCTGTATGTTAGATTTTGGAAACCAGAATTCCAACTCATAAACTAATAATGATTACCAGTTTATATCATAGTATATATTCAATTAATATAAGCTATTATCACATGAAGGAAGAGGCGTTATCTACCTTGTTCACATATGTGAGCATATTCCAGGATAGTGGCAACTGATAAAGCCATGATAGTAGATATTCCAGAAAAATAGCATTTGAGGCTACATGGTTTCTCATAAAATCAATATGTCATAGTGGGTACTACTGATCTACTTTCTCTCAGATTTGCATTTCTGAATAAAATTATATTTTATTCTTCACCTCTTGCTGCAAGAAACTGCCTCCCCCTTGGGGCAGGGCATCTGAGGGGAGGCGTCTGCCTTCCCCTCCACCCCCCACTCCCCTCAAGCTGCTCCCACCCCTGCATGGTACCTGAAATAAAAGACACCTTGATCCTGACAAAATAACAAAAAACACTCTTTAAGGGAAGCAACATTTAGTCATCATTTATGCAGTAGCTGAGTTCTATAATGACGCCTTAAATAATGAAATAGCAAATACTCAGTAATTGCTCTGGAGACAACACAATGAAGTCTCTGTGAGCCTCTGATTTCAACATATATCACCTGATCAGTATATAACTGCACTTTCATATGAATTTTTATTTAAATACATCTTTATTAATTTATATTGTTAATTCATTAATTTTGAATTTATGACCAGCAGCACTAGAACTTTTTGCTGAATGAAGTTTATCTAATATATGTATATCCCTGACATAAGGCAAGTCAAAGCCTACTTACGCTTTGTTATTAGGTGCCGTCAAGTTAGTTCCCACTCAGACACCCAACATGAATGTGGCAAAAAGATCACACAAATAAACACTGCTTTGTCCAAAGCCACCCTCAAAATTATGTTCATGCTCAAATCCCTTTTATAACCCACTATGTCCACACACACCTCCTTGAGAGTCTTCCTACTTTTTGATGACCACTATGCTAATCCATCTTGCTGAGAGTAATCTTCTTTTTGCTTATACCCTACTTTCTATATGATCCTTCTCCAGGAACCAGTTCTTCCTCATAACATGTCCAAAGTATTTGAGAAGAAGTCTTTCTATCCTTGCTTCTAAAGAGAATGTAGGATGTACTTCCAAGGGAATTGTTTCAGTTCTTCTGGAAGTTCATCTTCTTTCAAGTTGACTTCAATAGTACTTGCCAACATCATAATTCAACTGCATCCACCCTTTTTCAGGCTTCCTTATTCAGTGTCCAGCTTTCATACATGTGAGGCAATTGGATCAGGCAGATTATAGTCCTTAAAGTAACATCTTTTCTCTCAATGCTGTAAAAGTCTTGTGCAAGACATCTGTCCAACACAATGCATGGAGTTCCTCACTGCTACTTCCATGGAAATTGATGGTGAGTTCAAGTAAAAGGAAATCCTTGACAACTGCCATGTTTTCTCAATTTATAGCTATGTTTTTATTGATCTAGTTATAAGGGTTTTTCTTTTCTTTATAGTACATATTTAAGTCTTTGATAGCCATGAATAAGTGCTTCAGGTCCTCTTTACCTTCAACAAATTAGATTGTATCATATGCACATTACAGGTTGTTAATGAGCCTTTCTCTACTCCTTCTGGTATTCCAGTATCTCAAATTTTCGGTTCAGTATATAGATTGAATAGTATGGTGCAAATATAAAATCCTTCTCAGATCCTGCATAACACAATAATGTGTTCTGGAATTCTCAGATTTTTAAATGTTTATTAGGATCAGTTTCCTAGGATCCACTAGTTGAACGCATTTTAATAGTGTATAAAACTCAAAGAATTATCTTTCTTGTACTCTTTGTTGCTGGCCAAGATCCTTCTGATGTCAGCATTGATATAGCTTGGTCCATGATCTTACATAAATTCAGCTTGAACTTACATTAGTTTTCTGTTTCTTCACTGCTGCATATATTTTTAAATTACTTTAAAGGAAAAAATGCTTGTATGTTATATTAATAATTTTATTCGATAATCTCTATATCCTACTGAGTCACCTTTCTTTGTAATGGGTACAACCATAGATTGTTTCTAGTTATTGGCCAGGCAGATGAATTCACAATTTATTGGCATAGAAGAATAAGTGCCTTCATCATTAAAAAGTATTGTTGAAACAATTTAATTGATATGCATTAGTTCCTGGAACACTGAATTTAATCAATGTTTTCAGTGCAGTTTCAATTTCTTCATTCAAGGCTATCCATTTTGATCATATGCTACATCTTGAAATGGTGGGATATCAACCACTCCTTTTGGTACTGTGTCTCTGTGTATTATTTTTATCTTCTTTAGCCCCTTCCTGCTTGATCAGTATTTCACTCATGTTGCTATCATTGTTAGATTCTGTTGAGTAAGTTCTGAATCATAGTGACCCAAGGTACAACAGATTGAAACAAGTCCATGTTTAGCCCCATCCTCACAACTGTTCTTATGTTTGAGTCCATGGATGAGGCAACTGTGCCACTCTATCTTATTGAAGGGCTTTCTTTTTTTGATGTCTGGCTACTTTATGATGTTGTTCTCCAGGAACTTATCTCTGTGGAAAATATGTCCAACATACATGAGACAAAGTCTTGCCATGTTTGCCTTTAAGGAACATTCTGCTTGTATATCTTCCAAGACAGATTTGTTTGTTCTTTCGAAGTTCATGGTATTTTCAATATATTTTACCAGCTCCACAGTTCAAATTCATTGATTCTCCTTTAATCAATGTCCAATTTTTACATGCATACAAGGCTCTGGAAAAATACCATGGCTTGGGTCAGGCACAATATAGTTTTTAAGGTAATATAATTGCTTTACAACGCTTTCAATATGTTTTCTGCAGCAGCTTTACACAATGCAATTATTCATTTGATCTCTTGACTGCTGCTTCAGGAGCATTTGAACTTCCATTGACTGTGAATCCAAGCAAGACGAAATCCTTGGCAGCTCCAATCTTTTCTCCATTCATCATGATGTTACCTACTAGCCCTCTTGTGGGGATTTGGTTTTCTTTACATTGAATTGTAATACAAACTCAAGCCTGTACTCCTTGAACTTCATCAGTAAGTGCTTCAAGTCCTCTTCACTTTCAGCAAGTAAGGTTGTATCACCTGCATATTACAGATTGCTAATAAGCCTCTCCAATTCTGATGCCGTTTCTTCATATAAGGCAACATCCCTCACTATTTACTCACCATGCAGATTGAATAAGTTTGGTAAAAGGATATAACCCTGATTCACATCCTTCCTGGCTCTAAACCATGACATATGTCCATGTTTTGTTCAAACTACTACTCTTGATCCACGTACAAGTACCTCATAAGCATAATGGAGTGTTCTGAAATTTCCACTCATCTTAAGACTATTCAGTGTGATAGTCAGATATCTTGGCATAGTCAATAAAACAAAAGCAAGCATTTTTCTGATATTCTCTGATTTCAGCTGAGATTTGTCTGGCATCAGAAATATTGCTTGTTACCCATCCCCTTTTGAATCCAGCCTGAGCCTCTGACAGCTCCTTGTCAATGTATGGCTACAGCAGTTGTTGGATGATCTTCAGCAAAATTTTACATGCATGTGATATTATTGATATTACTCTATAATTTGAGAATGCTGTTGGGTCACCATTGTTTGGAATAGATACAAATATGGATCTGTTCCAGGCAGTTGGTCAAGTAGCTATCTTCCAAATTTCCTGTCAGAGACAAGTGAGTGCTTGCAGTACTTCATCAGCTTTGTGAAGCAATTCAATTGGTATTCCATCAATTGCTGGAGCCTGTTTTTGACTAGTAGACCTGGTCGTGTGGTGGCTACATGTTGGGCATTGATCTGCATGGCTGGCAGTTAGAAACCACCAGCAGTTCTTTGGAGAAAAGCCTGAAATGTCTACTCATTAGAGTCTCAGAAACCCACCAGGGGTCACTAGAACTCAGCATTGACTTGATGAATGGCAGTGAGTTTGATTTTGTTTTGTTTTGGGCTAACACTTTCAGTGACGTTTGAACATTTTCCTCTTGATCCATGTGCAGGTTCCACATAGGAACCATGCAGTGCTCATTTATTTTAGTGCACATGCTACCTGTTGACATAGATGAATGTCATTTCTTTTTCATACAGGGAGCGTATGTATTTTCTTTTCAGCCTTTGATGCCTCCTGCATCATTCAGTATTTTGCCTATAGATGCTTTCAGTACTGCAACTCCAGGCTTCGATTTTGTTCTGGATGTCTTTCAGTTTAGGATGACGATGTTCTTCCTTTTTCATTTTCCAGCTTTACGTCTTTGCATAGTTCATTTTAATATTTGACTTTGTCTTCTTAAGGTGCACTTTTAAATTTTATGCTTAGCTTTTGACTTCATCATTTCTTCCATTTGCTTTTGCTACTCTGTGATCAAAAGCAGTTTTATAGTCTCTTCTGTTATCCACTTTGATCTTTTCTTTCTTTCCTGTTGTTTGAATGACCTTTTGCTCTCTTCATGAATGATGTTCTTAATGTCCTCCCACAGCTCATCAGAAATTCCATTATTAGTGTCATTGCAGAAAATCTATTTTTGAGATTTTCCTGTTTTTAGAGAAAATCTGTTTTTAAAATTTAGGTGGGATAAACTCAAGGTTCTATTTTGGCCCTCATTGACTTGTTTACATTTACTTCAACTTCAACTTCAGCAATTCAAGAGGTTTTCCATATGAGCAATCCATGATCTGCTCCATAGTTAGTTCTGGCCTTGTTTAAGATTCTAATATGAGCTTCTCTAGCCTCTCTTCCCGCAGATACAGTAAATTTTATTTCTGCAGGTTCCAGCTGGAGAATTTCACACATATAGTCAGTCACCTTTTGTTTTGTTGAGAAAAAAGTATTTGCTTAGAACAATTCATTGGTCTTGCAAAATTCTATCCGGTGAGCTTTGGTTTCATTTCTATCACTCAAACCATATTTTCCAACTACTATTCCTCCCTTTTTTTCCAACTTTTGTATTCCAATCACCAATAATTATTAATGCATGTTGATTTCATTTTTGGTCAATTTTGGATTGGTGTATTTGGTAGAAAAGTTCAATTTCTTCCTCATTAACTTTGGTGTTTGGTGTGTAAATTTGAATAATAATTTTATTAATTGGGTTTTCTTGAAGGCAGCGATAAATAATCACATCACAGATAGCAGTGTACTTTAAGTTAGACTTTTAAATGTACCCTTGAACCTTAATGCATACCATTCCACTTTTCATTTTTTAATTCTTAGCATATAATGTTTCATTCCTAGCATAGTGAATCATATGATTTTCTGATTCAAAATGCTCAATAAATAATGGCCATTGCATATCACTATTGTCTAGAATGCTGATTCTGGTGTGTTTCATTTCATATTTCATGTGACTTCTAATTTGCCTAGATTCTAAGGTCAGAAATCCCAAGTTAGGGGAGCCCGGAGGTCGTAGCGGTTACATGGAGGGTTTCTAATCTCAAGAGAGCAGCTCAAAACTACCTGTTGCTACAAGGGAGAAAGACAGGGCTTTCCCTCCTGCCAAGAGATGCAGTCTCAGATGCACAAGGACAGTCTGACCCTCTACGATAGGATCACTCTGAGTATCCATTCATGCTGTGTCCATGAGATTTTTACAGTCCAGATTCCAATTATTAATTGATGTTTGCAGTTGTTTCTCTCTCTCTCTCTTTCTCTCCCCCGCCCCCTTCAAACCCTTTATTAGGAACTAATCCAGATATCATACCATTCCAGGGTTCAGTCATATCAAGCAATGTTGTATAATTACTACCACAATCAGTTTCCTTCTTGAACTCTTTGATTTCAAATCCCCTTCTCCCCACGCTACCCCTCATTCTGCCCCATAACCCCTCCATGATTCTAAGAACACTTATTCTAATTGTTGTCTGTATAGATCCACCTATCCTGTCTTTCTTACACTTAAAACATAGAAAAACACATAACAGAGAGGCAAGAATGCTACCAACAATAGAAAATTACAATGAAAAACCCCAATATCTCACACACATACAATATTAAAAACCAGATCAAGTAAAACTATATCAGAAGGGAAATCAAGTGATGAGGTTTAAAGGGTTAAAGTCAGATTTGTCATTTTAATCTACTAGAGTTGTCTTTCCAATACTCTGTCTGAGCACCAGGGCATTCCCAGGCCCCAATTATGACTAGAAGGACATTCACAGAGCCTTCTTCGCTGTGTAGATCCTGAAAATGTATTTTGCATTGTCATCCATAGCCTTCTGGACACCCAAATCTCACAAATAAAGCTCTGATACTATTCCTTCTTTTGGTTTTGGATGAAATAATTCTTGGATCACAGATATCGGTGTGCTTTTTTCATGTGGGCTGAGTGGATTTCTCACCTAGGTGACTGCTTGTTCGAAAACAAGCCTGTTAAGATCCCAGGTGTCATTCTATCTGATAGCTGGCACCATCTAATTTCCTCACCATACTTTTTAATAATATCATATCTTCCACATTCCCTTCTTGGGGAAGCATATCAAGCAGGTCCATATCATAAGAACCAATTATTCATAGATTGGAGCTAGTATTAAGCACGATCCCCAAATCCATTCTAGAATATATGATTTTTATCTGCCTCTGGTTCACCTTAGAGACATCCTTGTTAGTTATGATAGAAAATCTTATCAATTATCTCTCTGGAGCATAAGGACCTCTGTTTACAGTGCCAATGATTAGCCTATGGTAGAAGTTTTAAAACACTATTGAAAGAGAGAGCTTGAACAAGTATAGGCTAACTATATAATCACAAAACTTAGATTATTATTCACCTGTACAGAATAAATCCTTATGTGGCTGGAGGCCATTTGCAAAACCAATGAGAGTTAGAGGTCATGCAAAACTTACAATTATATTTACTGACAATGCCAGGGACAGGCCTACCACAATAATACATAAAATACAGCAAGTAGGGCACTAAAGTTGTAAGTAATATGAGGCCACTTACTGCCAGCTCAACACTCTTGTACAGCTCCCTTCTGCTTCTTCACACAACTTATAGTTTCAATCTTTTTTGTTGTTGTTGTTGTTGTATAGTTTCAATCTTAAGTCCTCGGGTAATTAGTGTGTTTGAGGTCAACCCTAGTTCTTCTAGTGTGGTTCCATATCACATCCCTCTGAAATGGCCTTTGGAGTGGGTTGTGAGCCTTGAAGACATAGGGTTCAATGTCCCAGTGTTCTGTGGCACATGGCCTGGATTCCCAGGATGTATAAAGTAACTCAGCCCTATGTCTACTAGGAGCATATTACCCATCTTACTCCATCCTTAGGTCCCTTAAAAGTATTGTTAGTCGTCCCTGCCCCCACCCTCCCCCACCCCCCGGCTTGGAAAGTTATTCCTCCTCCTTTTTCTACCACCAGCGATGTGTGTGTCTTCTACAATATGTATACATCCCCTTATCCCCCTCCTGATTTAATTTTCCCATCAGTTTCCCTCATCATTCTGGTAGGAATATCTGCCAATCTGGGCGGGCCTTGTCATACCTTTGTATGGCAGTCACTTAACGGTCATCCTCCCCTGACACTCTCAAAAATGTGATCCCACCTGGAGTGAGGTCCCCTCTGCCAAAGTGCCCTTCAAGATCCACACATAGAAAGGATTGCGCTTGGTTCATAGACATCAGTCCAACTCTCTGCCGAGCTTCCTGGTTGACCTGGACAGCAGAATGGATGCCCTGAAAGCCTGAGCCTGCTTCTAGCCTGGTGGTCATCCCTAGAGCAGTGTATTCATACAGTATTTGGCCTTTTTCATTGACTAACTTCACTCAACCAATGGTTTCCAATTTCCTCTCTGTCATAAGGTATTCATGGTTTCATCATTGTTCATAGGGATGCATAATATTCCCTTTTGTGATAATGCCAACTTTTTTTTTTACTCTATTCTTCTACTTCTGGGGATTTGGGATGTGCTGCAATGAACATGAGAGGGCATGATTTAGCTCTTGTTTCTTTGGTGTATATGCCCAGCAATTGTATTGTTGGCTAGTATTGTATCTCTATTGTCAGTTTGTGTGTGTGTGTGTGTGGTTACTGATGTTGGCTGTTGTCTTCCCGACATAGTGGTCCAGCTGTAGACGGTGTGCTGGTTTCAGGTTGCGTGTGTGAGGGGGATTGGTTCTTTGTGTTCAAACAGGAAGATCAGTTCCTCCTCCTTCAGGGAGGAGGTTATATGCAGATCCTTTTAATCAGTTCCTCCTTTAAGATATGATAAAATAATCATAATTTATAGATTATCAAGGGTCATGAGGGAGGGGAAAAATGAGGAGCTTATACCAAGAGCTCAAGTGGAAAGCTAATGTTTTGAGAATGATGAGGGCAACAAATGTACAAATATGCTTGACACATGATGCAAATATGGATTGTGATAAGAGTTGTATGAGCCCCCAATAAAATGATTAAAACAAAAAACAAGCAAACAAAAGTTTGGAAGATCAGAGAGGGGCAGAAAATAAAATTGTTTGTAGATGAGAAAGGTATAATGGAGTTGGGTCTATAGCATGCGTCAGAGAGAGGACTCAAAAGTAGGGTTTTAGGATAGTATTATTCATAATTAAATATTTGGATTTTTGATAAATAGCAAAATGAAATTGAAGAGATCTGCTAGTGCTTATTAATTCATGGGGAAGTATGAAGGGGTACACACACACACACATACACATACACACACTGTAAAAAAGCCCAGTGGGTGAGGTTTTTGTAGTACACATTTTTCTCACGTCTGCTCCAGCCTCATTTTTTGTGATGGTGATTTAAAAGAACAGTGTGTGGCTGTTAAATTTTATTTCGTGCTCAGGAAAAAATGCAGCAGAAACTGTTGTGATTTGAAAACTGCTTACAACGGGAGTGCTCATACTTTGTCAGCATGCGAGCTACTTATAAAATGATCTACCAACTACAAAAATGCAAAACATATTCATTTATTAATAATTGCATTGAGGATTCTTTATATGTACAATGTATGTTTATGTACCTTGCATAACCACATGAGTCCATATTGCACAACACAACACAATGAACTATGTACATTTTTTGTCATGACCTGAGTTTACTCTGATGACTTGCACTGAATGGAATGAGCCAGGGATGCATAGTCCGGACAGTAGCTGCTGACAGCCGGCCTCAAGCACACTTCCAAATGATTATCAGTCATGGTGGAACGGAACTTGGACTTAATGATCTTTATGTGGGAAAAGGCTGACTCACCTAAATAAGTGGAGCCAAATAATACAGTCAAGGAGGAGGGAGCACATTTTCTCATGTTTGAGAACTCTCCGTCCGTGAGTAAGTTCCAGAACTGTTCATGCCCCCGGAACTCAACCGAAAGGCCGCCTGGCCGGGCAAAAACCCCCAATCCCGTTGAAAAGGAAAACGTTTTTGTCTTCTCACTCGGTCCTGCTGCCCCACTCATTTCAATACCCTTTCTTAAGTTTAAGAGAAAAAAACCAAGGTCTAAAAATTGGCGATAACTTAGCTTGTCAGTTTTGCTGCACTTAGCGCAGTTGTTTGCACATGTGTTTGAGACCTAGGGATTGCATCTGATTGGCTGCACTGTATCTAGATTAAGTAACAAGATTGATGATAGGCTTACATCTATTTTTTAATGCCATGCAATCTACCCACACTATATTTGTGATCGACTGATAGATTGTGATCGATGTATTGAGCACCCCTGGCTTACAAGGACAGCATTATGGGAAAAACTCAAGTGTACAAGTGGTTTTCTCATTTGAAAAGAGGTGAAAGATAGACTAATGACATACCTAATTCTGGACGTTCGTCAACTTCCTGAACGGACCAAAAGATTGACAACAGGCATACATTTGTGCTCAAAGACCAACGACAGGCCATTGAAGAAATGGGGAAATTAGCAGGACTATTTTGGAGCTCGGTTTAGCAAATTTTAATGGAAGATTTGAGAATAAGAAGGATCACTGGGAAATTTGTGCCTCAGTTTCTGATTGACCAGTAAAATGAGTATCTACTGGGAACGTGCTGTGCTTTGAAAGAACAGCTCCAAAGCAACCCAGGTTTGTCCCAACAGCCATTACTAGTGACAAGATATGGTACTACGTATTCCTACTGCCCTGAAAGCAAACATCAATTAAGCCTGTGGAAGACATCTTCATTACCTCACCTGAAAAAAACCTGTCACATGAAATCAAAGATCGAGATGATGTTCATTTTTTTTTATGCGAGGAGGATAGTGCATTTAGAGTTTGTTCCACCAGGTCAGACTGTTAATCACGCTTTCCATTTAGAGGTTCTGAAAAGATTGCGCTGCAGGGTTCAATAAAAAAAGGCCTAATTTGTGGCAGACGGGGACTCGTTTTGGCACCACAATTATGTACACAGTGCTCATGCCGCCATCTCAGTGCTCCAGTTTTTGGTAAGAAATAGCACCTCTTTCTTGCCCCATGCACCTGACCTCACTCTGTGTGTCTTCTTTTTATTTCCATGAATGAAGAGGAACATTAAAGGACAACAATTTGAGAATGTCGAAGAAGTGAAGAAAAAATTGAGCGACATGCTGTCAGCCATTTGATCAGATGAGTTTGAGAAGTGTTTCCGAGAATGGAATCGCAGATTTGACAAATATATTAAGTGTAATGGAGAGTGCTTTGAAAATGATGTGGTTGTTTGGTAAAAAAAAAAAAAAATTAAATATGTATTGTTGAAAACAAGTTTCACTGATCTGAGGGAAGGGGGCGCTGCTGAGACTTGTTGGTATAGCGCATGCCAGGTTCACTCCTAGGGGTAATGGTGTGTGTGTGTGCGTGTGTGTGTGGTTTTGTGGGATTTTTTATTTAAAAAGAATGAAATAAAAAAAATACTCTTGAAGTTCCCAGAATTCAGGTTGTGCTTCCGATTTCCCAGCGTGCAGGTGCATACCTGTTAGATTCTGAGTGGCACTGGTGGAGCTCACTAGGGAGTTCTAGTTGATGGCCACGTATTCCTCGTAATTTTGTTTCTTCTTATTTTGATTCCTGCCCCATCAACAAATGAGCCAACCCCTTGATTCTGGTGCACTCGACTCTACTGCCTCGGTTCTATTTTGCGTGTCTTATGACCTCCGGGGCTCATCTTCTGAGATTATCTCTGGCAAAAGTCTGCTTGTTTTCAGTATCTGACAATGTTTTGATTTTGTCAATAGCCTTTTCTGTAGTTAGTTCCCCAGACATTATGACTCTAGAGGCTCTGCTGAAACCTGTTCACTGTGAGTAACCCTGCTGGCTTCGGAAATACCAGGGACAATTTCAGCATCACAGCCATACACGAACCACCATAGTAAGACAAACGGAAAGACAAGGTGGGTTTTGCACATCGAATTCTTCTCTATCTGGAGACTAATTTCTATTCAGTTCCTTGATCGTAAGAAATGCCCATCGAGTTCTTCCTTGTTGGTTTCCTAAGTCCAACTTTTGCACATTTCATGAAAATGCTTTACTTTGTGTGTTTTTTTTCCATCTGCCTTTGAAATTTTCTATTCAGTTCTTTTACTTCACTTTTTCTTCTCTTTCAACCTTCTACATTTTAGGGATGTAGTCCGGGTAGAGCAGTGATTATGAGCTGTACATTATCAGCAGCTCAAAACTACCAGTCTGCTTTGCATGGGGAAAGATGCCGCTCCCTCCTCCTAAAAAAAGTTATAGTCGCACCAGGCAGACCTACTCTGTCCTGTAGGGTCACTCTGAGTTTGTATCTACTCGATCGATGACAGACATTCTAGAACAGGTTGTCGAGTCTCTGTGGTATTTTCGTTGTTTTCTTTTTACAAAGATACATATTTAATTTTTTTATAACACCTCACACACTTAATCTCAATTGTCTTTTCCATTAACAAGGCCTTGATTTTGAAAATAAGTCCTACCTCTTTCTTCCCAACTTCCATATTCATGTCACCACTGATTATTAATGCATCTAGATTTCATTTTTGGTCCATTTGAGACTGCAAAAGTTTGTAGAATTATTTAGTTTCTTCATCTTTGACACAAGTGTTCATGTTATTCTATAAGAGACAGTACTGTACTTCAAGATAGAACTTGAAATGTTATTATGTTTTTATGATGAATGTAATGCTATTTCTCTTGAATTTTTAATTGCCGGCAAAATAAACCATATGGCTTCCCAACTCAAAATGACCATTATCTGTGTGTTCATATCAGTTTGCAAGTGCCTAGTATATGTTCCATTTCATTTTGACAACTTCCAATTTTCCTAAATTCTTCCTTCGTAAATTTCGCATTCCTGTTATTAATGGATGTTTTCTGCTGTTTCTCCTAGTTTTGAGTCATATGCTCTCATCAAATAAAGGTCCTAAATGCTTTGATCAATTCATGTCTTTAGGAAAGATTCTAAATTTAGGATGCAACATTTTCATGGTCATACTTTTTAGTGCCTTCCGATCTAATTGGCTGATCTTCTGGCACTATGTTAAACCAAGTTACACTGCTATTCAAAAGGCTGTTAGTAACAGATTTTTCTAACGTGAACTGTTTTTCCCTTCTTCCTAATCTCTTTTAGTCTAGAAACTTGTCCACCATATATTTGAAAAACAAAAGACAGAATTTCCAGGATTACAGCAACACATAATCCACTATAATACAACAAACTGGAAAATGAGTAATGAAGTATACTGCATTATAATGTAATGAAATATAATTCAATATGATTGCCATCCTTGATGTTTTCTGATGTGATCAAGCAATCGTTTGAAAGGAAAATGTCTTGGTGAATGTGAACTGTCTCTACCATATACACAGATATCCTGGAAGAGCTTACCGTCTCCTCGCCAGCTACTTATCCGCTGCCTGACCACTGCATCTTGCGTCAGAGACGTTCAGATATCTCTGACTTGCCACTTGGTCTGCAGATTTTGGATTCACCAGGTTCTTTGCTCTCATGGTCCAGCAAAAGCCAAGCTACCAGTCTATACATTTGGGCCTTGCCATACCCACAACTGAGGGATCCATTTTCTCAAAGTAAATCTCTCTCTGTGCATATGTGTGTGTATAAAATGTACATCCATGTGCATACATCTCTATCTAGCTATCTAATAATGAATGTCTCCATTGTCTCTCGGCACAGATTTACTCCATGTTTTGTGAACTCCATTTGATGAGGTTTCCTTATATAATTACTGTTTATGTTTTCATGAAAGGTGTTTGTGATGAATAATTTGTCTTGCAGATAGGCCTAAATGGCTGCTTTTAGTATCAATTCGGTGGCAGCAGAGATAGATACATCTTCCTGTTGGGTTTGCTTCTCTTTACTGATTCTTTATATATAAAACATTCTATCCCGAAATTTTAAAATATATATATGATTATAACATAATTATTTTCAGCAGTAAAATGAAAATAAATAAAGAATCATGGTATTTTTGAACTGTTCATCACGTTATGTAATAAAAATCCAAAGATATTAACTTTTCTAAAAAATTATCTTAAAAAGCTATACAGGTACCCCTAAATTACCACTCAATTTCATTATAAAGAGTCTATTGTAAATCATTTCCATCATTAGACAAATACTTCAGTTTTTAAGTGTTCGGCATTTAATTTAGTGTTCAGCATTGTTTCACTTTATTATGAGTACCCTCATACATCTTTGAGGATTGGAAACACTATGCACAAGCTTATATATATGTTTGTAATTCACACATTAAGCACAATATATGCATGCATTAAAACATACACAAATCATAAAATTTCCTCTTTGAAGAAGCATTTGATGGCATTGGCATCTTGTCAGTTGCAGTGATGACTCCACTTATGATGATTTTGAATCATCTGTATAATCCTTTTGAAATGAAGACAGTGTTGGTAGTCACAACACTAGTAAGAGTTATCTGCATAGATCTTTCTTCTTTTCTCATGTAATTCAGTAACATGCTGCCGCATCCTGAATTTTCCTACTAATTTTAACAAAGCAAGCAGCATTTGAGTCTGTGTCTTTCAATTTGAAGTCCCAGATTTAGTTTATAAAACTAAATTTATATAACTGTTTATAACAGTAGATCATGACATCGAACATCTGTGAATGAACACTTGGATGTAATTTCAGCAGATTATGCATTGTAACAATGTATAGAGAACAAAAAATTTATAAGAATTCCAAAAATGAATAGTCAGGAGTTCAATTTCTTCTAACTTTAAGATACCATTAATTAGGAGTTGCCTCTTATGTGGTAGACCTAGTACTATGTTTCCATAAAAATTTCCAATGGACATTTCCTTATTTTAAAATAGGTTTTGAATGGCATAGGAAGAATGCTAATGAGAAAACTATTACTTCTTATATTTCAATAAATTACCCTGAAAATGTTTGTTTCCTCTGCCTGATTCAATAGTAATGAAAATAGAAAGTTACTAAAAGAGGGGAGGGAATAGGTTGATACCAAGGGCTCAGGTAGAAAGAAAATGTTTTGAAAATGATTATGGAAACATATGTACAAATGTGCTTGACACATGGATGTATGCATGGATTGTGACAAGAGCTGTAAGGGCCCCCGATAAAATGATTTTTAAAAAGGAAAATAGAAAGTTACTTGAGGATTATGATTCTCTTTCCACGAGAAAAACAATAAATCGGTGACATGTTGACTTGTCAGGATGGCATGTCAATGCACCCACCTGGCTGGTGTTTGGGGAAGGACTGTTTTCTTCTTTTCTAGAATCTCCAGCCTTAATAGCTGACTGTTGTTCCAGATATAACTAATTTGCTCATGTCTGTCACACAACATAGAGGATTTGCATATATCACATCTGAAAAGCTACTTCAGCTTGATTTACTTTTTGGTAAATTCTTTGCCTTGTGAAATGAGAAAGAAATGATATATATTTATCTAGGAGAAAACAAGTGAAATAAAATATTTTGTTTTATGTGATCCTACACTCACAGATAATGTACTTAGTACTCACAATATAGTATAATAATTGTGGCCATTCACTTTTAAGGTCGTATGAAAGATACAAATAAAATGGGTTACTTGCATTTCATTTAATCTGATCAGAAGAATAAATTAGCATGTTGACAATCAGATTTAGGAAGTTATGGACCATAAACAAATATTGAATCTCTGTATCAAAGGCTTCCTAGTATCAAATTTCAGTTCTGTTTTATTGTGTGATTTGAACATATGTAATAATCTCACTAAGCTTTATACAAACTAATGTGAGGTTTATATAAAAGAAAATATTCATAGTGCCCTGTACACAATAATCCCCCAAATATATCCATTAGCACAGAACTGTTCCTTACCAATCAAAGCAGATTTATTGGAATGCATTTCTGCATCATAGTTGTTATTCAAATACATAACAGTGAAATTAAATGTTTCAGATTTTAGTTATAAAGTTTTTGTGCTGTTGTTTGTACTTTTGTCTTTTGTTTATTTGTTTGTGTTTTACAATTCAGCCATGGCAAATATACAAGTAGGTGTATGTTCAGGAACACTTTGGGATGGTTTGTAACACCACATGAGGTTAGAGTGAGCATCTCATCTCTTGCTTAGTAGTTCTCACCCACTCAAGTAACAGGTTAAGTATAGATTACAAGGAAAGATGCAAAGGGGGCCCAGACAAAATAATCATTATCTACCTGGTGGCATCCAGTGAGCATGTTTGTAGGTTTTGCAACAGATACTGTATATCAATGGCCCAGAGACTGTATATTACTACCTTTCTATGAATTTGAATTTAAAGAATAAATATCAAGTTACACATGTGAGCTAATTCCTTAAGGTAGACAATATTTAAAAATCATATAGTCTTACATAATTATATGTAAGAAAAGAATAATAATGACCAATACTATGTCTGAATATAAACAATACATCCTACCAGAAAAATAATTCACATACAATTTTTTAAACGATTGGAAGTTTTAAATGTATATAACTAATTATAGAATTACCATATTGAAAAGACAGATGTCAATAGTTAATTGTTATTGAATATAAAAATAATTAGACATTAAGAATTGAAAATCATTTAACATTGCTCCAGTAAGTAAGTAAGTTTAAGTAAGTAAATACAACTCTTCCTTTCTCTCTCTGTTTATGTACAGGTACATTTAGTGTGGATATATATACATTAAAGAGGTCCTAGACTGAATAAATGATTTGTGTTGGCCTATCTTAAAGGTTGATGGTTTAACCACCCAGGGACATGTTGAATAAATGCCTGGCAATCTCCTTCTGTAACAATTACAAATCAGAAAATGTGTTGGAGTAGTGCTACTCCACAGCCCTATGCATGTGTCAGAATTCAGAGTTAGAGTCAGGAGCAACTTTTTTTTTTTGACAAGAGCAATGTATTTCATATAATTTGTACTATTTTACACAAACATATACATATAATAGTGCACATGTCTGCAAATTCATTTATGTAAAAAATAGAGGCCTTACGTGCACATCAAAACTCCTTTAGGAGTTTATGAAAATGATTAATTCACATGCATGCACACAAGAAATACTACCTTGTACATTGAGCACAAAGAATAATATCCTTTAATCTGTGACATGAAGTAATTGTGAGTATAAACAATGACAAATATAATAAGCATACAACTAAACTAGCAACATAAAGAAAATAAACTTATTTCAGTTTAACATGGTAATGCTTGGATTTTTATAAAAATGTAATAATTAACATTGCATGTTTTTAGTAGGGAACAGAATAAGATCCCTCAACAATCTTTTTTTGTAAAATTTGTGACCTATCCCTTAATTGCTTTTAAAACTATAAAAAATTTCAAGAAACAATAACATATTTTATTTTTTTAAATATTTGATGTTATTGTTTAACCCATACATATCTCCAATTAAAAATTTTTTAAATATATAAAATCATGTAATCCCCAAACGTTTGTCTTCAAATTGCACATGTCTAGAATAAAAGAATGTTTATCACTGTCCACTTCTGTAACACTATTGTAAGAAGACAACTTCAACTTCATGGTAGGAATAAGTCAGTAAGTAAAGGGCTTGTACGGTGACTGTTATAAAAGATGATTAAAGTAAATGAAAATGCTACACAGTTCAAATTTTGCATCTATACAGCTTTTTCATATTAGCAAATTATTAGTGAATAAACAAAATACAGGATACTTATTCATAATTTCCTGCAGTAGAATTTCGTAGCCTACGTATTTAGCTGTTCAGGGAATATACTAACTTTATCCCAGACATACATAGATATAATATAATCTTAATGAAAAAAATAATTCTGACAAGAAACCAATGTACTAACAAATGTTACCAAAAATGTTTAAGTAAATACAGAGATAAATACTGGTCCTCATCTTGCTATGAGGCAATAGAATGTGTTAGAAGTCACAGAGGCAGGGGCCAAAGAGAAGAGAAAAAAAGCAAGTTAAAAGGATGGCATGCATAAAATACACAGTCATTTTTGGGTCCTGTCTTTTGGCCCAGATATTAGTCTTTTTAAAGTTCACAATTGACTCATATATGAAATATAGAGTGTAAAATAATTTATCTCCTAAACTTGTAAATGAGTTAAAACAATAAAAATCATTGGACTTATCTAGTACATAGAAAGAATTCAATACATGTTAGTTGCTGTTGTAGGGTTACTATATGCTATGTATTATGAGTTAAGAGGCACTGTGCTTAATAGATTGGTTATGCTACTTTGCAATGTGCTTGGACGTTGGAATTGTCCTATGCAAAGATTTATATAAATGTAAACCAGGTGTCTCACACTTAGCCAGCCTTCAGGGGTGGGTCATGCTTCCCTTTAATGCCTAAATAGCAATAGCCTGTGTCCCTTTGTATATTATGGTGGAAAATCTAGTCTTTTTATGGGGTTTCTCTCTTTTTATATTTCTAAGAATCCCTAGAAAATCTTTACATGAGCCACAACGTCATGTGCCATAGTTACTCCCTATCTTCCAGCCAGTCATCTGATTCAAGAAGGTGGTTCCAGTTTCTATAATCATCTTGTTTTCTTTTGTTAGGCTTCCTAGGGTGAATGCTACTCCTTCCCACTGCTTGCTGTGGCTTCCTTGATAAGCCTAGACCTTGCCCTCAATCCCGCATTATACAATCTTGCACTGGGCACATCTTTCATCATAAGTTTCTATATGTAGACTAGAAGTCCAGGCAGAAAGCATGTATTCATCAAGCTCCTATTGCACAATGTTTCTTTGCAGCCATGAATCTCAGAGGTTTGCAACTGTAAACATTTATTTGTTGACAGGTGGGTCTTTTGGTGAACTATTACTCCAAAAAACACATCTGTTGGGATTGGGAGGCTATGGCTCCAGGTTGTGGGTTAGGTGTAGGTCAACTGCTTAACCCTTCCTTCTCTGGATCGCTGATGGCAGGCAGCCTGCTCTCTTCTCAATAGGCCAGAAGCTCCGAGAGCTAAGTCAAACCAAAATAACACATCTTTAATCCTTGCTCAAAACATGTTGCCGGACCTCCATTATCCAAAGCATCAAGAATTTAGACCAAAGTGCCCAAGGAGCTTACAATCCTAGAGGCTCCACCATGTTCCACGGCATGAGTGAGGAGCATGCGATTCCATTGCAGGCAAGAAGGGAGGAAATTGAAATAATAAGCTGGACAGTACATATGACGGTTTGAAAGTTACATAAACTAAAGTTCCTCCACAGCCATTTGAATCATGGTCATTTTTTCCACTTCCTGCCAAATTTTGTGGCATACTCTAAGGGCCAACTTATGAGTGAAAGTGCTTTTGACAAATTTCTTATCAGAAATCCTTTCCTTGTTCCTTATCTGTAATTCCTTATCTGTGTTCACAAAAAAGTAATTTTCCTTGGGGAGATGGCCAGGATAAATTTGTACTAATAGTAACGAAATGTTTTAAAATAATATTTAATAGACTATGAAGCATATTTTATTCTTGATGGTATCAAACGTCCATATTACCAAAGAAAGCATTTATTTTGTTTTTGTATAATCAAGAATGCACCATGTTTCCTTCTAAAACAAAGGAATTATATGGTTCTAATAGTTATTTCATTTCAAGAGCCAACCTCTATACCAGGGAGTACCCCATTGTCAGTATTTATTTTCCATCACTAATATATCTAAGAAATATTGGGAGTAAGAGTCTCAGCCAGAATCTCTCATTGCAGCATGTTCCAAGTAATAGAGATCCAAAGAATTTGCCTGAGTTAAGACACTTCAGATGCGAATAGACTAATAGAAATAAAAGATATGTGAGAATCAAATACTATATGGAAAAGACTGCAGAGAAACTCGTCTAATAACTGGAGTAAATTGACTTTCACAGACTCCTTAGGAAATGAGTCCTTCCACAGTAAATTTACTCTTATGGACAGATCGCCTCTACAAAAACATAAACAGCCCAAGGTGAAAGAGCAAGGAAGGGTTGCATTAGAGTGGAGAGCTCTGGAAAGGTTAAAAGAGGTACAGGGGTTAAAGAGGAGGATCAGGGTACTTCTAATAAAACACAGCAAGCTTAAGAATGGTTTATTTTCTAGAAACAGGTTCAAAAGTACCAAGTTAGTATATTGGCAACTTCGGGCTCTGAAATAAGCCAACTCATGTGTCCTATATGTTTGTCTTTCTTTCTTCTGTCAATAATATTCCCACACTAAAACTAAACATTGTGAGTGCTTTCCTCAGTGTCACACCAAGTAATAAGTCACATTTAAAAGAAATATAGTGGTTAACATAGACTATAAAATATCCAAATCCCCCCCCCAAAAAAATCATGCACATTTCAATACTTAAATTTGGAATAAAATAGAACTCAATTTCCACTTTAGTAAAAAGTTAGTTACTTTTAAAGTGAATGGACTAAATTTTAGAAATCTGTGGCTTAAATGTTGACTATTTTTCTCAAATTAAATTTTATCAAGAAATACTTTCCACAAAAACAATGCAAATGACTTTAAGAGAACAAATTTGCATAACACATGCAGTTGTATTTTTTCCTACACTTAATGGAACTGAAAAACCATCCATCCTGAGATCCTTCCATATGAGTGAAATTGCGTCTAGTTTCCTCTGAATCTCAGATACATGGTGGAGAAGGAACCGTTTTTAGTCTTATAACAAAGGAACTTTTACAAGCTGTTGTCCTGTGAGCTCCTTCACATGTGAATCGCATCTACTGAAAACAAGTAGGTGGATCAACAAGCAGCCTAAGGTACTAGGAAGACAGAGAGAGAGCATAGCAGGAGGCAAGGCGGGACTCAAAGGACCGAACAAAAGGGCCCATGGGAAGAAATGAGCTCAGATCTTATTTTAGAAAGGGAGAAAGGCATTAACCAGGAAAAGAAAGGGGTGTCCTTGGTGAAAGGAGGCCAGCAGTAAGGTAAACACAGTGGGAACAGGAGATAAGGATCCATCACGACTAAGTGGGAAGGCAGAGTATCCCTGATTGATGCTGCTCTGTGTAAATATATATTTACCATCTTCAGAAGCAATGTTCATTGACTGATGAATCTAGATGTGTTCCTTTGGCATGAACAAGTGGACATGTTATGGCTCCCAACATGGTTGTAGCTAAATGCTGAGAGACATGGTTTTCTAGAAGAGTCCATTATATGTTCTACATTCCTATTTGCAGGAGGAACTTTAATGGCTGGCCACTGTGGGGAATTCTTGAGCTAATGATAACTGATGATAATCCGTGGGATTCAATAATTAATTGTGCCTGGTATAGTAAAAAATTGCATATACAAATGAAAAAGGCATAAAACACAAGCTAAGAGGCTGTTCTTCTATCAGTTCACCAGAGGGATAAGCAATGTGCATTTCCATATGACAGAAACTTAAAACACCACCCAGAATCCAGGAAGTGGCTAGTGCTTTTCCAGGCACCTGCAGAGAGTGCCACATTTATCTCCTGCACAGAGGCAGCACCAGCTACGTGTGAGATGACACCTCGACATAAATTCACATGTCATTTGTGTTGCTTGGAATAGCTAAAGCTTTCACTTAAAACTGTAAGTGTGAGTACCTTCCAAATTGATAAAAGTACACTTTAATATCCTATTGTCCCTCATTTTTCAAAATATTTACATTTTCAAGTGTATCTATTGATCAATTTCACATCTTCCCTTATTCTCTAGCTTTGGATTTCTCTTTTTTATTTTCACTTTTCCCAATAATATTTGTATTTCCTTGAATAGCCATGTAATGACTTATCTCTACCATTTTCCCAATACAGCACACATGTGTGTTCTCATACTCCAGCTAATGAATCCTAAGGGGGAATAGCTATTTTAATTGTTCATCATCTATGAATATGGGTGGAAGAATCCTAGATTGTTATTATGATATTTATGAACATATTTGACAGTATACATTTTATTTAAGTTTTGAGAATAAATCTTTGTTATGCCTATGTGAAGATATCAATTTATGCTTAATAATCATAGGTCTGAAAGAAGAATAACTAGGTCAATTTAGTTATCACAAACATCAAATGATGTTGCTGCATTTCAGAACATTATTCCTGTTTTTCTGGTGTGTTATTTCAAACATAGGATATTGCAACCCATCTCTGTGCAAAGTGATCCATTTCTTAGCCTTAAACTGTGTATGACAGGAAACAGTCTCTGTATAGGTCAGCCAGTTTCTACTGCTCATATTTTGTGGGCACAGTTAACAGTTTGCTTCCCAAAATTTCAAGCAGTGTCTTCATATTAAAGATGTTTTATGATACAAATGAATAAGTTAAAATGTATGTGTTCTTATATATAATTATGGAGAAGAAAATGTGTATAGTAAAAAATATAGTAATATATATAGTAAAAACTAAATATATTATACTTGGCCAAAGATATAACACTAGTTATTTAAAATAAGAAGTTATTTGAACTAAGGAACAAAAAAGGTATACCAAATTTCTTTAAAACTGAAAAGTGTCAAATGACACAATCTCTTTAATATTTCAAGACAAAAATTATCATGTAAGGATCCTGTATATGCTCTAAAAATGCCTATAATAGAGTTTACTACCTCTTGTGTAATATTGTATGCATTACATATTTTACATATATTATACAAACTGAAATGAATAATAATTTACAATTTCATATCCTATGAATATTTTTTAGTATTCTCCAGCAGTAGTTAATATGCTAACCAACTTTACTGAAAGGCATGCAGATGTGGAAGAAGTCTATCTAGGGACTTTAATTATCACCTTGTCAAATTCAAATTATTATCTTGTGAGTTCATTTTCATAAAGTATCCCCTTTGCTGTTCCATGATTTAACATGTGTCTTCTTTTTTCTTATCATATTTGTATCTATCTGGAGGCTCTAATCTTTCAAAGGATGATACTTCTCTCTTAGACTGTGATGTTTACCATAACAAATTTAGTTGAATCCATTTTTATAAACACTTCATTTTGGCAGAAGAACAGTCAGTACTATGTGAGAAAGTCTTAATAATAACAGTGTCCCAGAAAGCAAATGGAACACATGATTTCTTTAAAAGAGAATATCAATTTAAGGTATATATATAGGACAAGGTGAAGGCCATCATTGAGTAGATCTGATTTGAAGGTGTACTTGAACTAGCTACACAGCATGCTATTTTAGGAATTAGAAGAGGATCTTGGAATGTCTCCAAGGTTAAGAAAGAGGTGGTTTTGATAATGAGTGGAGACCTATCTTTTAGTGGAAATTTGTGTTAGAAGCAAAATCAATAATGGAATTTATGTTCCCCGCCCCCAGGTTGAAGTCCATAATTTCTAAATGAAAACTATAATAATTAACGTGTAAAGGTAAAGACTTCTAGGAACAATATATCTTTACTCAGTGTATAACATTTTAAAATATTTATTGTAAATTAAAACAAAGATAGTTACATGTCTATACTTAATTAATTAGGTAATAGAAATAAATTAATGACTGATTAAATGACCAAACTTTCATCAGATTCTCATCCACAAATATGTCACATCTACATTGGTTTACCATAAAGGCTGTTATCATTAGTGTAGCAATGATTTGAAATAGAGTTAAATATCATTTATTAGGCAAGAGTAAATGTCAGGAAAGAATAGTAGTGAGGAAAATAAAATATCTCTCTGAAAGGAGTTTCTTATTATGAACTGGAATAAAGCCAAAGGGCATTCATTAAGAAATGGCATGTCAGGCAACAGCAGTGTACAGCCAGACCACAGAACTTCAATTACCTGCCATGAAGGGGGCTTAGCTCTTAGCATTTCTAGTTAAACTGAGATCTTAAGTGGCCATAAATAAATAATACAACTCAGAGATATAGCTTGAGAGTATATGTTAAAATAATGAATCAAAACAATGGAGATTATGATTTTAAATAAGTAGAATATTCAAGAAAAGTGTTATGTAGTTTTCCTTTTCTAAAGTGAATACATTTATCTTCTCATTTTCTTTACTAGACAGAAAAAAAGATGTATTCCACTATTTGTTACTTGCCTATTCTGATATGCTTACATTATCTACAACTCTCGGTGTGTGTTTTCTCTCTGTCAGACATGAGACATTGTCTAGTTATCTCAAGAATTGTTAGAACGCTGGCTATGCCATTTATCCTTCTAGGCCTCCTTTTTATAAGTGAACTTATTCATATCTACCTAAAGAAGAAAACTAATATTCTCTTTAAAACCTACCAGTTACCATAGACTCATATATACATATATGAGTGCGTAAACACACATGCACACACACAAACCACATTGAATTAGAATGATTGCATAATCAGGTTGCTGTTGGTATTTGTGGTTAGGTGCCATCAAGTAGTTCCAACCCATATGTGTTGGTCTGGGTAGACTAGAAAAGCAAATTCATAGACAGTCATGTGTATGTAAGAGAGAATTTTATGTCACAGAACAATTATACATTAGGAAAACATCCCAGTCCAGTCCAGATCAAGTCTATAAGTCTGATATTACCCTATATGTGGATACTAGTCCATAAATTCCTCATTAGACTCACACAACCATGCAATGACACCAAATGCGGGAAGATCACAGGCCAGTGAGTACAAAGTCTTGTGGATCCAGTGGCAGTATAAGCATCTCAGCGCTGGCATGGGTCTCCACATGGCTCCTCCAGATTCAGGGCTCTAGCGTGGCTCCAGTGTCTTGTCATCAGGAATGCCAAGCAAAGAGTCTATGTGTCCCGTCTTCAGCAAGCTATTTAATCTCCGTAGTGCCTCCAAAATGAGTTCATCAAGCTGCGACCTGATTGACAGGCTAAACTCCACCCCTTCATTTTAGTAGTCTCAAGTTGATAACTGATTATGTAACTACCACACCATAGCAACTTTATGTACAACAAAATGAAACGCCCCCCATCCTGCACCATCCTTAACAATTGTTTCTAGGGTTGAGACCAGTGTTACAGCAGCTGTGTAAATCCAGCTTGTGGAAGACCTTCCTCTTTTTTCCACAATTTACCAGCAAGATGTCCTTCTCCAGGGACTAGTCTCTCCTAATAACAGAACCAAAGTACATGAGACAAAGTCGCACCATCGTTCTTTCGAAGGAGCTTTCTGACTATATTTCTTCCAAGATAGATTTGCTTATTTTTTGGCCATCCATTGTACTCTCCATCTTATCCACAAACACCATAATTCAAATACAAATTTTTTCTTAAGTCATCTTTATTCAATGTCCAACTTTCACATTAATATGAGGCAATTGAAAATACCATGGCTTGGGTCAGCTGCACTTCAGTCCTCAAAGTAACACTTTTGTTTGTTAACATTCTGAAGAGGTCTTGAGCAGACATTGACCCAATGCAATCCACCGCTTGATCTCTTGACTGCTGCTTCCATGAGCACTGATTGTGAATCCAAGCAAGACGAAATCCTTGGCAATTCCAATTTATTTTCTCCCTTTATAATAATGTCCTCGATTAGTCCAGTTGCGAGGATGTTTTGTCTTGTCTATAGTTAGTTGTAATCCATAATGAAGACTGCAATCCTTGATCTTCATCAGCTAGTGTTTAAGTCCTTCTTGCTTTTAGCCAGCAGTGTTAGGTTATACACAAATCAAAAATTGTTAATAAGCAATCCTCCAATCCTGATGCCATAGTCTTCTTCATATTTACTTGGCATACAGACTAAATTAGTATTGTGAGAGAATACAGCTCTGACCCACACATTTTCTGATTACAAACCATGTAATATCCTCTTTTTTTCTGTTCAGACAACTGCCTCTTAAATCATTTATACATTCTCATGAGTACAAAAAAATGTTCTGCCATTCCCATTCTTCTCAAGGCTGCCCTAGGTGTGTTATGGTCCATAGTCAAATGCCTTGGCATAGTCAAGAAAACACATGTAAATATCTTTGTGGTATTCTCTGATTTCAGCCAAGATACTTCTGACATCAGCAATGGTATTCATTATTCCCCATCCTCCTCTGAATCTGCCCTGAACTTTTGGCAGCTCCCTGTCAATGTGGTGCTATAACAGTGGTTGGATGATCTTCAGCAAAATTTAACTTTCATGTGATATTAATGATACTGTCTTATAATTTAAGCATGCTTTTGGGTCACCTTTTAAATTATATAATTATGACTCTTTTCAATCAGATAGGCAAGTAGCTGTCTTCAAAATTGCCATCATGAATGAGCAAATGCTTTCAATGCTTAATCAACTTGTTGAAGTATATTAATTGATATGCCATCAATCCCTGGAGCCTTGGTTTTGGCTTATGCTTTCAGTGCAGCCTTAACTTCTTTCTTCATATGTTCAGATGCTACATCTTTAAATGGTTGGATGCCACTAGTTCTTTTTACTACAGTGACGCTCTGTATTTATTCCATATTTTATTGATGCTTCCTGCATCATTCAAAATTTTGTCCATAAATTTTTTCAAATAGCAGCTCAAAACATCAAGCTTTTCTTTAGTTCTTTGAGTTTAAGATATTCTGAGTATGTTAGGTAGGGTTTGCTAGAGAAACAAAACCAGGATACTTATGATCATGTATATACAAAATAGGTTTATATTGCAAGAAGGAATATAATGGCTAATCAGTCCACACAGCAGTAGAGGCCTCAGTTCATCTCATTTTCTTGGAACAGTTAAAAAACTGAAGGTCCTTCAAGGAAGCAGACATCAGAGTCTTCCCTCAAGCAAGAAAGGTAGAGTCAGCCTACAGACAGTAGACATCAGACAGCAGAGTGGGGCAGCAACAGTCAGTAGTTCTGGAGCTTAGTGAAGCAGGCCCGATGGGATCTCGAACTCAAGTGATGCACAGTGACTGATCCACCAACCTCAAACATGGGGAAGCAGATCTTGAAAAAGCCTCAAACTCTAGCTACATGATCACGGTTGGCTCAGTTCACAGGCAGTGCAGCATGAGTTTGAGGCAAAGGACTAGCTCAAGCAGTAGCACACTCTGATCACCAGGGAGGAAGAGAGATAGGATGCCAGCCATGGAAACCATTTATCTGGGTTCCTCTCTAATCAAGCTGCGACCCAATTCAACTCTGGCCAAATGATCTTACGGATGCCTCGTTGGCAAAATAAACCTAATTATCACAGTGAATGTGTGCTTCCTTTTTGGTATTTTACCTCTCGGTCTGTGCACATTTCATTATAATAGTTTATCTTCTTTAGCTGCCCTTTGAAAATTTCTATTCTGCTCATTGACTTCATAATTATTTATTTGAGCTTTAGCTACTCCATAGTTACAAGCAAGTTTCAGAGTCTCTTCTGAGATCTAATTTGGTTCTTTCTTTCTTTATTGCCTTATTTTATTGACCTTTTGATTTCTGCATGAATTATGTCCTTCATGTCCTCCAAGAGTTCATCGGGTTTTTCATCTTTAGTATTCAATGCAGCAAATATTCTCTTGAGATGTTCTCAAAATTCAGGTGGGATAGGCTCAAGGTCATATTTTGACTCTCGTGGACTTACTTTCATTTCCACAAACTTCTAACTGAACTTACATAGGAACAAGTGATGGTGTGTTCCACAGTCAGCACCTGGCCTAGGTTTAGCTGCTCATATTGTACATGTCTATTGTCTCTTCCCATAGATAGAGTTTATTTCTCTATATTTCATCTGGCCAGAGAAATCATGTGCATAGTTTCTGACTGAAGATATTGGTAAAATTCTTCAATTTCTCCACCACCAGTTTTTGTGTTTTTGTACATAAACTTTAATAGTTTTATTAATGGGATTTCCTTGTATGGCGTTTAAGATAATCCTGTCACAGCCAACAATGTACTTCAAGATAGATTTTGAAATGTCATTTGTGACTCTGAATGCAACCCATTCCTCTGATCATATCATTCCAGATATAGTAAGCTATATGATTTTCTGTTTCAAAATGATCAATACCAGTTTATTTCAGTTCACTATAGCCTAGGATAGCTATCTTTATGTATTCCATTTCTTCCTTAATGACTTCTAACTCTCCTAGATTCATGCTTTGCACATCCCCAATTCTGATTATTAATTAATGATGTCAACTATTTTTTCTTACCTTGTGTTGTGCCTGATCAGCAAATGATCATTGTGAAGGCTTTCATCCCATGGACTTTACTAAAGTCAAGTCACTATGGTCAATTCCACTTTGTAAGGCAACTTCTCCTCAGTTATACTTCAAGTGCCTTCTGACCCCAGGGGCCCATTCTCTGGCAAGGTTCTGCTTCCATTCTGTAGGCCTCCCGCATATGACAATATGTGAAGCTCTGCATAAGGCGTTCAGGGGCTGCTTTCCCCAAAGTGGGCAGTTCATTGTCAGTTTTTATCTGTAAGTTCTGCTGAAACCTCTTCACTTTGGATGATTCTGGTGGAATTTGAAAGAGCAGTGACACAGCCTCACACATCACAGCAACACATAAGCCACCAGAGTATGACAAACTGACAACTGAGGTTATTAAATGCTGTCAAATTGATTCTGACTTTTAGTGACCCTATGTTCAATAGAACACATTCTTGGTTCTTCACCATTGTGATAGGCCTGTTGACTAAAGCAAGAAAGCCAGTGACACTCATATGTGTGTGAGAAAGGGCTTTGTATTAAAAGGTAATTACATAATTACCGTTTAATTATATAATTATCATTAATGTATTATATCATCATGCATATTAATTAATCAATTTTTATACTTAATTATTATTTAGCTATACATATTATTAATGTACTATATGTGTGTTAAAAGTAGAAAAGTCCTGTGGATCCAATGGCAATGGATGCATCTGCAAGGCACTGGCAGCAACCAGGCTCAGTCAGCAGAAAGATGAAGGCAGAGAGGGAAGGGAAGGTTCCCAGGGCCCTGCTTATGAGAAGGACAGGACTAAAAGGAGGCACCATCAAGCTATGAACTTCTTGGCAGGTCGAATACCACCTATGTTATTCTGAGTACTTTAGAGAAACAAATCCACAGAAATTCATGTATAAGAGAGAGTTTTATATAAAGATTAAGTGCACATCAAGAAAGCATCCCAACCCAGTGCTGCCCAAGCCCACTAGTCCAACATTAACCCACGTGTCCAACACCAATCCACAAAGTCCTCCTCCATCTCACAAAACACACGCAATGATGCCAACTGCAGGAGGAAAACCCAGTCAGTGAATGTGTAAGCATCTTGGCACTGACAGGGGTCTCCACACGGCTGCTCCAGCACCCAGGGCTGCATCGGGGTAGGTCCAGGCGGCTTCTCCTTGGGGATATCTTGCAGGAAGGGAGCCTTGCCAGCTGAAGCAGGGACCTGGCTAAGGCAGCTGCACCTGGTCCGACCATCAGAAAGCAAGAGACCCAAGAACTCAAAAGGAGAAGCACAATGACTCATGGGACCATTTATCCCTCCGCTCTTCAATTAACCCCACATGTGTTTATCAGCCAGGTTGGCACAATAAACTTTAACTAAATCACCACCCATACACTATATATCTTCAAGTAGACATGAAATTATGTAACTACCACAGTCATCCTAATAATTGTTATGTTTGAGCCCATTATTGGAGCTACCGTGTACAGCTACCTTGTTAACATTCTTCCTTTATTTCACAATCGCTTTACTTCCTAAATCATGGTGTTATTCTGCAGGGATTGTTTTTTCTTGATAACATGTCCAAGGTACATGAGTCAAAATTGCATCATCTTTTCTTCTAAGGAACATTCTTTCTTTCAACACAGAGTTACAAAATCATAAATATTTTTATTGAACACGCCTTCATAAATAGAATATTAAAATGTGAAGCTGATGTTTCTTAATATATTATCTGGTCTATAAACTTCTGAAGGCAGTGTTTTCACTTTTGTAATCCTTCCCTGGAAGGCAGCATTCTGGAGATTCAAGAGATGGAAACACCTCCTTCAGAAGTGTATAGACCTCCATGATGGCTCTGTGGGATACACACAACAACACTAACTGCCAGCCCAGTGAGTTCAACCCACAAGCTCCTCTGATGGGAACGATGAGGCTGTCCATTCCCATCAAGCTTTATAATCTCAGAATCCCTATTAGCGTCCCTGGGGATCAGAGTTGATGAGAAGGCAGTGGGTTTGGTCTTAGAGGTAACTATTCCCCCACAGAATTCTACACTCCTTGATTTTCACCATGTCAGCAAGGCAGTTGGCATTCTCAAAAAATGTTTTAAGTAAGTTAGTTAGTTAGTTAGTGTAGTTTAGACAAGTAAGCCTGAAGGGACAAGAATAGGGCATTAGGGTAAAAGTGAAAGGTTTCCCACTGAAATTCTTATTGGAATGGCCCTTGCTACACTTGAAGAATGAAGGGGAAAGAATTTCCAAGTTTCTTTGCTTTTTAATCAATGCAGTGGGTTAAAAAAAATCCTTCTAATAATTTCTCATGAGCTTCATGCTTCTTTCAAGAATTTTATCAAGATTACCTCTTTGAAATCCCAAAATACCACTGCTATAGCCTTTCAACCTGACTTCTGTGTATTGAATTCAACTGATCCAGAGGATCTTATCAAAAGTTACAAGTGTGATTGGAGTTTTCTCTCTTTTTATGAAGGCGCTATAATGAAACTAGAATTGGTGTATTAAGGATAGACCTTGTCTTTGATCATCCACTGATCACAGAGACCGGTTTAGTCACAGTTTATTTGTAGTAAATACAAGCGTGTATGAACGGGATCCCTAGTAATAATATTTTGACACGTGTGTGCATGTGCGTATACACATGATTTGCTGCAATTTGTTGTAGTTATGTATGGCCATAAACAGGGTGGGGGCACAAAAAGTGAATTTTCTTAATTTAATTTAGCTTTGGTAGGCATTTGAGATATTTATCTTAAACTCCAGCAGAGACTAATAATTAGAACAAATACAAGCATATACAGCTGAGATAAATAAAAACATCTGTGGATGCTTCTGAACATGCAAAAATAATAGAGCTGTCACCTGTGTCTATTTTAAATTAAAGCTTTGCTAAATGCTGTCTTTGTAAATTTATGCCAAGTTGTACTTTCAGGGAACGTGCTGGAGAGACAGCAGTGAAATGTTTAATCCACATTTAGACTCATGCTAACATGTAGTTTGGCCCACCATTTCCTCTGCTCCTCCGTGGTGTACAGGAGATCATTCATTTCTGCCATCTGACAAGCAGTCAAGCGTAAAAATACTAGTAGCAGATGCATCCATGGAGTAAGACGTTCTAATTTTTTTCCTGAGGGTTTTTTTTCTGTGAGGAAACCATTGATTTCAACTTGGTTAGGTGACTTTTCCCAAAGTGAGCTCTTAAAAAAGGGGGTGGGGGAGGAGGATTATATTATAGACTAAGATAAGGAGCTCAAATTAACTTGCACGAAATTAGGTGGAACAAATCAAGCTTCTTGAGTTTTCCAGGCAGAAATTTTGCCTTGGGTTTGTTTTGTTTAAGGTAGTTTAAGGCAAATTGAGTGGGGGGAAAAGGACAAAAAAGTTTATTATATTTGATTTATCAGCTAACAGTGAATTTACATTAAGGCTATGATGAAAATAATTCTAGTATATATAATTAATTCTATTTTTATCATTGATCTTTGACAAAAGAAATCATCTAAGAGCAAATATTTATGAACAATTTAATATTTGTATAATTCTGGAGAAGGAATATTAATAATATATAATAAAGGAAAAACAGGACTTCAGGAAGATCAAGAATTAACTACAAACCATTAATATAAGAGAGAGTTTGAGACTAAAACAAGTGTATGACTGAGAGAAGTCATCTTATTCTAGAACACTATCTGCCACATTTGCTTCTAGGATATAAATAAACATTTCCATTCACATTTGATCACAATGTGAGCTTTTGTCATTTGCCAAGACTTGGATTGTTGATTTGGTTTTTGTTACTGGTTTGTGACTTCAGAAGCCCCCATGAGTTATGGCATTGTAGGCTTTTGTTTGCTGTCATTTCAATGAAAGCTGATGACCAGGTTTGTTTAACTCTTCGGTGGTAGCTCTGGGTAGCTTCCCAAGGCCAGCCTTTTTAGCGCCCAGGTGAGTTAAAAAAACACCACTTTACTGCTCAGGGCCCTTTCTCATAAATTCTCAGTTCTTTCCTCTCACATTTATTCAGGAAGGATCAAGAGCATTTTCATTGACAAATCTAGTTGTGCAGCTTGAGAAAGGGAAATTACACTATGAGATGTTGGAAGATGGAACCTGAGAGACACAAGGCCAATGGAAGATTCATTAAACTGCTGGAGCATGAGGGGGCTTCAAAAAGTTAGTGGAAAAAAAGGAATTACAAGATAATGGATTTTTTCCACAACGGTTATGAACCCCCTCATATTCACAATCCCTCATATTCTAAAGACATCAGCATGAAGAACAGCCATATTTCATTGAGTATTACTATCTACCAGTCATTGTGGTAAGCAAATGTTCTGTTCATCTAATCCTCACATTCACCTTAAAATTATAGTCTATTATCCCAAGCAGCCTTCATTGAGCAATGATTAAGTGCCGGGCTTCTAATGGAAAGGTCAGCAATTCAAATATGTCAGCCAATCCACAAGTGTGGAAGGCCTTTAAATCTGCTTCCATAAACATTGCAAATCAAATTGACGTCATTAAGTAGATTTGGATTCATAGCAGCCATATGTAAGTTTTCTGAGACTGTAAATGTTTAACATGGAGAGACAGTAACATCCTGCTCTTAGGGAATGGCTGGTGGGTTGAACTTTTAATCTTGCAGTTAGCCAAACACCTGATCTACAGCATCACCAGAGCTCTTTCCCATACAATGTAGCCTAGGAAATCGTACAGGGCACTTACACTCTGTCTTATGGGGTTTCTATAGCTCAGAAATGACAACTCTGTACAATAACAATGAGTGTCCCCACTGCACAAAGAAAGCAGACATACTTTGCTCAATGGAATACAGTCACTAATAACAGAACTTGGATATAAAAGTCCTGGATAATAGGACCTCGGCTACTCTTAAGCATTGAGCAACCGTTCTCAAAGTGTGGTCCCTGTCTCGCAGCATCCACATCACTTGGGAACGCTGTCAACTACACATTGTGGGGCTCACTTACCCAAGCCCACTCAATAAGCAAACTCTGGGATCAACGCGAAGTTCAGGAAACTCTCCAGATGTTTCTGATATGCTCTGTAGTTTGAGGAGAGCTGCCCCCCAATATTACTGTGACTAAGAGCAGAGTAAGGAAGCTGTTTATTTAAAAAGTATTCCTTTAGGTATCTGAAATGGCTTATCATAATGGAAACGCACAGTCATTTGGGCCTATTTGAAAGTTGGTGTAATTCTTATCCCACTGAATTGATAATCATTGCTTTGTAGTGAAATGGTGTATTAGAAAGGAAAGGATGTGACTCGAGAGAGCACACAATATACAAAACTTTGGATTATTTTCATATTTAAATATATGAAAATAACCAATAAACAAAACAAATAACATATTTTTAATGTATCTGAAATGCATTTTTTGGCTTTTATCTCCAGTAATCACGTAATTCCAGATACGTTAATTAACCAAAATTTATTAAGCATTCGGTGTTTGCTGAGGGAATAATGAAAAATAAGCTAGATATTCTGATAAAATAGTAGACCTGTTATGTAAGTATGTCTGCATAGGGAAGCCCGGTGATGTAGTGGTTTAGTGTTCATGCATTGGGCTGTGACCTGCATGACTGGCAGTTCAAAACCACCTGCAGTTCCACAGGAGAAACACAGGGCTGTCTACTCCTGTAAACAGTCTCACAAACCCACAAGGAGGGTGGCTGTAAGTTGGCATTGACTCGATGGCAGTGAACATGTATGTGTGTACATGTATACATGGTGGAAAGTGTGGAATACTTTCATATATATGAAATATATAACAAGGGAACAAGTGATCCAAATTGGTGGTAAGGAGGGTGTAGGAGGCCTGGTAGGGCATGATCAAGGGTAATGTAACTGAGAGGAATTACTGAAACCCAAATGAAGGGTGAGAATGATAGTGGGACAAGAGTAAAGTAAAAGGAAATAGAGGAAAGAGCTAGGAGGCAAAGGGCATTTATAAAGGTCTAAATAAAAGGATGTACATAAGTAAATATATTTATGTATGTGGATGGGGAAATAGATCCATGTGCATATATTTATAGGTTTAGTATTAAGGTAGCAGATGGACATTGGCCCTCCACTCAAGTACTCCCTCAATGCAAGAATACTTTGTTCTATTAAACTGGCATTCCATGATGCTCACCTTCCAGATACAATCACTGAAGACAAAGTGTGTGCATAAACAAATGTGGTGAAGAAAGCTGATGGAATGCAGCTATCAAAAGATATAGCATATAGGGTCTTAAAGACTTGAAGGTAAACAAGTGGCCATCTAGCTCAAAAGCAACAAAGCCCACATGAAAGAAGCACATCAGCCTGTGTGACCACGAGGTATCCAAGGGATGAGGTATCAGATCAAAGAACAAAAAATTCATATCATTGTGATTAAGGGGGAGTGTGAAGTGGGGACCCAAAGCCCATCTGTAGGCAACTGGACATAAAAAAAAGAAATATATATAACTTTGAATTATCTTCATATTTAAATATACAAAAACATGAAAGCACTCCAAGGTTTGTTTTGCTTTTTTTTAATGCTAGCTGCAGGAATTAAGAAGAAAGGGTGGCATTGAAAGAAATCTAAAGGCATTTAAACAACTATTAAGATTTAACATATAAAATTGAACTAATTTATGTGAATCCTCATAAAGATGAAGCTCTTTAGATATGGTTACCAGGTCTAATTAGTTCACTTTGTGTTTTCTAGCCCAGTTTAGCACCTGGAATCCAGGATGCTTTTGAAATGATTTGCTGTAGCTCACGAACAATGGTAGGAGAAAGAGAACGCTTTCTATTCCTGTAAAGAGTTAAGAGTCTTGAAGACCTACAGAGGCAGTTCTACCCTTCCTTTAGGGTCATTATGAGTTGGAATTGACTTGGTAACAGTGCACTTGTTTGTTTGTTTGTTTGTTTGTTTGTTTTGCTACACAATGGGACCTTGCTGAAGCACTTCAACAAAACTTGGGATGCACATCAGAAACAATAGTCATCTGAGCAGACAGATCTGGATTCTAATCCAGAATTTACGGTAGTTTCCTTGAGCCTCAATGAGCTGAGGAAAATAAACACGGAAAGCACTGTCTGGAGATCAAATGGCTGATGAATACGCCATCTATCCTTACCAGCTCATCATGTGATTGTCTTAACCCCGAGGACATCACGAACTAAGTGAAACATGCTAATCCCTTCACATAGAATGTTTGGAATCGTGCTAACAACATAATTCAGGTGTACTGGTTTCCGTCATCATTAAATGGGGAGCACATATTCAGTGAGCATAAACAATTTGCCCAGGATTTCCCTTGTGATGCAGTCAGATGAGGTTTAAATCCAAGTGTTTGTAAATCCAGGTGTTTGCTTTCTCTGACTCAAAGTGATGAACCCATCATCCTTCCTCATCTTAAATCTGTTAGGTCAATAGCCATTTAGTTAGTGTCCACCAACTAGCTTGACCTTTGAAAAGCAGGCCGGCTGGTAATAATGAAATGCAGGATGTATTTGTAATAATATCCAAGTTCTAAGATAAATATGGGCAAGGGTGCTTCTAATTAACCTCTCTAATTTTTTTCATATATGAAATTGGAATTTGGAAATCAAAAATTTTTTTAAATTCAGTATATAAATGGTCTTTCAAAGGCTGAATTTAAAATGGGAATAATACATGATACACTTTAGGATTGATGGGTAGGTAATACATAGAGTTTGGTTATAATAAACAGTAGACATTATAGCATGGTATATGTCTACATGGAAATTTAGAACACATTCTGAAATAATCCTAATTTTAAAAATAAAAAAATGAGTTAAAGAAAAAAGTCCTTTTGATGCATTTAGAATAAAAATTAAGAATCATTGCTTCAAAATTGTTTTAGTTTTTGCTTTTGTGAAGGAAGCTTTAAAGTCTAATATTCTTTTCAATTGAGACATCTTTTGGATAAAAATGGTTAATACTAATTTTATTAAAAATTTAAGAAGCTATATATTCAAAATTCTAGGACCACTGAAAGAAGAGCCACCAGTGAACATGCTCTAGATCTCTCTGAAATGGCGGAGGCAGAGACCTGAGGCGCCAGACTCTGTGGAGAAAAAGCATGGGGCATCTCAGAGGAACCAGGCTGAGACCAGGGAGAGGGGCAGGGAGACACGTTTTGGAACAAATGAATGTTTAGTTTAACTTTAAGGAAGATTCTAACACTCAGAAATTATGTTTCTTTGTTACGGTTTTTGGGGTCTTTCTGTATCTCTGATTCTCTGGATCAAAATTGTAAATTGAGAAATAACTATGAAAGGGTTCCTTGACACCTCTACCGCTGTACATAAGACACCCCCACCCCTGGCAATCTGACACCGGGATGCCAAAAACATACACAAACTAATTAAAACAATGCATAATGTGTTCTTAATTTCCTTTCTGTTCTCAAAATTGTTTGCATATTTGAATCTCTTGGGAATTTACTAAATTCTGGATCCTGGGAGCAAATGTTCCAATATAATGATGAGCACAATGTTGCTGTGCTTTCATGGACCTAAGGATCATGCAGGAATTTTGTGAAATGCACATTCCTAATTTACAAGTCTGAGGTGAGAACTGAAAGTGGGTTTTTCTAACAAATTCTGAGGTGATGTTTATATTGTTGATTTGCATATAACACTTTTAAGTATCAAGACTGTAGGAAGGATGGGTGGAGGGAAGACATCTATATTTATGGGCCATTTAACCAGAGAGTGTTGCTGACTTCATGTGTTGAAATGGGGTGTGTAACTATACACCGTGTGCATTAAAAAAAAAATCAGACCAAAAAGAAACCAAACCAAATCCTTTCAGATTCTTTACCTCTCAAACCTAAATATTGGACAGATTGGCTAAAAAGGAAGGAAAAGTAAAACTGAAGTGAACTTGGAGTCTTCAGTGACATACAAGTTCATTCCAAACATACGGGACGGGGTGGGGAGAGAGAAAGAACATAGACACAGAGCAGTCTTTAGCTGGTAACAGGGGTCCAGAAAGATGAATACTCTTCATCCCAACTGATTCCCTTTTTGTACATGCTCCTCTCTGTTAATCCTACAGTGGTATGGCCCTAGCACAACTAGGACCCTTGGTGGTATAGTGTGTGGTGTTGGGCAGTTAACTGTAAGTTCAGCTGTTCAAATCCCCCAGCTTCTCCATTGAAGAAACATTAGACTTTTTACTCCCATAAAGAGTGACAGTCTCAAAGCCCCACAGCAACACTTCTACTCTGTCTTACAGCATCGCTAGGAGTTTCAATGGACTCCAAGGCAGTGAGTGTGGTTTTCAATTTTTTTATCTCAACAAGATATCCAACTAGATGTGCTAGATAATAAAACAATTGGAAAATCCCTGTTTAAATACTAAAGTATTTAAAATTGCCTAATTAAGAGAACAATTAAGAGAGCACAGTAGCTTATCATAAATGTGCATGGACATAAAGTACTTGTTCTTAAAATTATAATTTAGTCACTTAATTCTTTGCAATCCTGGACATAACAGAATCACAATTTTCCACCATACCCCGACTTGATATCTCAAGAGTTACCTATAATTAGATGCATTTCAGAGAAAGTGACAACATGATAAAAAGGCATGGAGAGGACCGTATCTGATCTCCTCAGCTTCCCTAGTGCTCGGAACCAAACATGAGTTATACCTCTGCTGTGCATCCTGCCACTGATTTCGACACCAATGGTTTCCCTCCCACCACAGGCCACTTTCTCTGCTGGGTTTGATAAGTCATCGCAATGACCACACCTAACTCTACAGACTCTACTCACAATTCCGGGAGTCAATTAAAGAAGTGAACAGGTTACCATAATCAGCATCAGTAAGCAGTAAGGATCCAGCCATCGGTCCATAACAGCACCTCTCTTCAGCCACTTGCTCCCTTCACTCTTGCCTCAGCCTCTCTGCCTTGTGGTCCCTTGGCCTACATGGGCCAGGAAGCCAGTTCACTGCCCTGCCTGTCTCATAGTCTTGGTGTTTGTGCTTTGTTCTGCCTCATGTTGTCCTTCCCTCTACCAGTGGTCTCACCCTAGATCCTTTGAGCAGTCCCGTGATCTTCTTGCCACAATCTCTGGTGCCACTGGTATCAGTCTCTAACATTTCAGACAGAGACCTGGAACATTCACTGGTGGCTCTTCTTTCAATGGTCCTAGGATTTCTCTACGTGTTCCTGCTTCTTATATACAAAGGAATGGCCTTATGAACTGGTGATTTTTATCTTTCAGCAGACCAGAAACTCAAGTAAACAAAAGATGGTGACTTGGCTCACATCTTCTACAAAGGTGGATATTGATTCTCATCTTTAGCCTGTCCATTGGCATAGCAGAGAACTCTCTCCAAAGTAGGATAATAGGCATAGGCAGAAGCTAGAATTTATATTGCATCACCTAAGAGATTATGGCTAGGAGGGCCATGTTAATTGTCAATACCTCTCAAAGACAAAGACAAAAACAATATTTTTGTTTTGTGTTATCATAAAATATATGATTGTGGAAGTCCTGAAGATGTAGGACCTATGAAGAACTATTCCAAAATTATGTTCTCTATTAAAACTCTCTTACCAAGGGATTTTTCTATAATCAGAATAAAGTTCCAAATAAAGTTTGGGAATTAAGCCTGCAATAGTAGCACCCTGTGAGCAGTGGGTATTCTGAAAGTTTCCTTGGGAATCCCAGCATTGCAAAGGAATATCCAAAGTAATCTTGGGATAGCAGCTCTACCACTCACCAGCTCTGAGTCTTGAGATAAATTACACAATTTGCTGGGTTCTCAGTTACCCCATTTGTAAAGTGAAAATAATAATATATTCTCTGAATAATTCATAGGAACAGTATGAAGGAAAAAATAGATATACAAAGCCTGAAAAATGAAAGAATTCTGCATAACAATAAATTGTCATTGTTATTATTTATATTATTTATACTGAAACAGAATGTAATCAGCACGCTATTTATATTGGTTTCTTCTTGTTGCTAAATATGCTTCCAGGACTGTTATGCACCGAAACTACTAATCCAAAAGAAATAAAGGTGGCATTTCAGGTTTTCGTTGTTAATTGTAAAACGCTATCTTTAAATCTTAAGGTTTTGTGATTAAATTTTGCTCACCATAAATAATAACAGTTGTTGAAAGATTAACCAGAATGATCTTATTTTAACATAAACTTCGCTTGATAGTTCTTAAGTATTCCAAGGCCTCGTGAAAATTGCAAGGTACAGGAGGCATTCCTGGTTGAAATGCATGCAAATTTATATTAAGTAATCTACTTAAAGTATACAAATGAGTCACATTTCCAGAAATGTGTAAACTAATTTGAATGTAGACAGTAAGAATAAATTTATGATAATAAACTAGGTCAACTAAATTTTTACTCTTTGGGGGCTTAGCTCAAGCATAATCCCTTAATTTATTTAACATTAAATTTTTACATATTAAGACAGCTCTACAAGTGTAAATACCTTGACCCAGACATTTCACTCAATTTTAAACAGTTTTACATATGCTTAAAGACCATGTTTCATCATATATATGTATATATGTATATGACTTCTTACTTACTATTCATCTATCTAAAGAACCTATCCAAGCCGAGGGTACACATGGTGGTCTCTCTTGATACGATATGGGAGAATTCTCTGTAGCTTTTAATTCCAATCAAATTAAACAAGTTTAACAAAAGAGGAATGTTTGAACATTGAAAATATCACTTTTTATTTTAACAGTACTCTCGGAAAGCTGACTCTATTGGAAAATAAACTTCTTGGACTACTACTCTCTGGAGACTCAGTTACTAGGGCTAGAAAATATGTTCGAATAATGCATCAGATGCACATTGTAAAATACGGTAATAACAATGTCTTCTGAAATAAGACACATTACAAAGAACTGCCCACATTTCCAGGAATATAGACAACCCAGAGGAAATAGATAATAGAGCACACTCACTTATCTCCTGATAAAGCACTTCCGTTGGCATGGGCGAGGGAGCAAAGAGCTTCCTCAACTCTCTGCTATGATAATTTTCCTTTTTTCTGTGCACATATGAGGGTAAGTTAAAATTTTTCTAAAAAATCATAGAAATGCTTACTAACCAAAAATATCAAAACGGAAAGCTATTGCTTCTTGACCTATCCCATACCTAGGTCTAGATTCTTCTGAAGGCAGTGATTCTACCCCTCCCACCTTAAGAATTCATCCCACTGAGCTCCCATGAAGCTCCTTCAAGAAAATCAATAGACTACCCATTTGAAATCCTAAAGGATAGCTGTCGGAACTTTCTGAGAATACCTTTCTGCCTTGAATTTAGCTGAAAATGCCTCAAAAACCCACCATTTTGACTGGAGCTGCTTTTATTGAAGCGATCTGAGTCAGACTAAGACAAGAGCAAGCTGCTGAGACAACTTCTGCAAGCATCTATTTATCACTGCAACGTGGATAACCTAATTTCTTTGGAATGAACCATGCACATATGAACTGCAACCCTAGTAGAAATATAGTATTTACCTGTGTCAGGTGACTCCTTCCCCATCTCCAATGACAAAGGAGGATATTGCATTTCCCAGAAGCGGATGCTCTTTCCCTCCCAATGCAGCAACTCTTGTATTGTTTGGGCCCTCTGCGTGCCTTTGTCTCGAGCTGTCAGCTACCTCACCCTTAAGTGACACAAAGAAACACAAAGTGACACTCTGCCCAGGTGGAGTTGGAGAGAGCAGATGATGTGGCCTTGTCCCTGGCTCTCTGCATTTCCAGCCTCTCCACCTGGGTTAGCAGAGGCAGTTCAGCTGGCCATCTGACGTCGGTCAAAGGCATACCGGGGTTCCCCAGCCTTTCTGGAGTGCCCTCCAGAGGACTTGTTTACCTCATGGCGGTGATCCAGCATGTTTGTTGGGCTCTGTGAGGCTTTCATTTTCTGTCAAAATGGAGTCGCCTGTGTTTATCTTTCCTGGTCTTACAAGGCAGTTGCGTGTCTTGCAAGGTTGTCTTATGTTGCTCTGGTCAACCTCACTACTGCCAATGTCCGCATTATCCAGAACAGAACCGGACCCATGGGACACACCTACGGCTTTACTGACCTTGACTCCAATCAGTGGTTTGTCTTCCTCGTTCTTCCTTTGCAGGGCTGCACTGTGCCAGGCGGTGGGGGAGGGGTGTGCTGCTTCTCCTCCTCCTCCTCCTCCTCCTGGTCAGGTCTCCTCCATAAGGGTTTACCATCATAGGTGGAGGCGGACTCTCTTCCTTCTTCACAGTGGGAGGCAGGGGCTTCTTAAAGACTTCTTTAGGAAGGCCCTGGGAGGGCCTGCCCCTCACTGGCATTTTCCTGAAATTTTGCCACGCCTTTGTCCTTTTTCCCCTTGCCATCTCTTTTAGAAGTTTCCTTTGTGCCACTTGCCTTTCCTTGGCTAGCAGGCTTCTTATTCTTGATCTCTTCTGTCCTAGGGTACATACCCTTCTTGCTGGGTGTCGGCATCTTCATAAGTTCCTGTCAAGGGGTCATGATAGTAACCAGTAGCAGAGCCATATATGTAGCAATCACATGATGACTGCTGCCCTTGATGATTTGAATCCAAAGACCAGTCTGAATTTCTGCCACTTCCCATCCTGTCTCGGAAATAGATATTTTTTATTTTTGTTCCCCTAATTTCAGGGGCTTCCTGCAGTTCACTTACATAATTCACATGATCATGTAAAGTAGCGAGGTGATCAATTCCTAATCCATAATATGTTTTTTCCTAGAATTTCGTATTTCTATTTCTCATGGATGACCTGTTACTAGTAATGTTTCAATCCGTAAGTTTTTCTTTATTTTCAGATTTCAAATATGTTGAATTTTCTTTAAAAGCTAAACTGGCAGGTGTCAACTTTCAAATACGTTTCACCCAGAAACTTCCATTTCCTTTCAAGATCTTCGTTTTGGTAGTGGCCTACGGTTCAAAGATCTAAACAATCCGTTTAAAGCAAAGCTGTAGGAGAATGAGGTTGGGGCAAAGGGCACTGAGGCATTTTATCCTGAGGTCCCTGGGCTGTTCAAACCCAAGAAAAAGAAGATAATAACCTGCTAAACTGGGGGTATTTGACCAAGCAAGGTATCTTTTATAACTGTTTCACACAGCTATTAGAAAATAAAGGAATTGTGTAATTTGTTAATGAATATTAAATGTATCCATTTAGGTTATAATACAAATTTTTTTCCCTGTCCCACTGTATGGCTCATTTATTTAGCTTAATGTCCTCATTTTGCAGAATATTCAGAGATGTGTATTTAATCACTGAGAAGATTAAAGTCAAAATTAAAATTAAAAATGTAATTTTTGATAATCCCTTTCATTGTTAAAAGTACCCTAACTGTTCTTTTATGTGTACAGATAATTATACATGGTACTATTCTGTGTGTAGACACCCTGTAGTCTCAATTAAATATTTTAACTACTTAATGAAAGGCAATAGGGAATTTTGCAGTTAGTAATTATAACTATGCCCTAGAATTGAAACTCTCAATTCACCTCAGACTGCTTAATAAGTTAGATAAGGAAATGGTGTGGCCACTACATGTGAGGGAACTTTTCGTGACAGAAGAATAATTGTAACATGATTGTTTTAGTAGAAGCATAGATATTTTTAACCATTAAGGCTTTTCCTCAGTATTATAACAATATATTATTCAATTTTAGAAGTATAAAACTTTAATTATTTTTATTAATTTATGTAAAAATGAAAGTACTCCTTTCCCCTTAGTCAGCAAGTCTTTTAGAATAAAAATAATAGGCATTTAACAAATCAGTTGGATAAACTTCTTCATAGGAAATAAAACAATGAGAATAATATGAAAAGTAAGTATAAAGATGAATTTAACTGAGAATACTTAATAGATTTAGAAATTTAAGGAACATTTAAAAAATAAATTTTACTATAATATAAAATGTTAAAATATTGTAAACCACTTATTTGAGAAATCTAAATTAAAATATATTTCATTTAATACTATTTCAACAGGTCTAAGATAAAATTGCTGAAAAAAATCTCAGAATTTCATGGCTAGAAGCAAATTTAATGTATATATTACTCAATACTATAGTCCATGTCTGTACATCTTATATATGAATTCCAGTTTAACTGTTGTTTTATAAAGCTTTCATAAACTCAAAAGAATCAAAATCCTTGCCATCAGGTGGATTCTGCTCTCAAACAAGCCTATAACACAAAGCTGAACTGCTCCAAAGGTTTCCAAGGCTGTAATCTATGGGAAGCCAACTGTCACGTGTTTCTCTGGGATGGACAGTGGATTCTAACTGCTGACCTTTTAGTTAGCAGTTGCCCTTTAAACATTGTGCCATGAGGGTTTGCTTCCATAAACGCAAAGACAATCAAATTAGCAGAACACAATTAGAGGAACAATTAGCAATAATTAATAATTTGGATGCCCACCACATTTGGATGCTAACCACAAAGTGGCTCATCAGGCAGCCACTCCACAAAAGAAAGATGGAGACTGTCTGCTCCCATAAAGATGGGCGGACTCAGAAACCTAAGGAGTAGTTCCTTTCTATCCCACAGCGTCATTGTGAGTAGAAATCAGCTCAATGACAGGGGGTTTTGTTTGGATTTTGAAATGCCATATGGGTATATATCATCTGATTTAGATTTCGTCAATACAAGGCAGGCATGTCTTTGAGTGAGTTTGATTGCATGAGGCAAACAAAGCTTTTGGCAAAATATTTAACTCAATAGAGTCATATGGACCTCTCAGATGAATCATATTTGTAGTTTGTGTATAATT
>NW_022111368.1:1331613-1336313 GCF_000313985.2 Echinops telfairi
AGTGTTATTAGTTTTATTGGAGCATGTAAAAAATACAAGAAAAATTCTAGACATTATAATGCTCTCTGTACTACATGCAGTGAAGTAGGAAAAAACAAACCCAAACAAACAAACGAAACCCCAAATCCACATCAATGAGGTCATGAATGATAAGCCTTCTAACTGAATCTAGGTCCTATATCCTCAAAAGGCAGTAGGAACCCTCTAACCATCTAGTAAAATTATGGTAGGGACAGGTCCCTTAGCAGACCATACCTTAAGTGGAGAGTTTCAATGACTTCTCACTGCCCCACCTCCTTTTTGGATATTCTGTAAAGGTAATATTTTACAACTGATATTGCCATAGATGAATTTGGGACAAATCTCCAACCAACCTGGATCTCTCTTACTAAGTCTAATGTGAGAATCCTAATATCTTTGCAGCTTATTTCACAAGGTTATTATGGTAAATATATGAGAGGTGACATTTGTAAAATTTCCTTGTGAAGTATAAACATATTATGTACTTACAATATCATTAAAATACATGAACTTTAGATCTATGCTCTCAGCATTATAATCGAAATATGCCAAATATTATTTTTTTCCTTTGAATTTCAGAAGGGTGTATTTGTGTTTCACATTAAATGGCTTATTTCACAAAAAGAATAAACATCATGTTGAGCTTTCTAGGCAATCGCATTTCAAAGGAGCATAATCAATTCTCTATACTGGAGCATTATATTTTAAAAGCTTAGCAAGATACTCTTAACAATAACTAGAACTATTTGTGTAGAAATACCTATGATAGACTAATAAGAATTTTAAATCTCTACTAGATGCATTATATAAACTTAAAAGTAAACTCCAGGACAAAAATACTCAACACAGCAAATGTGGAACTAGGAATAGAATTACCTTCAAATGAAGCAAGCATGGTGGATAAAGAAAATATTTTAGCCAAGGAAGACGAAACAATAGAGGCCCTGTCCTGTTCCCAGCCAAGGAAATTACCTGGTCTAATAGGATTTGATATACCTCAGTGAGATACCCTTGCCTGGAGTTTCTCCATTTCCTTCCTGAGTAGTCCCCCTAACACCCTCAAGCTACACAGTGTGTTTAGTCCATTGAAATGGTTTCAACTAAATTGTTTTCAGTCAGTTTTCATTATTTTCAAAGAATGCTCTTTATGGTAAAGCTAGAAAACATTGAATAAAATAAATTGATATTTCAAACTTTCTTTCCAAAATTATCCTTTAGTAAATTTAAACATTGGTTTAAATGCTGAATGTAAAGTGATGTGTTCTTAATATTTATATAACCTGGACAATGAACAAGTCAGATGCCAAAGATACAAACTGAATCAACTTATTCACCTACCCCCAACTGCCCAACCCCTATTATTTAATGAAGCATAGAGTAGATCCCAACATTTATCCGTTCACTCATGTAGTCACTTTTCCTTTTAAGAATCATTGGATTGCATTAATTAGAATTTCCTGTACTTTAAAAGAATCCAAATACCAACCTCTGTTTAATGTTCTCTTCCCAAATTTGGCTCTACTCCAAGTGGAAAGCCTGAAATAAGAAAGTGGGCTGTTTCAAACTTCTCTAATTCTAGGTCTGACATGTCTTCGCCTTCATCTCACACCTTAGTCTGACTATGGCTGTTGAAGGACTGAACATTCAGGCAGTTGTGAAGTACAATGCTTACTTCTTTAGGATTCCCTTGTGGGTTCTTGGGAGACCGCACACCATGGCTGGGTGTCCTCCCAGTCTAGCTCTCCTGGGAAGAATGAATGAATCAGCTAGATCTCTTAAGATTTCTCCCTGCAAGCTTGATGATGTGATGCTACTCTTACAGCCTCTTTCGAACAAGGTCTTTCCACTGGGCCATGGTCTTCCAGGGCAAGTTATAACACAGTCTAAGATTGAACGCTCTCTCTCCTAAAAACTGACATATAGTTCATAAGAAAAATGTAATCTGGCCTGCTGTCAGATCAGTGCATTTATTTAAAAGAAGCAGCCCTTTGCACTTCTGTTTTGGACTTCTTGACCAACCCTTAACACGTCAATGACTTCTGAAACTTGTTAGCTCTCTCAAGGTCAGTGGAAGATTATTAATTAATACCATACCAACAGTCTCTTCAAAGAGAGATGCAATTCTTCCTTTACGTTCTCCAGATGGATATTTGGCTAAAAGTCAAGAGAATTGTTTTGAACCTCTCTTTGCAAGTACTGCATGGGAGGTCTATACTCAGGTCTTCAATGTGGAAAGGGTTGGAACAAATACTTCTTTTGAACCTCCACTAAAATTCCACAGGAACTTTTCTTGTATCGGCCAACTCCCACTGGGAAAAAGGAGAGCTGGTGATGCAATCCTTATTTGCAAAGCTGCTAATGCAAAGATAGGAGGCTCCAGCCCATCCACCCACTCCCCATGAGAAGAATCACTGTGAGCTCCTCCAGTGAAGGAAATCCTATGGGACAGGTCTACTCCAATCTGATAAGGTCTCTCTGAGTCAAGGAGACTTGGCAGCCCATCACAACAGCGTAATTAAATAATACATTTCTCAAGATCAAATCCTAGAAAGCCTTTATTTATTTTTGTTTATTAACATCAATGTATAGGTGTATTATGAAGAAATTATATTTTATGTACTAAAAAAAATCTACTTATTTGTACTGTAGATTGCCCTCACCACACCACAGGATATAGCTAAAATACTAGAAAAAAGAATAAGCGTGTCTGTAGGAAGATATGTAGGAAGAACATTCTTCTCTTCTCTTTCCTTTCTTGGTTCATAAATCAAGCCCTTCATGAAGTAAACCATGAACAGAAATGTATGACCTAAGTATAATTATTGAATGCTTTTACCAATACTTCATTATTCTCAAATTGACTCTTTTCTTGCTAAAGTCATTAAGTGACTGTCTCTTCCTAAAAGATCCGAGCAATGAATAAGGAGCATTGCAAGGAGTGAGGATGGAGGGATGAACAAGTAATATCAAGGGCATGCTTAGGGCAGTAAACTCTTCTTAATGATATTGCAGAGGATGTGAGGATGCATAGCACTATGCATTTTGCCCGAACCAATAGAATCGTAAAAGGGTGCCCATGCTCTGTAAACTCCGGACGTCATTTAGTGACAATGAATCAGTATTGGTAAATCAGTGATTACATAAATGCCTCAGCATACACAAACATTGTCTGTACACCTATAACTTCTCCAATGAAGAAAAATGAAATGGGATAGGGAAGTAGTTCACATTCACACTGCATTTTGGAAGGTGAAAATCCCCTAATCCAATAAGCAGAGCTCAGATAAAGAATACTTCTAAAACTATCCCCAATGGGAAGCAGAATTTCAGATAATTTATTGGTTGAAAATATAGGAAGCAAAGAAGAGTGGGTATAAATATATCCTACCTCAAGTGTGCAGAGCAATATTTGTAATCTGATAGCAACCTTAGAAAATTCAAGTTACACTGGAAAGAAAAGAAAGGAGGATCAAAAGCAATCACACACTGCAACTCAAGAAAATAGCATTTATGAAATAATATCTAGTGAAAATATAGTTGTTGACATTGCCTTGACAATTTAGCTAAAGATGACTGAATATAATTTACCACAGTTAGTTTTTAACTCATCCAGCTCCATAAGAGAAACTTGCAGCATGGACTATCATAGATGTGTCAGCTGTAGAGACCCCATGGAGCAGGTCTCCTCAGTCCTAGGATCATTATGAGTCAGCATTTATACAGCAATAGGTGAAGATGAAATTTCAGAGAAAAGTATTCTTCAGACTATAGTTTGACACCTGTAGGAAGTAAGGAAATATGCAAGAAAAGGTGAGTTGTTTGAGCCAGGAAAAATAAAATACAAAAATCTGAGTTAAAAAAATATGAGATAAAAAAAAGATAACTTGTATAGAAGGTTATTTTAAATCTCCTTGGCAGAATTGAAATTTACATCAGTGTAATTAGATATGAAATATTGATGCTAAGGGAAATAAATTAGTGAGGTGAAATAAATGTGGATAGCACTGGAAAATGCAGGGGATGAGAAGGATATAAAAGTCATTAACATTGGCCCGATAAAAACTCAAAGTCAATGCCATAGAGTCAATTAGGACTCACAGCAACCTGATAGGAGGTGAGCACTGCCCATATGTGTTTCTGAGGCTGTAACTCTTTATGGGAGTGGAAAGCCTCATCTTTGTCCCATGGAACAGTTAGTGGTTTCAAACTGCTGACCTTTCTGTTGGCAGTCCAATGAATAACCACTAAGAAACCAGGGCTCCATTTGCTCGATAAATGGAGGACAAAAAAATGTGAACTTTTTGTTTTTGCTTAAATCATTTTATAAGAGGCTTGCACAACTCATCACAATCCACACACACATTCATTGTGTCAAACACATTTGTATATTTGTTGCCATCATCATTCTCAAAATATTTGCTTTCTACTTGAGTCCTTGATATCAGCTCCCCCTTTTCCCCTCCCTCACGAACCCTTGATAATTTATAAATTATTATTATTTTGTCATGTCTTACACTGTCCAACATATTCTTCTACCCATTTTTCTGTTGTCTGTGCCCTAGGGAGGGGGTTATATGTAATCCTTGTGATTGGTTTTTCCTTTCTACTCCACGTTCCCTTCACCCTCCCAGTATCACCACTTTCACTGCTGGTCCTGGTGGTTCATCTGTCCTGGATTC
>NW_022111368.1:1338204-1344979 GCF_000313985.2 Echinops telfairi
GTGGCAATGTGCTTAATGCATTCATCACTGCTTTTTAGCGATACATAGTACTCCATTGTATGTATGTACCACAGTTTTTTAATCCATTTGTCTGTTGATGGAAATTTGGATTGTTTCCAATCCTTGTGATTGTGAACTGTGCGGCGATGAACATTGGAGCACAGATATCTGGCTGTGCTTTATTTCTTACCTCTTCTGGGTATATGCCCAGTAGGAGGATTGCTGGGTCGTATGAGAGCTCAATTTCCACCTGTTTTAGATTTTGCCAGATTGATTTCCATAGTAGTTGTACTTACCTACAGGTCATCCAGCAGTGGATGAGAGTTCCTATCTCCCCACAGCCCATCCAACACATGTTGTTTTCTGATATTTTGAAATGGGCTATATTTGAGGGTATTCATTGGTATATCATTGTTGTTTTAATTTGCATTTCTCTATATGGCTAATAATTGCGACCATTTTCTCATATGTTTATTGGCCATTCAGATTTCTGCCCTTGTGAAACTTCTGTTCAGGTCCTTTTCTCACCTCCTCAGTGGGCAATTAGAATTTTTTTTCTTTTTGGAAGCTAGCAGAGTATTATAGATTTAGTAATAAGGCCTTTGGCTTAGGTGTCATTGCTAAAGATGTTTTCCCAGTCTGTGGGCTCTCTTATTACTCTGGTGAATTCGTTTGATGTACACAGGTGTTTTCTCTTCAGTATATCCCACTTGTCAATTTGTGACTTATCTGTATTTGTGTCCTTCCATATTTATGATAGCTTATGTATTCCCTGTGCCAATGTTCTCAGGTTTGTCCAAATTCACTCATTTATGGCCCTAATAATTTGGGGTTTTACCTCGAGGTCTGTAATTCACCTTGAGTTTATTCTTGTGCATGGAGTGAGATAATAGCCTTGCTTCATTTTTCTGCAGGTAGATATCCATGTTTTCTATCACCACTTGTTGAAGAGGGCATCTACTTCCCATTTGATATTTTTTGGACACATCAAAGATCAGTTGTCTGTATGCCGATGATTTTATTTCCGGGTTTTCAATTCTTTTCAATTGATCTGAGTATCTGTCATTATACCAATACCATGTGGTTTTGACCACTGTGTCTGATAGTATGTGCTAAAGTCAGATAAAGCAAGCCCTCCCATGCTGTCCTTCTTTTGAAGTTCTCTGCAAACTATGGGTTTCTTCCCTCTCCATATGAAGTTGGTAATCAATTTTTCCATGTCTTTAAAGAAAGATGAGGGTAATTATATCAGGATTGCATTGAACTTATATAGTGCCTTGAGCAGAACTGACATCTGTACTATATTTAGTCTTCCAATCCATGTGCATAGGATATTCTTCCATTTGTTGAGGTCACGCTTGGTTTCTTGTAATAGTGTTCTCTAGTTTTCCTCATATAAATCTTTTTTTTTCTTCTAGTCAGGTATATCCCTAGATATTTCTGATTGTGCTTGGCTATTGTGAAGGAGACCACCTTTTTGATCTCCTCTTCTGTGGTCTTATCCAATGTGTATAGCAGTCTGATAGACTTCTGTTCGTTGAGCTTGTATCCTGCCACTCTGTCATATTCCTCTATTGCTTGTAGTACTCCCCTTGTGGAGTTTTTGGGACTTTCCAAATATCAAATCATATCATCTGTGAAAAAAAGGAATTTCAACTCTTCCTTCCCCAAGTGAATGCAATTGATGTCTTGTCTTTTCTTTATGCTATTATCTGAAGTCTCCAGTACGATGTTAAATAAGAGTGGGGACAAGGGATATCCTTGTCTGGTCCCCTTTATCAGTGGGATGGTTTTAGTCTTTTCTCCATTGACTACCATGTTGGCTGTTGGTTTTTCGTATATAACATGTATATCTTGAGGAATTTTCCTTCCATTCCTATGTTCTTGAGTATCTTAAATAGCAATTGGTGTTGGATGTTGTTGATGATTTCTCCACATCTATCGATATAATCATGTGGTTCTCTTGTGAGCTGAAATGTCTTCCAGGGAGTCAGCAGGGAGAGGGAGGTGTCTCCTTCCACCAAAGAGGAAGTACCAGATTTCTCAGAATTCTCAGGAGAAGGATATGCCCAAACAGAGGCCTCATTGACTATAATCTGATTGATAGGTTAGACTCCACCCACACCCACTTAATCCATACACTGATAATTATATAACTACCACAAGTAAATTGTTTTATTTATTTCCAATCAAGGAGAAAACACACACACACACACACACACACACACACACACACACACACAAGGAATGGGATGGTAGGTACCTGTAGACAACTCTTACTTTTTATACCCCATCATATATACTGTTTCTCTATCTCAGTAGTCTTGGTGGTGCTGGGTATACATTGTGCTGCAAACCACAAGATCAACAGTTTGTACCCACCAGCTATTCCATAGGAGAAGGAGAAGGTTGTGTGTTCTGGTAAAAGGTGGTCATCTTCAGAAACCCATCTGAGAAGTTCTGTTCTGTTCCATAGGGTCCCTGTGAGTCAGAAGTAACTCCATGCATTAAGTTTCTTTGCTTGCTTTTTTGTTTGTTTGTTATATTTTATGTTTACGTCTGCTTATTGGACATCTTTCTTGGCTCCATTATATTTCTTTCCCACAAAAAATTTACAAGAGCACCTCAAAGACAGTCCTGTCTCAGTGATTACATCAGCTTCGACTCCAGCCACTTAGTACATTATCTAAGTCATGGGTTTGGTTCTTCAGTCTTCCATCTTCCTTCTCCTAAAAGGAACCATGTCACGTGCTTCCTAAATCTTCCTCTCTACATTGTTTCCAGTCCTCTCACGGCTTGCTAGCACCATTTTTTTATCGTCATTTAGACCTAGAAAGATCCCTTAAAGTTTTGATCTACTGCCATTTACACTCAGATGAGGCTTTCTATTCCCATGAACAATTAGAGTCTCAGAAGATAACAGGGCCAGTTCTACCCTATTCTTCTTCTTCTTCTTTTGTTTTTGATTTGGAATCAACTGGATGGCAGTGATTTTGTTTCTTTGTTTATCTAAAATAGATGTCCGACTACACTCTAGCCAGAAAAACATTATAATATAAATTAAATCACAGCACCTACTTACTTACTGTGTAAAAGATGGAGTTCAATGAGCCTGTCAAGGCACCCTGTGTAGCGATTTGTGATCTCCAGCCTCAACTCTGATTCCTATTCCAGGGCTTAGTCCCTCCAAATTACACATCACTTGTTAACTAATTTAGATTTAAGAAGTATGTTATTTGTGTATTCTTACTTTGCATATACTATTTATGTTTTACAAAATATGTTCCCTCTCTTAACTTTATCATGCTAATTCTTACTTAATCTTCAATTCCCAACTTGGAATTCATTTGATATGGAAAGTTTCCTCTCATTTCCATTCTGGAGTAGATATGCCTCTTCAAGTTACCATTACTATTCTCACTTCATATTTTCTTGGTACTTATCCCATAGTCTAATTGCTTTTTCACTTATTCCATAAGATCATTCATTCATTCATACATTCATTCATCTACTCAGTCATCTATCAAGAGTTTATAGCACACTTCCTGGCTGCTGATTCTTATTCTATATGCTGGGACAAAACTATCAGCAAAATAAAGTACTTGTCCTCATGGTGCTTATATTCTGGTATGGGAAAGTTGAGATAAAGTAAAAAAATAATTTATAAATTTGAAATAGAAATCCGTGAATACATAGGAAAAACAGAGAAAAAGGAAGAAAGTGGAGAAGTATATAGAAATTCATTTCAATATATATATATATATATATCTACAAGTATTATGTGAACTGGTAACCTGAAAAGGGAACAAAAGTTGATGAACATCACAGAACTCCCTTACAAGACGTTGAACTACCTTGAGGACATGGGCACAGAAACTCCTTTTTAGAAAAGAAATGAAAGTATAATATTTAGGCACAGCCTAAATGTTGATCCACTGCCAAGAACCAACCAATGGTCTAAAGAGTCACCCCAGAAAGTCTGGAGAACCCTGATAAGACTTGACGGGTTGCAGAAGAATTTCCAGAATTATGTCAAATGGCCAGCTGAACTGCCTATATAAACCAAGGTAGAGACATTGACTTTTCAGAGAGCTAGGAACCAAGGAGACATCAGCTCCTGCTTTTCCCAACATTACCCAGGGTAAGTACACCGATGAAGGCAATGCTTATTGAAACTATGATGCTGAAATAATGTGTGTAGTATGTTGCCCTTATACTTTGACACTTGCCTTAATGTTCTTATACTTGATAATTTGAGTTAATTTTAGGATTATTAGATTGTTTGATGTGTGTTTGCAGTGAATAAACCGAGCATTAGAAAATGTGAAAGAGCATTAAGTAATTATTGATTGAACCACTCATGACAAAAGGGATGTGATGAGATAACCTAAACAGATCCTTGAGTGCATTTCAAGAAGGTGATGAAAATGTCAAGGTCACACAATGCTTAGCCTCTTAGTGCCATAGCATGGAGGTCAGTGTGGCTGATGGGGAGAAAGTGAAGACATGGTAACTAATGTGGCCAGGGTATGGAGAATCATATAAGCCACATAAAATATTTAATTTTTCCCAGAATAAAATGGCATGGTAAAAAAGCTTTCTAGCTGAGTAAACATTATATCCATATTTTTAGTATGGTTTCCAGTGGATACTACAAAGAGGTAAGGTGGAAGTAAGGAGACTGATTAGGATATTGTAGTAATCCAGGAGGGAGAGGACAGTAACACGTTAGCAGTACATGTAGTGGCTTCTTTCAGAATCTGAACACAGTCAGAAACTAATCTCCTATGGCAAACTCTCTCAATATCTTATTGCCTTGTAAATTTCACTGCTATAGAGTTTCAGTTATAAGAAATTTTCTTTCAGTACAAATGAAAAAGAAAGACATCATTTCACTTTTTACTGATTTCTTCTGTGGGACTGGAAAATTAGCAGGTAGTTTAAGTGTAACTTACTTTAAATTACCTGTTTCTTCTTTTGTTTCTTTGCTGGTGATTTTTAATATGTTCTCTTTTTCTTTCATGCTGTGCAATCCAACTATGAATGAAAACAAGCAAACAAAAAACCACTGTTCTACTTTATTACTAGTAGGTTTTCTCAAATACATTGATTGGAGAAATCAATTATTGTCTTTCATTGTGTTATCATCAATTATATATTATAATCTATACAATCTTTATCTCTTGTTTTAAAGTGAAAGATGTGTTGAAACTATTCATTCTCTTCTAAATGTATGCTAGAATTTCTTCAGATTTCTGCTTTTCTTTTTTCTTTGAGCTGAATTCTTGATGATTTCTTCAGCTCTGTCAATTAAGTCTCTTGGTTGTGTCTGATCTGCTGAGATATGCAATCCAATTTTACATGTAAATGTTTCTTAATTTTTCTTAATATTTTCTTTTCCATGGTCATGTTGTCAAGCTAGCCTTTTACTTCTTTAAATACATTGAATAAATGTACATACTTTTATGTACATGGACAGAAAAATTGGGATTTATATTATCATTTGAGTATGTGTGTATATATATGTATGTATCATTTGAATATATATATATATATATTCAAATGAATCAAATGATTCAAATTCAATATATATCATTGTATTGGGGGCTTTTATAGCTCTTACAACAATCCATACAGCAATTGTCTTAAGCACATTTGTATCATTTGAATTTTTATGGCTCAGTTTTTAATACTTGTTTGAGCTGCAGGTTCTCCTCCTTGCCTTGTGAGTTCTTGTTTCCTGAGTGGTACATGATGCTGCTGCTCTTTTCCAGGAATTTTCTCTGCAGAAACTCTCTGAGTTCTAGAATGATGATTAGAGCCTCCTGAAGTTTTTGTATCACTTTTCTACAAAGCAATAAGATAAATTCTGTCATTGGAAGAATTACATATATGCAATATATATATACATATACATATACTAATTTTTGTGGAAAAAAAACAACACATCATCTTGAGTTCTAGCCAACTTTTCCTGCTTTTGCTTTTCAAATATTTACATGAAGTATGTGTTTGTATATCTGTGTGCATGTATGTACCTCCCATTCACTGTCAAGTTTAAAGATAGACAAGTTAGAGTCACCTGGAAGTTGGTATTAGCTTTAGTTTCAGTTCACAATTAAGCTAAGAATTACTTTTTCATAGCCATAGCTTATTGGGGTTACATTTCCTATTTGACGCCAACATTTTCAGACCCCATTTCAAAGTATTCTGTTACAATTCTTCACTCTGCAAGATTATGAAAATGAATTTGAAACACAAGCCTTTTGGCAAATTTCTTCAAGTCCAAAGCCATTTTCAAACACTACTTACCTCATTAGATTTCTTTCAGTAATGAATTGCCAATGGCAAATTCTTACTTGCTTTCCCATATATTGACTCATTTGTGAAACACATTTCCTCATCATTTTTTCAGTTGTTTTTAATGGGAACAAAAAGTTTGGGTACCTTGCCAAAAGTGGAAAATTGAGGTATGAGAATTCAAACTTACCATTTAAATGAAATTGTGAAAAAGAACAAATATATAAAATATCTAAACTTTCACCATGATTCTCACCCACTTTAAGTTCTTCCTTAAAATGAATAATGTATTTCTGTTCTCTAGTCTACTTGAGGGAATCATGGCTTTATAATTTAACACCAATTTAGAAACTATATGTATATAGACATATATATACACACACACATATATGTATTTTATGTAGAGCCTTAAGAAAAAGTTCAGTAAGTATCATGGATTACTAACATGCCCCATTTTAATGGGAGCAATTTTTTT
>NW_022111368.1:1346158-1348107 GCF_000313985.2 Echinops telfairi
GGCTCATAGATCTATTTCCCCATCCTCATATAAATATATTTGCATATGTACATGTCTTTATATAGACCTCTATAAATGCCCTTTGCCTCCCAGCTCTTTCGTCTATTTCCCTTGATTCTCCTCCTGTCCCACTGTCATGCTCAGTCCCCACCAGGATTTCAGCACTTCCTCTTTGATATGTTCCCCTTGATCATGCCCTACGAGGTCTATGGGAGCAATTTGATAACAAGAAAATTCTGGGGTATCATGGGAGCCCCAGTGGCATAGTGCTTATGCATTGGGCTGTGATCTGCATGGCCGGTAGCTTCGCTAGAAAGACTGCGCTTTCTACTCCCATAAACAGTTAGTCTCAGAAACCTACAGTCAGTCACTATGAGTAAGCATTCACCTTATGCCAGTGATTGTTGTTTTGATTTTTATCATAATAAAGCACACTGCATATTTCTTCACAAATAAGTGTCAATTCCATTTTAATTATTTGAGTTTTTGTTTTAAGGTGTGAAGTTTTATTTTAATGAATTTACATTATTGACTATAAATAAGAATTTTAAAGAGTTTTTAATATGGATATTTGGGAGGGGGGTTTCCAAACTGTGATAGTTAAGGTTTATTGTGCCAAACTGGTCAAGGAACATCTGGGATTAATTGAAGGGTGGAGAGATAAATGTCTCGGCGGCAATCCTTGCCTTTATGGTCTCATGCTCTTTGATGATCGGGCCCGTGGCGGCTGCCTGACTAGTTCTCTGCCTCAGTTTGCAAGGCTCACTTCCTGCAAGACTTCACCGAGGAGAAGCCACATGGACCTATGCTGATGCAACCCTGGGTGCTGGAGAAGCTGCGCAAGACCCCTGCCACTGCTGAGATGCTTACATGCTCACTGATTCAGCTTTCCTTCTGCATTTAGCATTACAGTATATGTTTTGTGAGTTTGAGGAGGACTTTGTAGATTGATGTCGGACATATGGGCTGATGTTGGACTTATAGGCTTGGACTGGATTGGGCTGGGATGCTTAATGTATAATTACCTTTTATATTAAACTCTCTCATAAAATATGAGTGTTTATGGATTTGTTTCTCTAGTCTACCCAGACTAACACACATACCTACACCTATACAGAATCTATTTTCCCATACATACTTTAATAATGTAACCTATTAATATTCAAAAGTGGTTATTATTTTTGTTGGTTTTAGTTACTGTCCAATCAGTTCTGACTCGTGATGACACTATATACAACAGCATAGTATCTGAAGTCATGTGTTTGAAAGTCTTCCTCTTTTTCACTTACCCTCTACTTTACCAAGCAAGGAGTCTTATCTTAGGGACTTCTCCTTCTGGAGGCCATGTCCAAAATGCTTGAGACTCAATCTGGTCATCTTCAATTTTAAAGAACATTCTAGCTGCCCTTCTTCCCTAAGAAATTTTTTTGTTAGCTCTTCTGTTAGTCCACAGTATTTTCAATAATCTTTGCCAACCACATAATTTAAATTAATCAATTCCTCTTTGGTCTTTCTTAGTCACTATGTAGACATACTATCCTGAAACGTATGGTACCCTGGTATTTAAAATACCAGCAGGGTCCCCCATAGTGAACAGGTTTCTGCAGTGCTTTCATATTAAAAGTGGAGCCTGCCTAGCGTCCATAAAACATGCATCATCTTATATACATCTTAAAAACTACTTCAGTGTGGCATACAGCACTGGGAAGAGAGTGTATGTGGACAAACTCTCAACATTTATAACCTAAGGTATCTGGGAGGTCAGGGCTCCCGAGGAGGGGCCCTTCACATTCCTGGGTTGGAGATGCCTCCCACTCACATTCTCCTAAGTAAATGTTATTCCCCTCGCTGTCCCCCCATAATGCCAAATTTAAAGTGCTGCTTGAAAGCACATGGTTACTTACTATATGCTTAAAGGCTATCTGCCTGAAGGTTGTCTGCCATCAAAA
>NW_022111368.1:1348808-1350056 GCF_000313985.2 Echinops telfairi
TCAGCAGAGTGATAAGGAAATCTTACTGGAAATCCAAGTCAAGATGTGGGGAGAAGTTCATACCTCTCTTTTGGTAGGAAAAAGGGAAGGGACAACCTCCCATAGAGAAAAATGCTTAGCTTATGTCGAACCAAAGGGGAGAATATGCCTGTTAGTATGTTCTCAACAAAGGACACTTTTGACCTAAATCCTATGTAGCCCATGGTGACCTAGTGTGTGTGCTACAGACTAATGAAACGTTATACTCTGTTTTTCAAGGTGCACAACATCCTTCATAAACCACACAAGAAGGACTCCATATGGAAACCCCACTAAATGAATGGGCTTTTACCTCAAAACCACCTGTAGCCATTGGACTTAAGGTTGAAAGACCATAGTGTGAGAAAAAGCAGATGGCTACTAGCATAATGGCATAGAACTGATGGACATTGAACATTGGTTTGAATCTCTTGCCTTGAAGGTGCCCAATGAATGGTCCTCTGGAACTACTATATACTATTGTAATGCCCTCCTTGCTTCATCATGGCGTGTATTAATCTGGTATGCATGACTACTGTAATGCATAAATATCATTGGGACATTTACCTTATTATCAACCCCTGTTGTCTGTGTATAGTGTCTAGTCACTAATGAGTTCAACCTATATAAGTCAACAATTCATGTACTGCAGTTCGTAGCTGGCCTATACTGGTGTTCTTTCCTTTTCTCAACAGTGTTTTCAATTTTTTACCAATGAGTAACATTGTCAATGCCTAGTGGTTACACTTTGAGTCGCTAACCACGAGGTCATTAATTTGAAACCACCAGCCAGCTCCTAAAGGGAAGGTTGAGGCTTTGTACTCCTATGAAAATTCTCAGGCACAGAAATTTACTGGGGGCAATACTACCCTGCCCTATAAGGTTGCGATGAATTAGAATTGACTTGTTGTTAGTGAAAATGATGTCCCATGGGATAATTGATAAAGTTCTCTGGCATAAAATGATGATGATTGCTCTAAAGTGAACCAGAGACATGTGAAGGATTATCCCCCCAAAACTGGACGGAGCTTTCGTAGTACTCATTTTTCCCATGAAGCAAGCATCAGGTAACCCCCTCTAAGTTAGTGGCATCATACCGGGAAGGTTCTCTCTGGCCACAGTGAAATCGTTCATAAAAACATTTTTGCTCCAACATCATTTGTTTGTGATGGCCAATCACAAACAGGCATGCAGCTGTGAAATTTTGTTTCCTACTTGGGAAAAATGCCA
>NW_022111368.1:1352083-1353642 GCF_000313985.2 Echinops telfairi
GGCCTCAACTATGTCTACATGGGAAAAGTTCATCAGCTTGTGTGTTCCAAGGATTGCAAATAATATAATCTAAATCTAAAAAGAGGGAATGATATCAGAGCTTAAATTGTCTGGCTCTGGTTTGTAGAAGGCTATGGATGACCCTGGAAGCTCAAATTCCATTCTCAGTGCCCACATCTGGATTAAGCCCCTGGTGAATCCCCTCCAATTGTAGTTGAGGGATGTGAATAGCTGTTATCAGACAGTGAGCATTGCTAAGATTATGGCAGATGTAGCTCAGTCAAAATGTAATGTTATATCATTTGGCCTCTCTCTTGAACCATTTTAAGCTGTTTCAATTTTGTTTGCTTGTTGTTTTAAGTGAAGGGCAAACACACGTGAATTAAATCCCTGGTGAATCCCCTCTGGCCAAGGACCGGGAATGTGAACAGCCTTGATACCATGTAGGGTGCATTGGGAAGTAGACAGTTGCATGAGCAGTTAGGTTAAAATCTAGCACCCATTCATTTGATCTTCCTTGTGATCCATTTAATTAATTCCAGTTTTAAATATTTTCTGCTTTCTTTTCAATTGAGGTCTTTATCTGTTTTACTTTGTAATTGCTCTTGTTTTTTTTAAAAATGTTTTTCTGTACATGAAATCCAGGATAAGTAAATCTATAGTGATAATAACTGGATAAATGATTCCTTAGGGGTATGGGAGTGGAGGTTGGGGAAAATGGGGAACTAATAATGAGTATGAGAATGAAGAAAATGAAGCAAGATATCAGTCAGTGTGACATGAAAAAAATAATAATAATTTATAAACTATCAAGGATTCATGAGGGAGGGAGGGTAGACAAGAAAAGGGGAAAAAAAGTGAGGGGCTTGATACCAAGGTCTCAAGTAGAAAGGAAATGTTTGAAAATAATGGCAACATATGAACAAGTGTGCTTAACACAATGGATGGATGTATGGATTATAATAGGAGCAAATAAAATGATTAAAAATATATATTCTAAAACTGATTGTGATGATGATTATACAACCCTTCTTGATGCATCAGAACTATTGAAGGTCTGATATGAATTATATCCCAATAAACTGTCTTGTTAAAAATAGCAGAATAGAAAGGAGGAATAGACTGTCTATATCTGAGGGATTAGCCATGAAAAATTTATGAATAGCAACACAATATTTTCAAAGAAGGGCAAAACTCTGCTATTGAATATAAAGAAGTTTTTCTAGCATTGTTATTCATATCATTGTTGGTGAATAAAGGTTTGTATATAATTCATCTTAATTGTAGTTGATGAGTACCTTTTGAAAAGGAAAAGACTGCCTACCTTGACCTGGTAATGTATTATGACATGCCTGGCTCATGTAAATTTCTTTGGAAGTGAAACGTATCACTGTGCCATTATAGACTGATAACCCTAACTACTAAGAGAATAACTCAGGATGAACTTCCTAGGAGTTGAAAATCTTGGAATACACTTGCCTTAAAAAGAACATAAACGACTCACTCACTCTCTCACTCACTCTCTCATTCACTCTCACATTTACTCTCTCATTCACTCA
>NW_022111368.1:1356027-1357476 GCF_000313985.2 Echinops telfairi
GAGGGCTCATACAATGCTTATCACAATCCATACATACATTGTGTCAAGCACATTTACACATTTGTTACCATCATCATTCTCAAAACATCTGCTTTCCACTTCTGAGTCTGCAATTTTGGCCTGTAATTTTGAGCACCCCCAGAGTCCTAGCCCTAGTTACTTTCCTCTTCTATTGTTTGCCAATAGGGGTACGCATATATTTTTCTGATTAAAATGCTTTTTACATGTCACCTTCATTTCTGTACTCTCGGGGTATTAGTACATACCATTTTCTTCTAGTTCATGTGAAAGTTGAAATCCATCTCAACTTTCTGGTTCCTCACTGGTAGCCTTACAATGATTTGAAGTTTTCACCACCCCCTTTTGTCTAGACCAGCGGTTCTCACCCTGTGCGTCATGACTCCTTCAGGGGTCCAAGGACCCTTTCACAGGGGTTGTCTGAGACCATCAGAAAACACATATTTCTGATGGTCTTAGGAACTTAGACACTGTCTCTCTATCCATCTCCAGGCAGGTCTGCTCACATGCAGATATGCCCATATGAGTATGCGGCATGAAGACTGTATTAAAGGGCTGCAACATTAGGAAGGTTGAGAACCACTGGTCTAGACACACTTTCTTTTCACATGTGTTTTTGGTGGTGCTTAAGAAAACAACAAAGATTATGAAGGTATCGACTGTGCACATAGGCAGAATACAACGTAACTTGTCCTGGAAGACAGTAGAAGTGCATTTCTTCTCAAAACACAAATCCCATATATTTCTAGTTGGATTGTCTTGAGGTACCAAAGTTCCTTTTATGTAAATAACTCCAAAGGCATCAGCTTCTGAATCTGTCTGGGAGAAGGTTAAAAGAGGTTTGTCCCAAAACAGATCACATCATCTTTATGGTTAGAATTGAGCACACCTAACTGAATGGAAGTCAGAGAAAGTGGATTATTTGAGGATTCAAGAAAAGAAAATACAAGCAGAATTATATTGTCTCACTGAAAGCCTTTTCCTTCTCACATGGACTGACAAGAGAGTTTGAACCACTGATCTTGAAGTTAGGGACCCCAAATCGAACTCACTATGCCACCAGAGTTCATAGGACAACACAGGTCATCTATAGTACTATAAATCAATTAGTTAAATAAAATATAGACCTAATCATTCCATGCCTTTCTCTAAAACTTTCTTTCTTAGTTTTCCTAAAACTTTCAATAGCTATTCCTTCAGACTGGCTATATTAATCTTATATTGCTGCATGTATAATTTACAATTGGGCTGTGTTTGACTAGGTTCTTTTCTTCTCAGCTCGGAGTCTCACAAGGTTGAAATCAAGGTGTCCACAGGCCTTCTTCTTAAGGAGACTGTAGCAGTTAAAATAGTCTCCTGTCAACTTGCGAAGGGGTGGAGCCTAGTCTGTCAATCAGATCACAGCTAGATGACCTCATTTGTAGGCACTAC
>NW_022111368.1:1358623-1360071 GCF_000313985.2 Echinops telfairi
AATGCTCTTCTCTTTTCTGTATTGTAGCTCCTTATTTATCATTCTCAGTTCAGTTTCTTGATGGGGCTGACTTTACAATACCCCTGATCGTTTTTTATGTACCAGCGACCCTGGTGGTGTCACATGTTACCCTACCCATTTGCCTGACATTTGCAAGGGCAACAGTTTGAAGTTCCATGGAGAAAGATGAAGCTTTCTGCTCTTGTGAAGATTTACAAACTTGGAAACTCACAGGAGCAATTCAACTATTTCCTATCAGGGCCCCGTGACTTAAATCAACTTGATGCCTATAAACTTGGCTTGGAGTGTATTACCATCAAGAGGTCTGGTGGTGCTGTGGATTAGCTTTGGTGCTTCTAACCTCATGGTCAGCATCGTAAGTCCTCGGGCCTCTCTGCACATGAAGATTATAGACTGTCTGCTTGCATAAAGACTCACAGTCTCTTAACCCTGGTATAGGGTCCCTGATTTGGAGTCAACTCAATGACAGTCAGTTTGATTTAGTGTTTGGTTTCCTTTTACTATGTTACAAGTTGAATAAATGCAAGAACTATATTTTAGTCATCTTGGCTTTAAAATGTATAATCATAGTCTCACATTTTTATCTATAAAAGAGAAGTCTAAATAGACAACAGGTCTAGGCATCTGGGAATTTATTGTTGGCAATGAAGCCTATAACAAAGGTTTCCAGGCAACAGAAAGTTTGGAAAGAGATCTCTTAGACCCCATACATTCTAGGTATCACTAACTAGAATGAAGACAGAGCACCCAGGCAATATGAGACCAATTAGTATTGGGGAGTAAGATATAGTTTGCCCACATTAGGGTGGCATTAGAGACAGAAGGATTGAACTTCTGGGGTTTCCGGAATCAACAAAAGCAGAGTTATTTTACTACCCAGTGACGTGAGTGTCTCCTGTGTTAGCATATGGATTTACTGTCCCGTACTCTTTAGAAGTGCTGTAGGGCAGGTACACCAGAAGCTCATCAGCAAGAAGTGCAACGATGTTATAAAAGAGTAAATGCTAAGCAGCACCAGGAGACAAACTTCCTCAGGCTGATCCTTTTCTTTTCCCTCTTCTCTTGGATTCCAGGTGAGTCTAAAAGAGAAATACTTTCTTGAACCGTATCAGGAAGCAGATTGAATGATATGCAGACTATAGACAGTTCTTTGCACTTCTGTGAACTGCTAACCTGAAAGAAATGCTGCACGTTGAGAATATGGGTGTAATTGGCTGAATGCAGTCACTGTGAATTGTACATAGCAGTATCAAAATTGCTATCAACCGCAGACTCTGTGCTAAATTTGTGCATGCAGTAACTTGGTGTTTTGGGGGCAAGGGAGCTACTGAGCAAAAATTCCTACTGCTCAGCAAAATAAATGGAAAACCTTCTTGCCTAGGAAAGCATTTTCACACTCCATCTTATTCTTAGAAGTGAAAAAAAAA
>NW_022111368.1:1363310-1396245 GCF_000313985.2 Echinops telfairi
TTTACACAATTGATCTATGTATTGTGATGAATTGTATGAGCCCCAATAAATTGATTAATTAAAAAAAAAATACCCTTTTGAGAAAGATCAAATAAAATCTGCTATTTATTGCCCCCTTTGTGTAATAGGTGCCTTCTGCTTTTCTTACCTAATCCTCATACTACTAATACTTAGCAGTTATTATATAAATCCTTTGTACTGGATGTTACATTTCCCATATAATGAGCCTACCGGAGTCTCATTTCCCCTCTCTAAGGATAGTGTTTGAAGGAATTGTGGGGGGGCCCTATCTGCCCTCCGCTGGCTACACATCCTCCCCCTCACTTATGCCATTCTGACACCAACCAGCCCTCACATGGCACCGGAATTCTCTACTGGAATCCGCAGCCACACAGAACTGACAGGAAAGATTCATGATGATGGGTTTTGGGGGAAGCTAATATGTTGCAAAATGGTAAGTCCACAATGCCTTTTCGGAGCCATGTTTTCAGGGATGTCTGACCCTGGTCCACGGCCTCTGAGCCACCATGTCCCTTAGTAGTGTTGAGAAGCCTGCCACACTTCCTCCCTGTCTTCTCTCTGCTCCTCGGCTCCCTCTCCTAATCTCTGTGCTGTATGTCTGTGCTGTATGCCACTTCACAAAGGGCCCTTGTGTGTGCTCCACTGGTGGTACCTCTTGCTTAATGGTCATGAATCCTCTCTCTTCTTGACTCTGAGATGGCTTATTTATAGACTCAGTGAAGTGGCAAAAACTAACCTCCACCCCCATTAGTATTTCACACCCTATTTTCGTGGTCCCACCCATCCATTCAGTCGGCATGAGATAGAAATGGACAGAGGAGCCACACCATGTACCTTCACCGAACGGCAGTGCTGCTACGGCCATTGTTTTAGATGATGACACTACAGACCAAGAAAACTAATCAACGTAGCTTTTAGGGTGCCAGAGATAGAATGACCTTTGGTAGATTTTTTTTCTCAATATATAGAGATGATAAGCCTTAGCATTTGGAAGCTTGGCAATGGGATACAACGTTAGATAGATTGTAAGTGGAAAATCCAGGATACGAACACTTATCTGCATAACCTCAACATCAATATTCTCTGGAATATGCTGGGGAAGTCCTATTGAGAGTTTTTGGGGTTGCATACGAAGTACCTCATAAAAATATTAATTACATTTTTTCTACGTTCTACCTTACAACTACCAACAAAGGTTTGTCTGCACTTTTTAGCAGATAGTAAGTTATCGACAACATCTTCTATTCCACATGAAAATGGTTTTATATTCAAATGTCAGAATGATTGGTCTGAAAGACCCACTTTCTGTGACAAGAAAATCATTAAAATTAAAGTTAAATTAGTCTCAATATTTCAGAGAACAATAGCAATGAGTTAGTTGCAATATTTACCAGTGGAAGATACATATCATGAAAATGTCAGTATGTCAGTAAATTTAAAACTACACTCTTAGTTTATGAGAATATGTGGTGTAAGACTGACAAGCCATGTTGCCGTAAATAAGCATTAGTAATCATAATAATAACTATAGTTGGATCCCATCAAATACTAAAATACTAACCTGTTTGAATACTTATTTTAAATTTACATCAATCAATGTACTGTGATGTTGGCACACAGAAAGACATATATGCCAATGAAACATACTAAAGAGTCCAAAATTAACAAATACAGCATAAAAATGTGAACGTCAATTGTGCTTAACACGAAGCACAAAGCACTATTACATATGGGCAAAAATGCAAAACTGTGCTATAAATTACTGCAATAAAATATAGGAGAAATTCTTCAGAACATTGTGGAAGTTAAAAAAAAATTATACAGTACAAAAACATATTAATTACATAAGGGCAAATCTTCATCAGGATAAAATGAGCTTCTTTTTAGAGGACACCCCTAAAAATGAAAGTGGTACAACAAATTTTGTTAATAAGCAGACTCTCAATAACCAGTCGGAAACTGATGAATCCCTCCACATAAACAAAGTTCAATAAGGAAAAAGTAAAAACTGGCAATAGCACTTGATAAAATGCTGAAAAACTAAAGGAATAGAAAGTACCAAAAATATTAAAACTGAAGTCTTATAAACTTGAAACACAAAAACATTAAAAACAACCACAATGTGTGACAAATGTTTGCAATACAATACATAGAGAACAACAACAACAAAAATGGACCAGAATATGTGAAGAACCATTGCAACTCAATTATAAGACAAAAGCTCAGTCAGAAAATGGAAAACTATTCTTGAACAAACACATTGCAAAAGAAGATGTATATGTGGCCACATAGAAAATCATGTACAGCTTCATTATTCAAGGAAATTCAAATTAAAACATCTCTACTAAAACTTATGACATATGGTCCTGGTCTTCAAGAATTAATAGTTACTATCTGGGAAAGATGATCCAGGAAATAATCGTTACATAACACGTGAAACTATATAAAAACAATGAGTATTTGCAGGTAGTAGAGGAGCTGGAGGGAGAGCCACATGAAGTAATGAACTCCACAGAGCTGGGGAAGAGAAAAAGAGCAGCTGAGGTGGTTTTCAGAAACGAGAAAGCCCTCACCAATCAAGTGTAACCAAAAGTGTACAAATAGAGAGAACATAATGCACAACAAATTGAAATCCTTAGATTAATATGTCATTTGGGGAAGAGAAAAAATATTGGTTCTGCCTGCGAGTAAATTGCAAAGATAAGGATAAGACTAAAGAAATCAATATACATCATTACATTGTGTGTTACACACAACGTTACACACAGTGTTTGGCATCTGGAAATGTTGAGAGTCATCAAATTACCCACAATTGCTTGAAGAAATGGGTGATTCAGGTAAATAATCTGTCACTTATGGGTTCAAATAGAAAACCATGGCGAAACTATAAAGAAAAACCCAGAGAAGCTCAGGGACGGGCCACCTGCTTTATTGTACGGATGATGGGGAGAAATTGTAGCTGAGGAGTGGATGCACTATTTGTGAAATTAAATGAGGAAACAAGTCTGGAATTACATTGTAAACCATATTTAAAAGCTTGTACTTCATTCAAGACATGCTATTTAAAGTGTGAATGATATGATCATATTTCCACTGTATTTTTTCTAGAATAGCTTAAAGAAAGAACAAATAGGAAATCTTTTAAAAGCAAAGAAATGAAATTGGTATGCAAAAAGGCTACATTTGCATTAGAAGGAGTGACAATTTGAAAAGTTTTAAGAAGGTTGGACCAACAGTACTTGATAACTGATTAGTAATGAAAAAACTGGTTGGTAGTAAAGCTGAGTAGAAAGTTGAAGAAGAAGTCTATGGAACTTCCTTGGAAAAAGAATGGCTTGTGACATTGCTACTAAAGCAGAAAATATAGGATGAAGGACAGCTTTACATGCTCTTCTGAGGTAATGAGCTTAGTTTAGAAGTTGGACATGACTGTAGTTAACAGACTGAATATGTCTACATTGTCAACTAAGGTCATTTTAAAGCAGAAAATCATCATTTACTATGCCAGGAATAACACAATCAAGAGGAATGGCCTGACATTCACTGTCAAAAAGGACGTTGCAAAATCCATCAGGAAGTATGCTGCTATCTGTGACTGTGATGTGATTATATCTATCCACTTTCAAGGAAATCTGGTCAATACAACTATTATTCAAATTATGCCCTAAGCACAAAAGCTTGTGATAAAGAAATTGAAGAACTCTACCAACCATTTCAGTCTGAAATTGATTTTAAAAATGCATTCAAGATGTATTGATAAGTATTAGGGATTGGAATCCAAAATTTGGAAACAAAGAAGAAACAGTAGTTGGAAAGTATGAATTTGGTGACAGAAACTAAGCTGGAGATCACATGATGGAATTTTTCAAGACCAACAGTTTGCCCATAGTAAACACCTTTTCTCAACAACATAAAAGCAACACATGAACTAATTCATATAGAACAAATAGAAATTAAAGTGATTACATCTGTGGGAAGAGGCCATATAGATGTTCAATAGGAGCAGTTAAAATCAGGCCACAGGCTGACTGCAGAAAAGACCATCAATTGCTCATAGTTCAAGATAAAGCTGAAGAAAATTAAAAGTACAGGGAAAATACAAGGCAAAATACAACGTTGAGGTTATTCTTCCTGAATTTCAAGAATATATCAAGAACAGATTTGACTTGGTGTACACTAATAACAGAAAACCTAATGAGCTGTGGGAGGACATCAAAAGGATAATTCACGAAGCAACCAAAAGGTCATTTAAAGAAAGAAGAAGAAAGAAAGAAAAGATCAGCATGATGCCTGCAGGCCTCTGAAACTTGCTCTTAATCATACTGGAAGATAGGATGAAGTCAAAGAGCTTAAGAGCAATTTTCAAAGGGTAGCTCAAGAAGACAGAGCAAAATATACGGAAACGTGAAAACACCTAGGATTAAAAAACCCGAAGAGAACACTCAGCATATCTGAAACGGAAAGAAATTATGAAAAAAAATCAAGCCATGAGTTGCAATCGTGAAAGCTTCTATGAGTAAAATATTGAGTGGTATGGGAAATATCCAGAGAATGTGGAAAGAGTGCATAGAATCACTGTAACAGAAAGAACTAATCAATAGTCCACTATTTCAGAAGATAGCATATGAGCAAAAACCAATGGTGTAGGAGGAAGAACTTTAAGTGATACTGAATCCAATAGCAAAAACAAGAATTGTTTGGAATACAATGGAATTGTCCAGGAATTGATGGAATACAATGGAAACATTTCAACAAGCTGATGAAGCACTGGAAACACTCATTTATCCCAGGAAATTTGGAAGACTGCTACTTGATAAACTTTCTGGAAGCTTGTTTCAAAAACAGGTAGTCCAATAGAACGCTCCAAATATATAATAATATGACTAATATCCCATGCCAGTAATATTTTGCTGAGTATCATCCAATAAAAGTTGCAGCAGTACATTGACAAGGAGCTGTCAGAATCCGGTGGGTTTCAGAAGAGGACATGGCACACAAGATATCATTGCCGAGGTCAGATGAATCTTGGCTCAAAGCAGAGAATACCAGGAAGATGTTTGCTTGTGTTTTGTTCACTATGCCAAGGGATTTGATTATGTGGATAATAAAAAACTTAGGATAACCTTGAGAAGAATGGGAATTCCAGAACATTTTATTGTGCTCATGTAGACTTGTATAGGAATCCGGAGGAAATTATGCAAACAGAACAAAAGAATATTGCATGATTTAAAATCACGAAAAGGCTGTATCCTCTAACCATACTTATTCCACTTGTATGCTGAGAACATTATCAAAGAAGTTGGCTTTTATGAAGAAGAATGTAGCACAAGGGCTTGGTGGAAGGCTCATTAACAACTTGTGATATGCAGAAGACACAACCTTGCTTTCTGAAAGTGTGAAGGACTTTAACTTGCTGAGGAAGATGAAGGATTTCAGTCTTCAGTATGTATTCCAACTCAATGCAAAGACCCAAATCTTCAAAACTGGACCAATAAGTAGCATCATGATAAATGGGAGAAATGGTGAATTGCTAAGGATTTTGTCTTGCTTAAATCCACAAACAATGTTCATGGAAACAGCAGTCAAGAGATCAAAAGCCATGTTCCATTAGGTGAATTTTCTGCATAAGACTCTTTAAAATATTGCAAAGTAAGGGTATGACTTTGAGGACTGAGATGAGCCTGACCCAAGCTATTTTAGTGTCAATTGCCTCAGGCATTTGAAAGTTGGTTATTGAATAAAGAAGACAGGAGAAGAATTGCTGCATTTGAATTTTGGTGCAGGAGAATAATTTCAAAAGCTGTATGGACTTCTAAAATGACAAACTGATCCGTCTTGTAAGAAGTGGGGCCAAAATTCTCCTGAGAGCAGTGGTTCTCAAACTTCCTCAAGCTGCAACCCTTTAATATAGCTCCTCATGTGGTGATGATCCCCCTCCAACCATAAAATGATTTTCGTTGCTACTTCATCACTGTAATTTTGCTACTGTTATGAATCAGGCAAACCCTGTAAAAGGGTCGTTCCACCCCCAAAGGGGTTGTGGCCCATAGGTTGAGAACTGCTGCCTTAGAGGAAAGGATGGTGAGACGTCATCTTACATAATTTAGACAAGTTGTCAAGCGAGGTCAGTCCTTGAAGGACATCATGTTTGGTAAAGCAGATGGGGCAGCACAGGGAAGAAAGACATTCAAGGAGATGGGCTGACACAGTGATTGAACAATAGCCTCCAGCATAAGGACAATGGTGCAGATGTTGCAGGGCTGGGAAGTATTTCGTTCTGCTGTGCACGAGGTCACTGTGGGTTGGAATTGACTCGGTGACATCTAACAATAACACAGGTCTGAGAATGAGGGACATTTGGAAGTCTTCGGGAATGTAATGCAATAAATAAGAAATGGTTAGTTCTTGCAGGCTAATGAAAGGCTATAGGAAATAAATAATTTGATTAAACTTGTATTTTAAAGGCTTTTTTCATGACAGCATTAATAGGAAGAAGACAACAAAGTAAGATACTGTTTTTCAATAGAGTGAGAAAGGATTTATGTTTTAACCAAGAGTACATAAGAATGGCATGTCAATGGGCATGAGAAAATTGTATAAGAAAATTTAGGTGGGGGGTTGTTGGGGAAATGGTTAAGACACAAGGCTGCAAACCAAGAGTCTGAAGGTTCAGGTCACCCATGGGTACCTCAGAAGAAAAGCCTTGCCGCCCACATCTCCGAACCAGTGGAGAATAGTTCTACTTGACCCACGTGGGGCCAACCATGCACTTAAAAAAAAAAAGAAAGAAAAGAAAGGTTCGGATATTTTTGTAGATGAGACTTGGCAGTTGAGTTGGGGTTTGAAAGTGGAGAACACAGAGTTTCTTGAGTGATTGATTTTATAGCGGTGTAGCTCAGGTGGAGAACTTATATTTAGGCTATTTCTGAGATCCAGGTGGGAAAACTATAAGGAAAACACCAGCATAAAGATTGAGATAAGATATTAAAATCTTAGCAAGAAAATCTGGGCATCAACAAAATATGGGTTATGCTTATAGCCATGATAGTTGGGAAGCCTCTTCAGGAATAATGTGCAGTTTAAGGATAAGAAAAAAATTCTCAAAAGCCAACACTACACAGTTATCAAAGGAAAAATGTCCTGCACAGGACCACACCGGTAGTCAATGTTAATTATTTAACCAATATCCATTTAACTCTTCTTTCTTCCTAATGAAAAACCAATGATCAGGTAGGAGGAAATGTGCCTCGCTAAACATACTAATCTTCCCAGCTTCCCCTGCACCCAAGAGAGTTAAGGTAACACTGTCCAGTGCAGTGACAACTAAGGAGAATCTGCTGCAAGTCTTCTGCGAAAAGTGTTCCCATTCCCGACTGAAGGGAGGAGAGTGAGCATCTACCAGTTTTGCTCCTTTTTTTTCTTGATGAATTTAGACATGAGACTTGTCCATAGCTCATTACTGAAAAGTTACTAGAGGGCAGCAAATTGGAGAACAGAAGTCAAAATGGTAATTCTGATGCTGTCAGGGAACTGTATCATCCTGGAACGTTCTAAGTCCAGATATTAAATTTTGGGAATAAATAATAGTGTGCCTTTGTTTTAGTCATTGTTTTTTGGTTTTTAGTCAACTACCAAAAGGATGTTCCTATGATAAAAAGAAAAAAGAAAAATAAAAAATTACAGGAGACTCAAGATTATGCTTTAAAGAGGAGAGAACCACGGGGAAGTTGGGAAAAAAGGGTCAAACTGAGATTACTCAATTACAAGGACACTCTCAGCAAGAAATTTTGGGTGTGAAAGTCAGAGAGAGAATTTTGAAGAACAAAATAGAGATGACAACCTGTAAACTATAAGAATTAGAATCTAGTTGTTAAGAATGTGACTGGACTAAATATATACCAAAACATATATATATATATATATATATATATATATATCTCTTGCAGAGAAATTAGAAAAAGGGCCTGCTGGACCATTTCCTAGTATTTCTGTGAAAAGCCTTGCACCAGAAACAGTTGTGCACTTGCATTTATATGTTGTCAGGACAGCCTTTGCTCCAAGAGCAGACTTGAGTAGCTTTAGCAGAGACAGTATGGTCAAAAGAGTTACCAGTATAGAATCAAGTATTTACCAGTATGGGACAATAAAGGAAGGGTTTGTTCTTGGTTTCATTACAGTGACTTTGACCCCCCACTCCTCACTTACCAACATGGCTCACTTCCAAAGACCAGGTGGCCATGGAAAATCAGCTACACAGCGGCGTTGGGAAACAGCTCCATCTTCAGTGAGGTATGCATCATCTAGCTTATGTCAGTGCTCCTCCATCTCTGACCACTCACCAGACCCTTAACATAGACTGAGATATGAATAGCACAGTTGCCCCTTTTCCCTGTGATGCCTTCCAGCTACCTTGAAGCTTGCGGAGCTTAGGAGTGGCGGTAATGGTGGTGACAGCTTGTTTCCCATTGCAGGCCACCTCCCACTGCCTATCTTGAGCGGGGATCTCGTTTGTCTTATGTTCATCAGAGCACTGAAGCCAGGCAAGTTGTCCTTTCCCCTCTCTTTCATTCCCCCCCCCCCACACACACCTGCCCAGCATCTTCAGATCTTCACTCCACAAACCCTGATGCTCATGACTTTTCAGGACCCATGGTCACCCCAAAGCCTCTAGGTCAGAGAAGGACATTAAGAACCAATGAAATAGGGTGTTCCATAGCCAGGGGCCTCCCGTCCCTTAAGGGCAATTGTCTCAGGGGCCTCCAGTATGTCATTTGAGGTAGTGGTTAGAGGGTTCCTTGAACCTGCATGGTCCTGCCTCCTGAGAATATGTTTTTAGTCATAAAGGTAAGATGTTGGATAATGAGACTGTAGATAAGTGAGTAGTAGCTCTGTATTAGAGGGACAGGCTAAAGATAAATGAGAAAGAGGGTGAAAGTATTAACATAATGACCCTCGGAAGAAGGGAACATGGGTTACTATGGAAACTACATATTAGATATACGGAGAAGAGATAGCTTGAGAGAGGGCATATGGAAAATGAGATCTCCTTTTTCACTTTCTGAGCTACTCTATTAAAAGTGATTAGCATGGATCACATGTCACTAGGCTCTCAAATTACCATCTCTGCGAGCACAGACTGGAGAGCAGTGATAAATATGACTATTTGTGGTGAAAAAAAACACACACATGAGATATTTTTATATACCAAAAATGTGAAAATAAATAAATTACACACATATAAATAATTATATTCTTATTTCTGCCACCAAATGTTTATATTTTTGCATCTACATTATATTTTTTTCATATGATTTCAAATTTTTGAAAGTTGTACATTTGGAATAGTTACCATTATTTCAATAGTCTAAAATTCCTTTAAAAATAACTTAAAAGCAAGTGGATTTCCATTAGAGATAAAATATAAAATAAAATTGTGGTAGGGAAATAAAAAAAAATTGTCTTCACTGTATCTTTTACTCTCACTGCAAATAATGCAGTACGAAAACCTTTTAAAGTTGTAAGGATCTATGTAGCACAGACTTAACAGCAAGTTTAATCAACTTCAGCTAGTTCCAAAGTATTTACTCCCTTGCTATACTGGAAGATTATATCTCCTTACATTGTTGACATCAGGTTTGGCTAGGTGACTTGATTTTGCTAAAGAAACCTATCACAAAGTATATGTATTACTTTCAAAGATACCATGTAGCTCCTCCATTTATCTTTTTTTCAATTTAATTTTTTATTCCTTTATTTTGTTTTCCTCTAGATTAACTCAACTGGGGGAGAATATAGTATCAATCAGTTTAATGGCAATGGAGACATTATACACATACATGCACATTCAAAAAACCAAACTCTCAGGGTTCGTAGACACAAATGTATGTATACATCTCTATATATGGACATTTATATATATGTGCACATATATAAACATATATATATGCAATTTTGAAGAGATTTTCAAAAAGTTTACAGAAAGTGTTTACTGTTCATATGTTTTAAAAAGCTATGCTTGTTTTCCTTTTTTATCAAGAAAAACATATTAATTTGATAAATTGGAAGAACTAACAAAGACAATTATCAGTTTAAAAAGAACTCCTTTTAGAGAAACAAGAGTTCAGCTAAAATTGAAGCTGTAAGAAACATCAAATTTATGTTTGCAGGGAGGAACACTGAAATCATCAATGCTATTTGAAAAGTTTTTAGGGACAATGATTTAAAGTTATCAGCAGTTTGCTAATACATAATTTGTTTACTATGGTACTGAAGATGGAGCAGACTATCCACCTCAATTTTAGAGGAAACCATCTTGAGTATACCTACATTGAAGGGAACAACAATTAACAGCAGGAAAAAAATACTGTCAACAGAATATACACCTTCAGTTGGTTCAACTTACACAATTCTGAGAGAAAAATGAGAGTTGAACAAACTTTTCACTTGATCAGTGCCAATACTGTTGAAAGAAGAACTCCTGAGAAAAAGAGTAGAGTTTCCAATGGACATTTTAAATCTGGAATCAAGATTCTGAAATATATCTTCAGTGAAATTTAACAGGAAATGAAACATGGCTTTGCCAGTGTTGTCCTGAGACTAAGCACAGTCAAAGAAATGACTACGAAGAGGTGAAAGTGGTCCCATCACAGCAAAACTGGATCAATCAAGAGGAAATACCGTGCTAATCTTTCTGGGGCGGATACACCCAGCCTTTTGCTTGTTGCACAACGGAAGGACCAAGTCCTGGTGAAATCTGGTTATTCTGAAAGCATTTTCTGGAAAGTAGCCGAAGCTTTCACAGAAAAAGTTCCTGGGAAAGCTTCACCAAGGTGATGCTTCTGCTTCTCGTGTTCCACTCAACACAGTAGTCATCTTGCATTAATTTTCAGGGGATATCATTATGCATCCGTTTTACAATCCTGATTTTGCTTCTTCGGATTTCTGTTTGTTTTATAATCCTAAAAGTATATTTACAATATACTTTTTTATCTCTTGAGAAGACTGCATTGACATTGTAAAATCCCCAGTTCTGTAGGGATGAACTAAATAGTTGGTATCATTGCTTACAAAATCGGCTTGATATTCATGGAGTTTATGTTGAAAAGTCTTTTTTCATTCTTTAATTTCATTTTTCCATGACATATTGGAAACCCCTTGTGGGAAAAATATATATTTGAGGAAGAATATTGAGAGTACCATTGACTGCTAAAAGTACAAAATGAAGTATTCCAAAATGCTGCTTAGAGGCAAGGATGGCAAGACTTCATCTTACATCCTGTGGGCATATTGTCAGGAGAGAGCAGTCCCCGGAGAAGGACACCCTGCTTAGTAAGGAGGAGGAGAATGGAAAAGAGGAAGGTGCTCAAAAACCATGTTGACACCCCGGGTGCAACAATGGGGCAGACACAGGAACACTGGTGAGGATGGGGCAGGACACGGTTGTCTTTCACTCTCTGGTGCATAGATAGTGTCACCATATATATGTGTATATATATATTTCAGAAAGTTCACAGGAAAAATCCACTATCTTTTCATTCTATTTTCCCATAAACTTTTTGAATATTCCATGTGAGCCAGTCAGGGTACAGAGTAGCAACAATGAAACATATAACTTTCCTCTAGTTCTTTCCTCTTAAATGCTTCCTCTTCCCCAATATCATGATCCCAATTCTACCTTACAAATCTGGCTAGACCAGAGGATGTACATTGGTACAGATAGCAACTGGAAACACAGGGAATCCAGGACAGATGACTCCTTCAGGACCAGTGGTGAGAGGGGCGATGTCTGGAGGGTGGAGGGAATGTGGGGTAGAAACGGGGAACCAACAATAAGAACTATGTATAGCCTCCTCCCTGGGGGATGGGCAGCAGAGAAAGGGTGGGGGGAGTTGTCAGACAGTGTAAGATATGACAAAATAATAATAATTTATGAATTATGAAGGGTTCATGAGGGAGGGGGAGGGGGGGAAATGAGCAGCCGATATTAAGGGCTCAAGTAGAAAGCAAATGTTTTGAGAATGATGATGGCAACAAATGTACATATGTGCTTGACACAATGGATGTATGTATGGATTGTGATAGGAATTGTACACGCCCCCAATAAAATCATTAAAAAAAACAAACATTGATGCAAACTCATGGAAACTTGTAGTAAACAAGAAATGTCAAAATGCAAAGCTGTTGATTCTCAAAATATCCAATGCCAAAATCTATGTACTTTGAAGACCAAAAGAAGTCTTCAGAGGAAAGATCATGGCTAAAGGGTGGATGCAGAAAGGTTTCTTTGAGTTTGCTTGAGTTTTTTAAAAAGCTGGGTATTAGCTGTTACATCAAAATCATTTTTCCCATGGCACAAAAACAAGCAAAAAAACCCAACTTATCCTTTCTTGAGGGCACCTAGTGAGAATAAGACAACCATGTTATTGGGAGCCCTTGTCTGCAGCCACCCAATGATCAAAGAGAGTACATATGCTTCAAAAAGATTATGGAAAAATAAATGTGTTCATGTACTTTCTTTTAGAAGAATTAATGCCAGCCTAGTCCTGAGTAGTTTGAGATTTAAAATGTTCCAAATGTCCAACTCTTTCAAGATACTATTCTGGTTCATTTTCCCAGGCCCCTCCCTTGAGTATATATCCTCATGTCCCTGGATTCTGTGAGTTGCTGCAATAATCCACAGGCATTTATGGAACTATGAGGAAATTCCTCATGTGGTGACAGGTGTTGTTCAATCCCAAATCTGTAGGTCCAGCAGAGGACAGTGAGCCATATGCAGGGTCCAGAGGCCCAAACACCCAAAAGTCACAGCAGATCTTGATTCTAGCAAAGCTCCATCAACAGATAGAGATCTGGTTTTCCAGGGGAGGTGATGCATATTAGAACTGTATGGTGGTACTGGTATATACGTTCCATTCAAGGAAACCGAAGGATGGTGTCTAAGACTCATCCTCTTCTGAGGTTGGGTTAAAGATGCTCCCAAGGAAACAAAGGGTGCTACTTGGTTTACATCCTCTGTTGAGGTCAGATTGAATCCTATCTATTAGTACCGTACAGAACGCCCACCCAAATGGGACTGTAGCAAGAGGTGTATAGAGTCCAGAACTGAAGTACATCCATGGGGATTATGCTAGGAGGAGCGTATCAATTCACTCTAACAGAGTGAATTAGCAGCTATATATGCGGTTGTCAAAAAGTAGTGCTACCAGAGCTCTGTTTCATCCATGCATAAGTTCACTCCACACAAGACAATAGTGATTGATGAATGGATAGAAAATTATCTCAATGAGACACTTGTCTTAGTCTCTTTAAGCCATCGTTAAGGACAATAAGCACAGTCAAAATAATGGCTTCAGGGTGTTCTGCATGGGCAGTTCAATTGAAGCCAGAGAGGTCAACTCAGAAGTTTGTAGTAATAGCTGCCGAGGTGTTTCAAAGAGATAAAATTGATATATTTCCTCAAAGAACAAAGCATGATCATGAGGCTTTATTAGGAAGCAATTTCCAGAAAATTGGGAATTTCATTTGTGACAGAAAAGGCCAGGAAAATTGCACTGAGAAATTTTTTCCATCACAATTCAACTGATCATTTTTAGGGTACATTAGGCTATCCTAGGAAAGGCTTCTTTTTGACAAATATTATCTCATCCATCCAACAGCCCTGATTTTACCCCCCTTTGACTTCTTTTGACTTTTGAAACTCAAAGGATATCTAAAAGATACACAATTTGAATATCTCAAGGATGCAAAAAGTGCTTTCTTGTGAAGTGGTATAAAGCTAAAAAAGCAGCATTCTTTAGGCAAGGGATAGAGAGACACGCACTTCTTTCAGAAGGGTGTAGACCAAGGTGGAGGATATATTTAGAAGCAAAAGCTTCACATTTTGACATGTCTGTTTAATAAAATTCTCTCATTTGTAGCAATACTTTTTGACTTAGCCTCAGGTGTGAATGAACGTGCATATTTATAGTCGCATTTTATATATATACTCTATTGGTTCTGTTTTGCTGGACAGCCTTAATGAGTATATTACTTAAAATTATTTATTTTAAATTTCACATTATGGGGACAATAATAAAATGCAACAATGGCACTTCACAAAGCTGTTATGAAAGAACAGCATTGTCACTGAATTTTAGACTCCTGTAAAACACTTGATCTCATGTGAGCCAGGAATAAACTTTATTATGTTAATAAACTGAGATTACAGGGGTTATCAGAGGAGTCAGTGTTTACTCAATACCATCTCAAGTAGAATATTTTATAAGGGTATTCAATAAGCAATTGGTGGAATTGTTTTTCTCTGTCAGTCAGATAATGCTTCTCCATCTATGCTTTCCTGCCTTATATTTTATGTCTCCTGCCTTTTTTGGTCCATTCCTGAGAATGTATTAGATCTCAGACTCTCATGCATTAACACCCTGTATGGACTTCAAAATACAAAGTTGCTCAAAAATAAAACATATTTGGATAGATATTATAAAGGGGACATAAAGTCTATTAAAATTAACTGTTGTCATGACAATTTTACTCAAGAATAAGAAATAAAAGATACAACAATTAAATATCATGTGAAATTATTTGATAGTTAGAAGTCTAGGAAATGGAGGGCATTTATCAAAGTATCCAAAGGTGAATAACAGTGGCTGAAAATAAAGCTAACCTTCTCAAACCACTTAAAATATGAGTTTATTCTGTTTTGTGATTGTAATTTGTAACTTTTCAGCATTTCATATATATATATATATATTTAGTAATAAATCTAATCTAAGTAGGAGTTAAGTCTCATTTTAAAAACTTGGACTGAGATTTCACCATTCTTAGAATTAAGTGAGTAGAAAACTACTCATACTATCGTGACTTACTGTAGAACATTTATTATTGCACTACTTAAGCCTCAGAGTTTCACTAGTGATATTTTATGAGTATTTAAATCATGATATTCAAACTGAGGTTGAGTTCTGTGTAGCAGTAGGAATGTAGACATAAGACTTTAAGTATGGGAACATGTCACAAAATACTCAAATGAGCTGAAAAACTACAGTATTTCATCCTTTTAAATATTAAACACTGGATGTCAAGTTCTCTCAATTTAAAAGTCATTTACAAAAATTTTGTGTCAGCCACTTAAAGAATAGAAACGCTAGCATATCTATATTTGTCCATGTAAAATCAATACCAGTGGGAACGTGAGACTCCTGAAGGTTCCGAGAGGTCTCTTAATATGTTGAATCATTGTTAAATGTACCAAAACAAAAGAACACAGTTTACTTAAATACCAGGCTTATCATCTTGTTTAATGATACAGGGTCTTTGGCATTTATTCAGAAATAAAACCTTGGACACACTTTTTCTTGAGAGAGGTGCTTTATCCTCACATATAAATGCTTTGAACTGTTCCATCAGGTTTCTGACCCTCTCCACAGAAACCCCCTGTCAGCACACCAATAGTCTACCCGATTTAAATACCGCATGGCTAGCCAGTGCCTTCCCTAGCGCCTGTGATGCGCACCAGATTCCTGCGAGGCAAGGACCATTTTGCTTCTCAGAATCTTTCATAGGATCCTTATTGTGTATAAAACTCAAATTCCTTGTTCTTATTTATTGGCCCTATAATCTGTTCACTACATGTTCACCTTAACTCCCACAATCCCCCACTACAAAACCCCTATCCCAACCAATACAAACCCAATACAACCAATACACTCTCCTAAATATTTGTTAATTCCAGACTTCACTCAAGATTAGTTTTGTGATATCACTTTCACTGAAAACCATTCTTTAAGCATATAGCTATGTCAGAACCTAGCTGCATTGTGAAACTTCCTAAAAACTTCTGCAAAAAGAGATGCTTCATTATGTACATGAAACTGTTACATTTCTTAATTTCCAACATAAAATTTCCATTTGGAAGCTAGTTGCCAATTAATTCCTGTCACCCTCAGTCACTTAAAACGCAAATGTCATACATAACACATCTCTTCTCAAAATAAATGTTAATATAAGAACCAGAAAACAATGTTACTAACACGTTTTAGTGAATATTTAGCATAAGCATTTTAGCTAAAACAATTAGATAGTATTCATCCAGTAAAAAATATGTAATATCAATACCATTTGAACGGGTTCTTTAATTCAGTAGTATACAAAGGTTATAAAAACATTTGAGAACTTTTCTACAAGGAATAAAGGATCTTATACTAATAAATGGAAACTTTAAGCAGGTTATTATAGCTCAGTGGTTCTCAACTTTTCTAGAGCCGCGACCCTTTAGTACATTTCCTCATATTGTGGTGACCCCCTAACCATAAAATTATTTTCATTGCTACTTCATCACTGTCATTTTGATACTGTTATGAGTTGGGTGACCGCTATGAAAGGGTCGTTTGACCCCCAAACTCAAAGACCTTCTATTGTTTATCAAGGCGCCCCGGTAGCATAGTGGGTTACAAAACCAACAGCTTACCGGTTGGAAACCACCATGTACTCCACAGGGAAAGATGGCGCCCAAAGTGCCAGCATGAAGGTAGCCCAGGAAAACGTGGCAAGCAGTTCTCACCTTCTCTCCAGGGGGACTTTGAATTTTGATTTTGTATCAGTTCTGGAAGTTAGCTGGGTTTGGGTTATATTGTTGATGTGCCTGCTATATAGTACTCTGTAAATTCCAGTTCTTACTATTATGTAGTTCTAATCTATATTGCATTTAGATCTGAACTATGAGTCATTGAACACTAATGACGGAAGGTCAGAGAGCTATTATAGGACATATTCAGGAAGAAACCAAAAGGTCATTGAAAAGGAAGGAACAACCAGATCAAAGTGGATGTCAGAAGAGACGCTGACCCCAGCTTTTAATCATAGAATAGTTCAAGAAATTGGAAGAAAAAATAAGTCAAAGAGCTGAATAGAAAATTTCAAAGTGTAGCTTGAGAAGACAAAGCCGAAGATAAAGAGATGTGCAAAGACGTAGAATTATAAAACCAAAAGAACAGAACATGCTCAGCGTATCTCAAACTGAAAGAACTCAAGAAACATTTCAAGCCTGAGTTACAATATATGGGTGAAATATTGAATAATTTAGCAATATAAAGGTCAAAAAGTAGACAGTCCCTACCCACCATTTATCTGCTTTTTGTTATTTTGGTTACTGTATTTGCCTGTATTCCCTGCTTTGCGTGCATATGTTTCCACTACACACTAGCTCCTACTTGTCCTTTTCAACAGTGACTTCTAGACTATTCAGTGATGAAGAAATGCCTGCGTTTTCCAATGCAAATTCCTAGTGACATACACGTTGGGATTCTAACCACAACTTCAGCAGTTTGAAACCACAAGCCACTGCTTGGGAGAAAGAAGAGTCTCGCTACTCCAGTAAAGAGTTACACCCTCAGAAACCCACAGGGACTAGTTTTATCTTGTTTGTAGGTGGCTTTATGTCAGCAGCGACTCTCCGGCAGTGAGTATGGGTTTTTTTTGGACCATTCCTTTCACTGACTAAAATTTGGTTATATATCAAGGAAGTGCACTTGTCTTCCTGTAAGTCTGAGGAAATATTCTTGTTCATTTCTGATCTAGAAGGAAATATTTCATGCTCTTTTATCCCAATTCATACTTCCAAACTATTACTGATCACTTTTATACAAATATTCATTGTAGCTTAAATTTTGGTCTCCATTTTTTAATTGATATAACATATTGAACTTATAAAATTATTTGCTTAATAGTGGTTGCAGATTTTTCTTGCTATTTAAACCTTTATAATACTTAGAACATAAAATAGCTATATTTGTTGAAAGTTAGAATTACAGAAAAACATTAGTATAGATCATAATCTGTAAATATTTTCAATACTCCAGATTAGTTTAAATTGAAAATAAATAAACACAAATTTTGATTAATTTCATCTCTCAAAGTATTATCTATGAATCACACAAAAATGATAACTCCAAGTGAGTTTTATGACTTTATGTCTACTTAAACTTAATAATAACAGTCATGGCAATGTGCAGCAGATTTGGAAATGAACCAGTTTGGACAAGAAGAAGTCTTATTTCAGTAATGTTGATTTTTATCAATAAGAAAAATCCCTTCAATCGTATTGACTTTGAAAAGAAGAGGGAACAGGAAAGGAAGAACAGAAGATACAGAGAATTAACTTGAAACTTTAGCATTATAATTTTTCTTAAGAGAACTTTATTTTATTTGCTGATTGATTAAAAAACCTGGTAGAGTGTGCGATATTGGAGACATAAGAGGGAAAAGTAATGAGCGATAACGCTGAACTCTTGAAGCAGTTGGGAGGCATTGAAATGGATTGACTTTGAATGCGTGAAAGAAGTAAAATGGAAAGCAGGAGAAGAATGCAAATGGGTGTGGCATCCTTGTGGGTCACAGGGTCACAGAGCAGCATATGCTGAGAGTGTTTAACATCTGTGGAAATAGTCAGGTAAGGTACATTCTGGATCTTAGGACATCAGAGTCTGAAATGGATTTAAGGAAAATAGCAAAAGAATAACCACATATGAAAATAATAACAGAGACTGACCAAGGACACAAAAAATATTTTTGCACAGACTGTAAGCTCAAAAAAATGTATATGGAAAGAATTAGAACCAATTCACATAATTGCAGTATTGTATTTAGCAGTACAGGTGTGGAGATTCAAAAGAGGGGTCATAGAACTGTTCTTCAGGTGTAGGTGTGAAGATCAAATAGAGGTGTAGGATAAAGGTGATGGAATCAATTATGTTGATGAGAAATGTGATTGATGTTTATGAAATCCAGGCTGAGATAAAAAAGGTAGGTGCATTTGGAAAATTTAACAATTGACAAGAGTGAAGAGATCACACCCGGATGACTTAATGTAAAAGAGTTCATCAGTTTTTAATAAACACACACTCTGGACACAAGAGTTAATTCTCTAAAAATGACTGCAATAGCTAAGCAGACACTCCCTGTGTGTCTTTCCGCCCTATAAATGATAACTTTTCTTTACAAATAGCCAGGGTGCCTCAGCACCATTAGAAGCATTGAGAATGCTCTCTATATCCTTCTCATCGTCTTAGTTGTTTAAAGTATGTAATCATGGGTTTCCACTAGTCCATTCCTAGCGCACCTGTAAATGAGAACCATGTACATCATCCTTCAGGGAAAACTTTCCTGTGCAGCTGGGCAGCTAGATGGAAGAAGCAGTACTGCACCCTCACCGAAGGAAAGAACATGATGCTTCTCAGATTGGTTCTTGGTCAGTTCTTGGATCTCTTGGAAACTAGGTATATAAAGTCTTTGACACCAAGAATGGTACATTTCAGGGTTGTATTCTTTGCCATACTTATTCAACCTTTATGCTGGGCAAAATAGTCCGTCAAAGTGAACTATGAGGAAAAAGCAGGGATGGCGAGGGTCTGGGAGAGGAAGGGGAGAAAGGGGAATCCATCACAAGATTGGATATATAGCCTACCCCCCAGGAGGACGAATAACAGAAATGTGAGTGGAGGGAGACAATGGACAGTATAAGAAATAACATGATATAACAACAATAATATATAATTGACCAAGGTTTCAGGAGGGTGAGAGGGTGGGCGAGGGAGGGGAAAAAAGAGGAGCTGATATCAAAGGCTGAAGTAGAAAGATAATGTTTTGGAAATGTTGATGGCGAAACATGTACAAGTGTGCTTAATACAATTGAATGATGGATTGTTATAAAATTTGTAAGAGCCCCACAAGAAAATAATTAATAAAAAATAAAACATAAAATAAACTGAAGGAAAAGGAAAAGGAAGAAAAGCTAGTCACCAGCATTGGTGGAAGACACGTTGAGAACCTGGGTATGCAGAAACAACCTTGTCCGATGAACACCAAAATGATGTCAAACGCTGACAGCGATCAAAGATGAGATTGGAGGTGTTAACAATTTCATGTTACTTAGCTTCACAGTCAACACCCATAATCAAATCAGCAGTAGAGAAATTTAACCATATATTGAATAAGTTAATCTATTGAAAAAAACAAACATATTAAAGGGCTAAGATGTGACTTTGTGTATGCACTTTGCCAGCGCAACGGGTTTTTCAATCATCTCATATGCGTGTGAAAGCTGAATAATTAAAAACAATCTAAGAAGAATTTGTCCTTGAATTAAACTCTTGGTGAAGAATTTTTAAATATACCTTGCTAGTGTTATGGTTATTTGTTGGCTTGCTTACCATATACCTTCAGTTTGGAACCATCAGACACTCCATGGGAGAAAGGCCAGCCTCTCTACTCTTGTAAAGAGTTACAGTGTCAGAAACCCACAAGGAAAGTTCTAGCATGTCCTCTAAGGTTACTATGAGGTGGAATCAACTCAATTGCAGTGAGTTTGGTTTGGTTTCATTCCCAGAAGGAGGGACAAATCTGCCTTTAAATAAATAAAGCATCCAGTTGCCTACCGATGGGCTTTGAGTCTCCACTCTACAGATGAGCCAGTCAGGGTGCAGGGTAGCAATAATGAAACATATAACTTTCCTCTAGTTCTTAAGTGCTTCCTCCCCCCCACTATCATGATCCCAATACTATCTTACAAATCTGGCTAGACCAGAGGATGTACATTGGTACAGATAGCAACTGGAAACACAGGGAATCCAGGACAGATGACCCCTTCAGGACCAGTGGTGAGAGGGGCGATGCCTGGAGGGTGGAGGGAATGTGGGGTGGAAAGGGGGAACCGATTACAAGTATCTACATATAGCCTCCTCCCTGAGGGATGGACAGCAAAGAAGAGGATGGGGAGAGACATCGGACAGTGTAACACATGACAAAATAATAATAATTTATGAATTATGAAGTGTTCATGAGGGAGGGGGATGTGGGGAGGGAGAGGGAAAATGAGCAGCCTATATTAAGGGCTAAAGTAGAAGGCAAATGTTTTGAGAATGATGATGGCAACAAATGTCCATATGTGCTTGACACAATGGAAGTATGTATGGATTGTGATAAGAGTTGTATGAGCCCCCAATAAAATAATTAAAATTTAAAAAAAAGAAAGAATGCTCCTTAGGAACAAAGATGGCAAGACTTAAATTCATGCTTAAGATATATTGTCAATAGAGGTTAGTCTTTAGAAAATGACAGTATACTTGATAGACCAAAGGGTCAACATAAAAGAAGCAGGCCTTTGTGGTGGCCTCCATAATGGACTCAAACATACACACAGAGATGACTGTGATAAAAACGTGAGACTGAGCCAGATTCTATTCTTTTATCTATAGGATTACTAAGTGAATAGTTCGTGACATACTGTGTACCTGATACTTTTGTTTTGTGAAAATTGATGAGACTTGGAGAGGTCTAAAGACATCCCAGTTGCAATACTGTATGATTTTTAAAAGAACAACTAAGTGTATTTTAAGTTGTTCATTTTACAGATAAATATAAAAAGTATTTTATTTCAGATTAAAAATTGTCCTATGCAATGACAGTGTGTGGTTCTTATAGCATATAACATATTATTTATGCTATTTTATCCAGTGTATTGTACTGCTGATCATTTTCTTCTGAAATACCCTCTTCTGTTGGTTTTCACAAGATACGTCTGCCCTGGTTTCTCTGCTACCTCTCTGATATTTTATTCTACCACCTTTTGACAAGCTCCTTATCTTTAATGAATTCCTTAAATATTGAGTGTTATCCAAATGCCTTCTATTTGCTATCTTATCATGCAAAATATTCTCTCATAGAGACCTCATCCACTCTTATACTTTTGACTGTCGTATATGGAAATGAACCTCAAAAATATATATCATACCAAGATGTTTCTGAAGGGCTGCAGACAAATGTACTGAGATGCTTATTTGGCATCAGAACCTGCATGCCTCAAGGGTCTCCAACTTAACAGGAGTAAAGAAGTGAGTAAAGTAAATGAGTTTCTTACTATCTTTCTCTTTCAGCACAATCTGTTTCTATTAAAGCACTATCTTATAACAAGTTACTAAGTCAAAAAAGTCCTGCTTCTGGTTTTCTGCATTTACTAAATGTAATTTACTCTAACAGTCTATATCACCTACTTATTACGCAGCATCTGAATCTATTTTAACCTTTCCAGATTTCCTCCTTCCTCCTCAGTTTGAACTATACAAAATCTCCCATTTTGTCTCTTTGATATACTTCTTTTCATTTCAAGGCAGCTCTCCACAGTATTACCAGAATTCATTCATTTATAAGTAAAAACAATAATTCTTATCACCTATAAAAAGTCATTCAATGGTGATCCACTTTGGATTAAATATAACATCAGCCTTTAGTTGTGTGATATGAGACCCTTTAAGATCTCCTTACAACTAACTATTGCTGCATCGTCTCCCCTCATACAGTTGGATCACACAATGGAGATAATTGTCGTTCCCCTCAAGTTTCATATGGTTCCAGCTTTCATTTTATTAACTCTGCAATTCACTTACCTTTTAAATATTTCTCTCATTGTCTGCTTGGATGGTGCCCTTCATTCTTCAAGAGTCAGTGAGAACATTACTGGGCTGTGGGAACAACATCTCAAAATTATGTCCATGCCCATATTTCAGGCTCTCTGGAAATATTTGACTATTATGGCATATGGGGAATCAGTGAAATGTGCATAATGGCCATCCTCCGGCTTTCAAAAAGAATGTGTCTAGAGATTCAAATGAGGCCACTTTTTAGATTAAACTATTGTATCAGTTCCCTGTGAATCAGAATTGACACAAAAGCTTGCTGTTTTGTTTGTTTGGTATTGTGTCAAGTACAAATACCAAACAAAAAAAAGGTTTTGTTTTGGTATTTTTTGGTTTGATATTGTATTATGTTGACAATGGCTTTCATCTAATGCATACATAATTTTTTTGGTAAGGTGTGAAACATCATAGACTTTTTTAAAAACACAAAAAAACAGAAGGAGTAAAAGAGTATAGTATCTGAGACCAGCAGACTTACACATAAAGTCATCTTAGTTTATTGCTCCTCCCTCAGCATGCAGTCCACCCTCCTGTAGCAATAAGTGCACTCTTTGTACTGGAAAATGAACCTTACCTCACTGAAAACTAAATGTTTTCACTTAGACCATGACAAATCATACGGTCCAAAGTGAGCCCATTAGCATAGACCAAGAAGAGACTTATTGAGACACTGGTATGATTTTCCAACAAAGGCCATATGAAGAAGAATATGCTTTTAGAAGTTGTCAGCAGGCATGACTGGAGCCAAACTGCTTCAAATACAACATCAAAGACAGAAAAACAAAGAAAATGGACAGATTTTTTTACATTAAAATTAATATTGGTTTTTGATCCTTGCTTGATGATGACTTGGCAAAGATAAGTACTTCTTGTTTATGCTAACTATTCTCCTATGAGACTTTTAGGGCCCCATGACGTTGGAATTGACTTGTGCCATCAGCAAATTTGATGAAGGTTTTTAGTTTGAAAATCCTTGAGGATATATCACCACTGTTTTGTGGGGGAAGAGTTGTTTTGTTTTGTTTTCCCTTCCAGCTGAGCATGTTGTTATTGTTAGATACTGATTCATAGTGAATATGCCTAGAACAAAATGAAATACTACTTGGACCTATGTCATCTTGACAGACATTACTCTGTGTGAGTCCATTCTTGCAGCTACTGGGTGAACCCATCTCATTAAAATTCTTCCTGTTTTGGTTTTTGTGTTTGCTTATTTTTTGTTTGTTTGGATTTTTGGCATCCTGTTTGTTTTAGGCTGAGTTGACTAGAGAAACAAATCCAGAGACATACATGTACATGTAAAAAAGAAGCAATTGTATATCAAGCCAACATCCCAGCCCAGATCCAGAATAGATCCATACGTCTGATACTAGCCCATACATCCAATACTAGCCCATAATCCTTCTTCAGACTCACACAGCCACATGCAATGGTACAAAATTCAGAAAGATCACAGGCTGGTGGGTGCAAAGTCTTGTGGATCCAATGGCAGTGGCTGCATCACCTCTACATGATATATATCAAGTTGACACGAAATTACATAACTACCAAACTGTTCTATTCCAACCACACAGATACTCTGTCATCTTCCATTACAAGTAGCATTTTGAGTGTAACTGTCCTGATTGGATTAAGACACTTGTTTGCAATTGGCTTGATTGGCCTCCATGGGGATATCAGCCAAGTTGTAGCACTCAATGCACAGAGGCAGTGGACTGAGACAAGGTGGGCATGCTTACCAAAATTAAAAGCTGAGGCAGAAAAGCCTGACTCTTATGATCCCATGGCACTGGCTGTTTAGGCTGGGTCTCCCTAGAAGGGAAACAGATGGGAAGTTCACTAATATTTACTTGATCGATATAAGTAGAAACATTTCAGATCAGGTGAATGACTTGTAATTCAAATCAGCAAAATAGAGTTATGACACCTGAATCAATTTACATACATGAGCCAGTTTACAGGCCCACAACTCCTTGAATGAAGAGGAAGGACCCCACTACAACCCGAAAAGTTATTCTTTCCCCATCCTTACCCAAAGGACCTTGCAGTCTTTCGTAAGCGTGACTGTTCATTGGGGGAAAGGGAAGAATCAGACTTTAGGGCCATTACTAGATACTGGCTCTGAGTTGACACTAATTTCAGGAGACCCATAACGTTCTGAGGGGCCCAGTCAGAGTGGAAACATATGGAGGTGAATTTACTAAAGAAATTTTAGTTCAGGTTCATTTGACAGAGGGTCCAGTGGTTCTTCGAGCCCTTAATATAGTAATTTTCCCAGTTCCAGAATGATCTATTGGAATAGACATAGGGACAAAGGAATTTCATGGTAGGAAAGGTCAAATAGAAGCCATGAAAGCTGATTCGGCCTAGGAATATAGTACGCCCAAAGCAGGATCGCTTTCCTGGATGGATTGCAGAGATTCATGCCACAATCAAGGGCTTGAACTACGCAGGGGTGGCGATTCCTTCCACATTCCCATTTAACTCAACTCTTTGGCTGTGAAAAAAATCAGATGAGTCTGGGAGAATGACAGCAGACTTGTGTAAACTTAATCAAGTGGTGACTGCAATTGCAGCTGCTGTTCCAGATGTGGTTTCATTGCTTGAGAAAATTAATATTTTTCATGGTAACTGATATGAAGCGATTCACTTGCCCATTGCCCTTTTCTCGATTCCAATTTTGAAGGACTACTGGATGCAGTTTGCCCTCAGCTGGAAAGGGAAATAATAAACTTTTACCACTCTCCCTCAGGGACTAAGCCATAAGTTAGGCTACAAAGATCTTGATAGCTTCCTTCCACAAAATGTCACACTGGTCCATTATATCGATGACATACTGATTTGGTCCAGTAAAGGAGACATATGAATGAGTTTAGATTTATTGGTAAAATATCTGCATGATAATTGATTGGAAATTTACCTGACAAAAATTCAGGTGCCTTCCCCTTTAGTGGAATCTCTAGGGGTCCAGTACTTTGGGGCATGTGAAGATAGTCCTACTCATATGAAAAATAAGTTATTGCATCTGGACGCTCCAACAACTAAAAAAAAAAAAGGCACAATTCCTGGTGGGCATCTTTGTATTGTGGAGGCAGTATATTTGGGTGTGCTTCTCGGGCTTATAAATATGGAGTGACTCAAACTTGGTCGTCTTTGCGTGGTGCCCAGAACAAGAGAAGACTGCACCAGGTTCTAGCTGCTGTATTAGCCACTCTGCACCTTGAGCCATGTGGTCCCTCTCATCCAGTGGTGCTTGATATGTCTGAGGCAGATACAGCTGCTGTTTGAAGACTTTGGCAGTATCCCAGCACCGACAGGATTCTAGAGTAAAGTTTAATCATCCTTTGCAGAAAACTACTCCTCATTTGTAAAACAGCTTTGGATCTGGGACTGAGTCATAGTGGAGACTGACCACCTCACCATGGGCTACCAAGTGGCTATGCTGCCTGAGGTGCCCATGGCGAACTTGGTGTTATCTGACCTACATAGTCATAAACTTGGATGTGTATAGCAGCACCCTATCATTAAATGGAAGTGATATATTAAAGACTGGGCTAGAGCAGGACCTGAAGGTACTAGAAAGCTGCATTGAGAAGTGGTCCATGAGGAGAGTGGGAGAAGGAGGAGGGAGAGGAAAAAATGAGGAGCTGATACCAAGGGCTCAAGTAGAAAGAAAATGTTTTGAAAATGATGATGGCAACAAATGGTACAAATGTGCTTGACACAATGGATGGATGTATGGAGTGTGATAAGAGTTGTATGAGCCCCCAATAAAATGATTTAAAAATAAATGAAGAAAGGAAAAGAAGTGGTTCAACTGCCTATGGTCTCCACTCCCCTCATAGTACCTTTGGCTTCACCTATGGCTTCATGGGAAATGGCTTATGATTTTCCAACTTAGGGAGAGAAAATTCATGCTTGGCTTACTGATGGTTCTGCATAATATGCAAGTACCACTCAAAAGTGGACAGCGGCAGCACTGTGGCCCCTTTCTGGGACCTCCCTGAAGGATAGTGGTGAAGGGAGAGCTCCCTCCATGGACATAACTTTAAACGGTACATCTGGTTATTTAGTTTGCTTAGAAGGAAGGAGAAATGACCAAATGTGCAACTGCATACTGATTCATGAGCTATGACAAGTTTCTTGAATGGGTGGTTAGGGACTTGCGTGGGGCATGATTGGACAATTGCTGACAAAGAGGTGTGGGGAAAAGCTATGTGGATAGACGTCTCTGAATGGGCCCCCAATTGAAGATATATGCATCTCATGTGAATGCTCTCAAATGGTTATCTCTGAAGAGAACTTTAACAGGGAAATCAACAGGATGACGCATTCTGTGGAAATCAGTCATCCTATTTCCCCAGCACTCAGGACATAAACAAAGTGACCATGGTGGCAGGTAGGGGGTTAGGTGTGGGCTCAGTAACATAGTCTTCCACTCACCAAGGATGACCTGGATACTACAACAGCTTCATGTCCAATGTGCCAAAAGAGACCAACCCTGAGTTCAAGATAAGGGATCATTCAGTGGGGAGATCAATTAGCAACGTTGGGGCAAGTTGTTGAAATAGGACCACTTCCTTCATGGAAAATGCAGTACTTTGTTACTCTGGACAAGGATGTGCCTACCAGGCACACAGTGCTTCTCTAAAATGACCATTTGTTGGCTGATCTAGTGTTTCATCACAAGCATGCTATTCTGAACTGCATCACCTCAGATCAAGGGATTCACTTCACAAACATGAAGTGTGGTAATGATCTTTGGCATGTGAAATCCACTGTTTTTACCATCGTCTCCATAACCCGAAGCAGCTGGCTTGAGAGAATAATAGAATGGGCTTTAAAAGGCAAAAGTATGGCCCCAGCTATGGCAACACCTCACAAGGTTGAGGCAATGTTCTACAGGATGCTGAGTATGGTCTAAGTCCCTGTCCAATATCTGGTGCTGTTTCTCTAGTAGCCAGGATTCATGGGTCCAGGAACAAAACATGGAAATTGGAGTGGCTCCACTCACTATTACTCCTAATGACTCACAACATTTTGCTTCCTGTCCCTGAAACCCCTATGCTCTTCGGGTCTGGAGGTCTTAATTCCAAAGGGAAGAATACTTTACCTGGCAGCACAGCACTGATTCTATTGAACTGGAAGTTAAGAATGCCTCCTGACTAGTTTGTTCTCTTTGTGCCTCTGGATCAACAGGCAGAGCAGGGTGTTATTGTATTGAGTAGTGGGATGGATCCTGATGACTGATGGGAAATGGAATTAGTATTGCATAATGTAAATTAAAACAATACATATCTACAGTGCAGGAGATTCCTTAGGTTGTATCTTTGTACTACCGTGCCCTGTGATAAAACTCTAGGGTGAGCTACAGAAGTCCAGTGTGGACATGACTCCTAATAGCCCAGACTCTTCAGGAATGAAGTTTACGTCACCCCACTAGGCAAAGAACCATGACTCACTGAGGTACGTGTCAAGGACAGAGGAAATATAGAATTGGTGGTGGAAGAAGGTTGTTCTAAAAATAAGCTATAGTTACATAACTGCAGAAACAAGTACTGTCATTGTTATGAGTCATTTCTGTTTGTATGTAATATTTTTGTTGTGTTCACTTATAAACTATAAGATGAAAATGGCATTAGGGCATTTTCAGTTTACTAGTGTTAGTTGTGTCATTTTTTACACAAGTGTGATTTTATTGTCTTTGGGGATTATGCAGGGTTTAAGAGTTACATACAAGTGTAAAGTTGGTTAAGTTGACAAAGAGTGGTCTGTGACGGTTAGTGGTCAAATGGATATATCTAGCTATAGAAAGGTATGGAGGCCAACCTATCAGTCAAGTTGCAACCTAATACCACCTCATTGAGATATGGTGGTTGGTATAAGAAATATCCTGAGAAGCACCCAGCTCTTTTTTCTCTCATTTTCTGCTGAAACTAGATCCTGTATTAGGCTTGTCAGGTTCTGCTTATGTGGTCTGACAATCCTAGATGTCAGCAGACTACCTGGATTCATTCAGCTCTGCATCTACCAGGCTGTGTCCCTCCTGCTTAAGCTTCTTGCTAACTTTCCAACAGCCTTTGCAGGTAAACAAGTAAAGAGAAGTCTCAAGCTTCCATTGAACTGAACTGGATTTAATTACTTCTATAACTGTGCAAGTAATTTCTTGATATAAACCTCTTTCAATATATATGCACATGCAAGCATTACTGATTTTGCTTCTCTAAAGAACCCATCTTAACACACGTGTTAATTGAATCTGTTCTTGAGATGGTCTGTAAATTCAGGTGGGGTATTCTCAAGGTCATATTTTCACTCTTATTGACTTGTCTTAATATTTTTTATGTTTCTACTTGAACTTACATATGAACAAGTGATGGTCTGTTCTGCGGTTGGTCACTTATCTTGGCTGTATCATGATATTGAGCATCCTCATTATCACTTTCCACAGATGTGGACAATTTGATTCCTATATATGACATCAATGAGTCCCACATATATAGTTGCTGCTAGTTTTATTGGAGAAAGTTATTTGCACTGAATATCCTTGCTGTAAAATTCTGTCTTGTGTGCTCCAGCTTTGCTTCTAAAACCAAGAGAATGTTCCAGCTACTGATTCTTTTCTTGGTTTCTGAATTTGCTTTCCATTCACCAATAATAATCAATACTTCTTGAGTGCATATTAGATCAATTTCAGACTATGAAGTTTTGTAAATTTTTCAGTTTATCTGGCACTAGGGGTTGGTGCTTAGATTTGAATAATAGCTCTATTAACTGGTCTTCTTTGTGGGTGTATGCATACTCCTTATACTTACAGTGTTGCTTTTCAGTTTAGATTTTAAAGAGTTATTTTTGATTTTTAATATGGCACCATTCTTCCCCAATTTGTCATTTCTGATAGAGTTGACTGTACAATGGCCCAAACCCAAATGTTCAGTACTTGTCTATTTTAGCTCCCTAACATTTAAGATACTCATATTCAAGTGTTCTGTTTTATTTTTAATAACGTTCAATTTTCCTAGATTCATGATTTGAAATTATACATTCTGATTAATAATGGATATTTTCAACTGTTTATTTTCCTTTTGAGCAGTGCTATAACAGCCAATGAATAGCGCTGAGACTTTACTTCATCCATACCATTAAAGTCAACGTGACTCCAAAGAGGCAACTCTTTCCCAGCAGTATGTTGAAAGGATGCCAATCTTAAAGACTCATCCTCTGGCATTATGTCACACAATACTTTTAGTTTTATTTATAATGTTTTTATTAGCCAATTTTATTCAGAAGTATAACACTGGGTGCTTTTTCTTTATCTGTCTTAGTTAGGAAGCTCCCCTAGATCGTGTCCTCTGAAGGTAATACTACCGATGCATGAAATCTCTTTGGTGCAATTTCCAGCATTTCAGAAACACATAGGCTATTACAGTATGTCAAACAATTAGAATAGTGATAGAGTTAAACATTAGGCATACCAAAAAGAGAATTAGCATTAGAAAATATAAAAAATTTTCACTTGCTATAGATTCCGTATTTCTTATTGTTAACGTGTTCTAAATGTGACAATGATAATGAAAAATTATGCAAGCAACCGTAGCTGCTATAAACTTCCAAAAATGTCAAAAACCTTTGAAAGAAACTTAATTATCATGATTAAGGACATTTGACCTTTTATCAAGCATTACAGTTACATGAATCAAATCAGACTGTACCCATTCTTTTAAAATATAATGGTTTCATGGAGACATCTCAGAAAAACAAATCAATGGATGAAAATAAATTTTCACTAGATTAAGGAAAACAAAAAAAAAGAAATCAGAATTGAATAAGTCAAGTGTCAAAAATAGACATAAATTCTCTATGCAACTTAAATAGGTGGCTTCTATAAAATTTTATTTAGTAAGTCGTAGTAATGACACCTTGATGTAGAAGTAATACATGCCTTTTACATAAATTATGTGAGCTATTCTTTGTAAATCACTGAGTATTTTAAAGTGAATTGTTGAACATATCATGCCGCTCAGATGGTAAATAGTTATCAAATTTTCTGAGTAATTAATAAAATTCATCTGAACCACCTCCTCACATTATTCATGTTTCGCATGATTTTCATTTTATCGACAGCTTACCTTAGGCAACTATATTCACTTTATTCTTCATTTTCCTAGCTGCTTTTACCTAGAGTTTCTCCAGCAAAATTTTTATACTTTAATTTACATGAAAAACTTCCTTACATTGAATTCATAATCCATACCGAAGTCTGTAATCCTTGATCTTCCTCAGCACTTTCAGCAAGGAAGTTTGTGTTATATGCATATTACAGGTTATTAATAAGCCTTCCTGCAGTCTTGATGCCACATTTTTTATTCATTTAACCCATCTTCTCTAATAATTTACTCAGCATACAGATTGTATAAGTATGGCGGGAGGCTACAACTCTGATGCACACCTTCCCGATCATAAGCCATGTAGTATAACCTTGCTTGTTCAAGCAGACTCTTGATCCATGTACAAGTTCTCATGAGTACAATGACGTGTTTGGTGATGCTCATTCTTCTCAAGATTCTCCAAAGTTTATTATGGACCACACAATGGAATACCTTTGCACAGTGAGTAAAACAAGTAAACATTTTTCTTGTATTCTGTTTTGAGCAAAGATCCATCTGATATCATCTGGTTCTCTTTGGATCCAGCCTGAACTTCTGACAATTCCCTGTCGATGTAGTTTTACAACCATCGATGAGTGATATTCAGCAAAATTTTACTTGCGTGCAATATCAATGATACTGCTTTTACTTTGAGCATTCTGTTAGATCAGCTTTTGACTAATACATTCAGTGCTGCTTCAACTTCTCCCTCTTCAGCACCATTGGTTCTTGCACTTATGTGACCTCAAAATGGTGGGCTGTTGACTAGTTCTTTTTGGTACACTGATGCTGTGCATTCTTTTCATCTTCTCTGGATGCTTCCTGAATCACTGAATATTTTGCCAATCGAATCTTTTAATATTGCAATTTGAGGCTTGAATTTTTTTCTTTAGTTGTTTCAATCTCATATATGCTGAGCATGTTCTTGCCCTCCATACACACTTTGGACACTTTGTCAGGAGAAAACTGATGCCTGGACAAGGACATCATGCTTGGGTCAGTGGAGGAAAAGTTAAAAGAGGTGAGCCCTCAAAAAGACGGACTGACACCAGGGCTCCAACAACAGCTTCGGGCATCAGACCAGTTGCAAGGATGGTGCTGTCCCATGAAGGGTGGCGTTTCGCATACGGTCACTAAGAGTCAGAGCCAACCCGATGGCACCAAACATCTGCCACCACAACAACCATTTGCACGCTGCTCTTTTCCTGCCACAAATCAAGTCCCATTTTTCCATGTTACCATTGTTCCACTGTGATGTTCTTGAAAGATGCCTTTATAATCGAACTGAGATGTGAGAATGTCACCCAGATTTGTGCCCGGCCGTTCACACAAGGATGCTGGTGAGGACGTTCCCACTTCCGATGATACATCACTCTGAAGTAAGCTTAATGGTCTTCCTCAAAGGAGTAAACTGTGGATTGTTGTCAACCTGCTTGGGAAACCGAAGTAACCTAACTTTACAGTGACTTGAGCTCATGGTTTTACCTGGGACCTGATGGGATTTTTTTTAATTAAATCACCTTTTGAACCTGTTAATGTGATATTGATATTCCAGGAATACATAGACTCAGCTTCCCTAATAAATACCCTAATAAATAAGGTATTTTGTGAGTTAAAAATGTTCATACTAGAACTCAGAAATCTAAAAGGTAGATATGATACACTAATGGACAGGAAAATGGCAGCACTAAGAAAACAATTACATTTTTATGTGGATTTATACCAATTCTATAACTTTTACCTTATAAAATATAACAAGTTACCTGTCATTTTTTATAAAAGAAATAATTAACAACTTTTCCTATGATATTATTGTCAATAGAATATTAATTACAAGGACTGATTCATGGAATGGGGGCAGTATCTGCACCAGCCCCATCAGTACGTGGGGCGCTGTGCCAATCACGGAGGAAGATGACTGGTTTTGTCGATTTTGATCTCCTGTCAGGTTAGAGGGCCTCTTCTAGCTCTGTACAGCCAAGGAAAAATAAAAATGTTTTTAGAAACTACATGAATTTGCTATTTTAATTTTACTACATAAGGGTAAATAAATAAAAAAAAATCCTACAAAACGATGTAAACAATAGGGTCAAATTTAGGAAAACTTATTAGATATAACTCAAACAGTCATTCTTGAGTTTCTTCAACTTTAAACCTGTACTTGCGCAGAGCATCTCCTCTTTCTTCCACAGTGCGACTGGTAAATTGAACTGCTGACTGTGGTTAGCAGCCCAGCATTTTTTTTTTTTAATTGGGGCTCATACAATTCATCACAATACATAGATCAATTGTGTAAAGCACATC
>NW_022111368.1:1396693-1423298 GCF_000313985.2 Echinops telfairi
TAAGTGACTCGTCTCCCCACTATCCCTCTGCAAGGTATGTCCAGTTGTCTAGAGATGGGCATTGGGTCTCCATCACACGGCCCCCTCATTGACGAGGATATGATTCCCCCCTCCCCCCACCCAGCATTTAACTGAATACACCACTAGGGCTCCTTTAGAACAGCTATGAACCAAGAAAATACATCACATCACAATTAATCAGGTGAGGTGACCTTTTATGGGAATTAATGATCTTTATCCTCCCTTTTCCATTAGGAATCAGCAAAGTTCTCACCGGTGAGTAATGAGGACTCTAATTTCTATGTTCATTTGAGGGGTCCTCTCTGTTACATCAGGAAAGGCATCCCTCTGGGCATGAACGAAATCCATTCCCAAGTGTATTTTTAAATTAAATGTATAGGTAAGTTGGAGCAGGTACACACAGTACTTACACCAGTGCCAAAAAATAATCTAAGCCTTTTCAATATTGTAAAAGCTACACATGAATCAAGTGAAGGTAACAGTGATGGAAACTGTTTTCAGTAGGGTTACTTTCATTATATCAAAGGGCAAGTAGGTAGGTGTTGTTCTCAAATCTGATATTTCTAAGGTTGCGACTTACTGTCCTTTTCTCCCCAGCCCATTTTCATAGATATGACTCCAGCTTTGAAGGCTGTTTTAGATTCGTTTGTACCTGTCAACAATTTTCTTTCTTTTTGCATCACGTGTTGGGGGTGCTTACAGCTTTTATAACACATTTGTACATATGTTGTCATCATCCTTCAAAAAAAAATCTTTCTACTTCAGCCCTTGCTATCAGCTCATTTTTTCCTCCTTCTCCCTCCCTCAATAACCGTTGATAATTTATCAATTATTATTATTTTTATAAATTAAATCCTTAATTTTTAAGAAAACCTTTGTATTTCACTTTTTTTTTTTTTAAGGAAAGGTGAAGTCATCATGATGCTGTGATAAAAGGACTTAGCTGTTAATTCAAACCCTTCATTTAGTCCAAGGGAGAAAGTTGTGGCAGTGGACTTCATTAAATATTTTAGCCTTGAAAATACCATAGCACATTTCTCTCTGACCTATTGCGTCACAGCGTTTCAAAATAAATTCAAAGGCATTAGGTTTGATTTGATTTTGCTTGTCTACATGACATGCAATTTTCTCAGTTCTTTTGATACCAACACCGCACTCCTTTGTAGTAGCATTATATAGGGAATCATGTAAAAACTGGAACCTGTGCAGACCAGAAATCTGACAGATAACAGAAACTCAAAATATGTTATACTGGATAGACAGAAATAGACCAAAAAACAGTGTACCCCTCAGAGATGGAAAATGTGTGAGACCCAGAAGAAAAAAGCGTATCTATACAGTTCTGCCATTCATTGCATTGACTGTAGTAAGATGTTTGACATAGCTTTACGACAGGTGGAGTTTCCTTTGTTTTCCTTCACTTCTCCCTGGGTCAAGTCTGTTTACAGTTGGTGGACTGACCCTGAGGTATTGGGCATTGTCTAAAAAGAATACAATGCAGGTCAGACTCCTGTATTACTTCCATTTGTATGTTAGAATGACAGCATGGGCCCAATCCAGCAAACCCGTAGCCTGAAACAGATCCACCCACCAGCTGGTTCAAGTCAAGTGTTGCCAAAATTCAACCAAGCACAGAACAAAGAGCTTGAGAGTAAATGTTTGTTTGTTTTAAGCCGTGGGATTTTTTAGGTGGATGGTTAAGCAACATTATTGAGATCATAGCTGCAAGAGAAAGTTGAGTCTCCTGTTACATTTTGCTCACACAACCCAGTGTAGCTATTGTGGGAAACTGAAGACCTGGAAAGTGTAAATGGCCTATTCTCTCCTCCCGAGGACTACAATCCTTGGAAAACCAGCACTAATGTTTAGAGGAAATCCACCAAGTCTCCAGATGATTGATAAGCTCAGATGTTCATTTTCTCCAGGAGTCAAATATACCCCCATAAAATAATCAGTCATCTCCTACAGACTCCCTGCGTCTCGTACACACTGTTCAAAGGATGCTGATCTCTAAAACTAGCTGCTGCCTTTGTCTCCCACCCTGAAGACGGGATTGCCACCATGAGTTTACTGTGCTGTCAGACATTAACTTGTAAGTTTCCCCTCAAAGGCTCAGGATATTCAAGATTAATACATTTCCCGGACTTGCAAGCCCCATTACTATAAAACCTTATTGTTGAATAAACTCGGGACTGCTCTGTCCAAGACTGAAGACCAATCCCCTGCATCTTTTTCCTCTACAATTCCACGTCTCTCCTCAAGACCTCCATTGACTGTGGGGCCAGACCCCACATTGATTTCCAATCAAATAAGATTTTCAAAGATATTTCTGTTTCCAAATTGACTTCCTTATTTCAGGTGCCCACCTAGGTTTTGTCTTTTATTAGCTTAAACTACAACTATCTAATATCCACAATAATTTTTTCTATGGTGTAGAAGTTAATATGAATTTAGGTATCTTTAAGATAAAATTATGTAATCATATCCCTAGTTCTAAGGAAGTATGGTATAGGTCATTTCAATACTTCTCAACCAATAGGGTCAAGGAGCATCAACGACATTTTAAATTGTTTTTTGTGGTCATTGAGTCAGTTCTGATTCATATTTGACTTTGCAGACAGCTGAACGAAGCACCACCCAATCATGTGCCAACCTCGCAAGTCTTCCACTGGTAGAGCTCATGGCTAGAGCCCCTGTGTCAATCTTGCTGTGGTCTTCCTCTTTCCTGCGGCCACACGACTTTATGAAGCATGCTGTTTTTCTCATGGATCACGTTTCTCTTGATAACATGTCCAAAATATGTAATGGTCTGGAATTGAGTGTGGTAATAATTGTACAGCTCTTGTGGATAGATGAACTAGTTAATTGTTGATTGAACTATTTAATTGTGTGATATATGGATTAAGTGCCAATAAAACTAAAAAAAAAAAAAGAGGTCTTGCGCAGCACATTTACCCAATACAATGCATCTTTGATCATTTTATTGGGGTTTCAAGGAGCATTCGTTGTAGATTCAGGTAAGATAAAATCCTTGATAATGCCCAAATGTTCTTTCTGTATCACGATTGCACCCAGTTGTAAGAATGTGTGTCTTCTTTACATTGAATTTTGATGGGGTAGCCCCCTCAAAAAAAGGCACTGTACTGGGAGTAGTGGATATTTTGTACTATGCATTTTTCTGGCTGGGCTACTCCAGCCACTCTCTCTGAATTAGTGCACCCAGTGGAGTCACCTGGGAAGGATATCTCTGGTCACAATGACTGTTTTTTTGTAAAAGCAGTTTCCCTTGAACCTCGTTTTTTGAGATGGCTGATTTATGAGAACAGCATGTGGCTAAGATATTTTGATTCCTGCTTGGGAAAAAAATGTCATAAATGTCACAGAAACTGTAGTGATGTTGAACACATCTTACAAGAAGAGCACTGTGGGAAAAACCTAAGTATATGAGTGGTTTGTTTCTCTTTTCAAAAAAGGTGAAATGTCAATTGATGAGAAACCTCATTCTGGATGTCCATCAACATCCTGAATGGATGAAAATATTGACTCATAGTGCATTTGGGCTCTGAATCCCCAGGTCAGACTGTTAATCAAGCCTTCTATTTAGAGGTTCTGAAAAGATTACGTAACAGTGTGTGACAAAGGAGGACTGCCTTGTGGCAGGTGGTGGATTGGTTTTGCCACAAGAATGCACCTGCTCATGCAGCCCTCATAAGGTGGCAGTTTTTGGCAAAATACAGCATGCTTCTCCTGTCCCACGCACCTACTCACCTGACCCCACTCCATGAGACGTCTTTTTGTTTCTGCAAATGCAAAAGAACCTGAAAGGCCAGCAATTTGATGATGTAGAAGAGGTGAAGGGAAAAAACTAGGTAAATGCTGTCAGCCATCCAAACATATGTGTTTGAAAAATGTTTCTATGAATGGAATCACAGATCTGACAACTGTATTAAGGTTAATGGAGAGTACTTTGAAGGCGTAGGGGAAGGCCGTAGGGCTGGCCCCACCACAGGACACGGCGACCCACACTGAACCATGGTGCTGTGGGGGACAGCACTGGAGACGCGCTGTGGGAATAGTGCATGGTTTGGCCCCATCATGCTGGGGCAAGGCACTGAGGGCATACTGCAGAGCAACAGGGGAGCAGAGTGATGAAACCCCCGGGGAATACCAAAAACAGACATTGGAGACAGAGTGTGACACTCCATCAGACTCGACTGGAAAACACAGACCAACAAGCAGACCTTGAATTATATGTAGGCTTTTCCATTTTTGTCAGTAGCTTTCTTTTTGTTATTGTTATTTTGTCTTTGTTTTTGCTGTTGTTGATATTGTTTTGTTGGTTTTGACTTCTTCTGTTGTTTTACTTGGCTTTGCCTGTTTTTTGCACTTATTAATGTATCTGCATGTCTATCGAGATAAGATAGGCAGGATAAATAATTCAGAGATGAAAAGAATGGGACCAATGATTCTGGGGGTTCTGGGAGAAGGGGAGGTGGGAGAAAGGAAGGGCAGGGGGTGACCAGCCCAGGGACAAGGGAAAAAGAAGTGAACTCAAATCAATGGAAAGAAGATTGTAGGATACCTAGTGAGGCTCAGTCGAGGGCAATGTAGCAGTGAGGAAATACTAAACCCAAATGAAGGCTGAACATGATGATGGGACAAGAAGAAAGTAAAAATGAAATAGAGGCAAAGGACAGTTAGACGCCCAAATGCAGGCATGTAATTTATACACACACACACACACACACACACACACACACACACATATATATATAAAATAAAAGGGGAATAGAATGCTGTACTCATATCTATATGTCAAGAATTAAGGTTGCAGATGGATATTGGGCCTCCACTCAAGTACTTCCTTAACACAAGAACACTTTTTTCTAACAGTCTGGAATTCTGTGATGCTCACCTTCCCAACACGATTGCTGAGGACAAAATGGGTGCATAAGCAAATGTGGTGAAGAAAGCTGATGGTGCCCAACTATCAAAAAGATATAGCATCTGGGGTCTTAAAGGGTTGAAGGTAAACAAGCAACCATCTAGCTCAGAAGCAACAAAGCCCACATGGAAGAAGCACATCAGCCTGGGTGATCATGAGGTGTCAATGGGATTAGGTATCAGGCATCTAAGACCCAGAATAAAACCATACTCAAGGTTAATGGGTGGCGGGGAGGCATGGAGTGGGACCCAATGCCCATCTGTAGACAACTGGACATCCCCTCACAGAGGGGTCACAGAGAAGAGATGAGTCGGTTGAGGTGCAGTATAGAACCGATGAAATACACAACTCTCCCCTAGTTCTTTGGTGCTTCACCCCACTATCATGACCTCAATTCTACCTTACATATCGGGTTAAACCAGAGTATGCACACTACTACAGATAAGAGCCTGCAACACAGGGAATCCAGGATAGATAACCCCCTCAGGGCCAACAAGGAGAGCAGATATACCAGGAGGATTAGGGCAGGGTTGGGGGGAAAGGGGAAATTGATCACAAGGATCAACTAGAACCCCCTCTCAGGGGGACGAATAGTGGAAAAGTGGGTGAGGGGTGACAGAGGATGATGAAAGATATGGAAAAAATAATCTATAACTTATCAAGGGTTCATGAGGGAAGGTGAGTATGGGAAAGAGGGGGAAGAAATGAGGAGCTGATATCAGGGGCTCAAGTGGGAAGAGAATGCTTTGAAAACTATGATGGTGGCATTTGTGCAAATGTGCTGACACGATGGAAGAATATATTGGTTGTGATAAAAGATGTAAGAACCCCCAATAAAAGCATTAAAAAAAGAAAAAGAAATTATATAGCTCTGGGGGGGAAATCCAGTTTTGGGGGGTACTCCCTTGTATAAGTCATACTGAAGGGTGAAATCCTATATCTTCAGTAACAAGTTCCTAAGTCCTCCTTACTTTGAGCAAGCAAGGTTGTGTTATCTGCATATTGCAAGGTGTTAATGAGCCTGCCTCCAGTTCTGATCTCACATTCTTCTTCATATATTGCAGCTTCTCCAGTGATTTGGTCAGCATACAGACTGAATAAGTACAGTGAGAGAATACAACCTTGACACACACACTTTTGCTGATTTTAGACTATGCAATATTCTCTACTTTCATTTGTGCACAATTGCCTTTTGATCCATTCATAGGTTCAGCATGAACAACAATGATGGGTTCTAGAATTTCCATTTCTTTCAATGTTATCCATAGTTTGTTATGATTCACACAGTCAAATGACTTTGCATCATCAATAACACAGAAGTAATTATTTTTTCTCGTATTGTCTGCTTGCAGCAAAAAATCTCACATCAGTAATAATATCTTTTGTTTCAGATCCACTTCTAAATCTGGCCTGGGTTTCTAGCAGCTCCCTGTCAATGCACTGCTGCCAGCATGGCTGTAGGGTGTTCAACAAAAGTTTATTTGCTTGGGATGCCAAAGATCATGTTCCATTATTTGTGCATTCAGTGGGGCTATCCTTTATGGAATAGTGGCAATGATAGAGCTCATGCAGACATCTGGCCAGGTACCAGGCTTTCAAATTTCTTAGAATAGATGCTTGGCATAAAGCTTCCAGTATTTCTTCAGCTTGTGGAAACATTTGAATTGGTGTTCAGTCAATTCCTAAAGCCATGTTTTTGGGTAAGGCCTTCAATGCATTTTGAACTTCTTTTTTCAGTAACATGTGTTCTTGGTCATATGCTACCTCTTGAGATGGTTGAATATTGACTAGTTCTTTTTGGTACAGGAACTTTCTATTGTAGTTCTAGCTTAGATCTTCCTGTAATGCTCAATATTTTATCCACAAAATCTTTCAGTATTGCAACTTTTCAATTCTTACAGTTTAAGATATTATTAGTACATTCTCTTAGATTTTCTAACTGCATGTTTGCACATTTCATTATAATATTTGGCTTTGTCTTCTTGTGATGCTCATTGATATTTTTTATTCAGCTCTTTGACTTAATCCTTTCTTCTGCTTGCCTTAGCTACTCCTAGAGAAAGTTCTAGCATCTTCTGATGTCCCCTTTGATCTTTTCTTTCTTTCCTTCCTTTTTCATGACTTTTTGCTTCTTCCTGTAGGATGTTCTTGATGTCATCCCACAACTCATGACATCTTCACTCATTAGTGTTCAATGTTGCAAATCAGTTCTTGGGATGTTCTCAAAATTCTAATGTGGTAGACTCAAGGTCCGATTTTTGGCTTTTGTGGATTGTTTTAAATTTCTTCTGGTTAAACCTGAACTTACATATGAGCAGATGATGAACTGTTACACAGTCTGCTCCTTGCCTCCTTTTAGCTGCTGATATTAAGCCTTTCAGTCATCTCTCCCCACAGATGCAGTCAATTTTATTTCTGTGTACTTATCTGAAAAAGTCCATATGGAGAGTTATGGTTTGCGTTGTTGCAAAAAAATATTTTTAATGAAGTTGTTGGTCTTGCAAAATTCTGTTATGTGATCTCCAGGGTTTTTTCTATCACAAAGACACATTTTCCAATTCATGTTCCTTCCTGTGTTTCCAACTTTTAAATTCCAATTACCAGTAATTATAAATGCCTGATGGTAACATTGTAAGTCAATTTGAAACTAAAGATGCTGGTAAATTTTTTCAGTCTCTTCATCACTAGCTTTAATGTTTGGTAGATGGATTTAAATAGGTTTTACTGACTGGATTTCATTTTATATAGATGGATTTTATTCTATCACATACAGAATTGTATTTCAAGATAGATCTTGAAAAGATCCTTTTGAAGGAAAAGTATTTACTTATTAAACTTAAGGCAAGGATTTCCTAAGAAATTTAGTAAAGGTGTCATTAAAAATAATTACTAGTATTACCTATGTTTTACCATTTTCAATTTCAGTTTTCTTAGTATAATGCTGAAACATGTCACACTATTATAGAATTGCTGTTTATTGTTTTTCTTCCCACAAACAAGTACCCGAGTCATCATGAATCTTAATAATAAGAAGAATATTTTGTTCCACTTAAACAATATGCTTTAATGAAAAAAAACTATATTTTCAAAGTGTCCCTTAATGAACACTATTTACAGCTCTCTAATTATAATATTAGTGACAAAATGTGAAATCCTTGACTAACCACACCCTAGTCTTCTTGAATTACTTTTGAGAAAGAAGTTAAAAAGGGGAAAATAATAAAGTTAGCTTTCCAAATTAAAAGAATTGAAAGAAGCCATCAAGTTCAGCTTCCTTCTTAATGACAATATGCTTTCCTGCCTTGTTTATACACAGCAGAGTTCTCTAATTAGAATGTGTATTGTCCCTTCATCTTTTCTTGCCATCTCTTCAAATGATTACAATTCTAAGGCCACTGTCACTTTATTGTTTAGGAAAAGCACATTCATGAAGTAGACTATTCAGAATTAAATTTTATACATTACCAATATTTTGAAAACTTCCCTTTTAATACATATATTTGGATCTGAAAATGGACAAAGCTACTTATTTAGAGATAATTAGCTGTGACTTGATGTTTTAGGAAATGCAAATGAGGATGCACTACTTCATCCAGTCTTCTCTACATTCTCTTAACAACCAAATCATCCCCAATTTTCTGGTGTGTAAATTCAGTATGATCAGGACAAATAAACAAACTGACAAGACTTGGGCAGCTGACATCCATTGTTTTACAGCGCTTTTGTTTAAAATCTTTCATAATTCATCCTCAGAAATGGCCTTCCTAGTAATTAGTTACCTTTAATGTCTTCATTTTCATTTAAATGTTCAATGATCGGGATAATTAGAATTAATTTGGCATTGTCATTTTATGGTAATGAAGCTTCTGCCACTTATCACAAGCATCCTGCAGGCGCAGTATTATCAGAGAAATATGTGATTCCTCTACTTCACACACTGGTTTATCGTCTTTGGTTGTAGAGGTAACAGTAGGACCTGGCCTGATTCCAGTTTTAATTTATGCCTGGTTTGATGAAGGATGTGGGCAATCAAATGAGTATCCTTGCCTATGGTTGGTATTTTGTGTACAACTTCTTTTTCCATAGGCAATATTAGATGTGCTCTTGTCAGTATTCATCTGGTTTTTTTGTTTGCTATTTTAATAGCCTAAGATCAATACTACAATTAAGATAAAAGTCCATCTAGCTTTGAGTTAATAAAAAAAAATCCCAATTCTAAACGTTTAAAATTCCTTGGAGAAAATATAGGAAAGAAAAGTTTAAGAAACTATGAAGAAGAGTTATACTGTACCAGTGAATCTGTAAACCAATAAAGAATTTGCATCACCTGGTGTAGGATTCTTCAGTCATATACACAAAAACCAGATATTTTAAAATGTTTATATCTCAATTTATTCCTCCCATATGTCTGTCTTGGTTATAGCTTTGAAGAATCTCTGGCAATTTCCCTTTGTGCTCATTTTCTCTGTTACTCTGGAAAATGTAGAGTACCTAATTTAACTGACTACAACTCTATGGCTCAAAGCATGGAACACACACTTTTGTGTGTGTGTGTGTGTGTGCAAAGAAATGATAGAAAACCTGATTTACTTAAGGCTGTTGTGAAAATCTAAGCTATTTCAGATTAGAATATTCAGTTATTTGGATGCAAAAGCACTTTTTTTTTTAATCCACCATTTAAAGTTGTTCTCCATTTGTATCATCAATTTAGCATTTGCCTTCATATATACTTTAACATTTTTCTTTTATCTATGTAATTCTAAATTGTTCTCATAAAACTTTACAAGCATGGAAAGCCTTAGGAGCAGTCTTACTCTAGCCTGTATGATTGCTGAGTCAAAATCAATTCGATGATAGTAGATTTAGTTTTGTTGTTTGTTCATTTTACTGGAGGGATATGCTTTCCCTCATTACTCCATTTCATTTTTTTGGATTGTGAATAAGTTAGATATAAGTCTTTTATTCTACTGAGTTCCTTGTTGGGGTTGGGCTACAGTGTAAAACTAGTGATTGAATGATTGAGTTTGTGAAAAAAATAATTTGAGCGACTTTGTGAAAGCATAATTTGGTAAAGATGTGTATGGGTAGGTCCTGAAATTTCTCCACTGGGTTCAACCAGATATCAGCTGAGGTTCAAGTCATCTGAAATCTCAGTACGCCACATATCCAAGATGTGGATTTGCTGACTCAGAGCTCAGGTGGGAATGTGAAGTGGTTGACCAATAAGTGGTCATTCTATCATGTCTGTCTCTGGGTGGTAGGGCTTCTTAAATGCTTTCTATTTTCCTTAGGAAAGTGTTTCCAGAGAACCAGGCCCAAGTTTCCTGGCCTTCTCTTAACTAGTTTTAACAGCTACATGGTCATTTTGGTTTTAATCTACCAGTTACAAAAAATTCTAAAGATAAGCCTGGATTCACAAGGAGGGAATAGAAACATCATTTTGCAATAGGAAGAGGCTCATATAATTTATGGACTTATTTTAAAATGAAAACAAATGTGGTACATTGTATGTATGTGTAGGAGGTGTCTTTAGAATTTCCCAGGTGAAGGATATTAATTACGGTACTTCAGGACCATAATAGTGAAATGCCTAACATGGTATCAGAGTTGAAGAACAATCATGAGAAGAAAAAAAGATCATATCTAATGGTAAGGGTACGTGCAACCATCCACACTGGCATGTTGTTGGTGTTGTTAGATGCCATTGAGTCAGTTCACACACATAGCAACCGTTTGCACAACAGAACAAAACACTGCCCTGTCCTGGGCCATCACCACCATTGTCCGTATACCTAAGCAGCCACTGTCTCGACTCATTTCATTGAGGGTCTTCCTCTTTTCCATGCCCCCCCCAACACACACACACACACACACACACACACACACACACCTTTTCAAGCATGATGTCCTTCTCCAGAGACTGGCTTCTCCTGACAACGTCTCCAAAGGATGTAAGACAAAGCCTTGCCATCACTGCCTCTAATGAGCACACTCTGGTGGCACTTCTTCCAAGATGGCTTTGATTGTCTTTTTAGCAGTCCGTGGTACTTGCAATATTCCATCCCAAACCAATGCAAATGCATTGATGCTTTTTTGGGTGTCTTCCTTATTCCATGTTCATCTTTCACATGAACATGAGGCAATGGAAAACACCATGGCTTGTCTCACGTGCACCTTAGTCCTCAAAGTAACCTCTCTGCTTTTCAATACTCTAAAGAGAGCTCCTACAAATGATTTACCTGGTGCAATGTTCAATTTGTTCTCTTGACTGCTGCTTCCATGAGCTTTGATGGGGAACCACAATCCTTGACAACTTCCACTCTTTCTCCATTGATCACGGTGTTACCAATTGGTCCAGTGGTGAGAAGTTTGGTCTTCCTTATATTGAGTGGTACCTGACTCTGAAGGGACCAGCCTTGATCTTCATCAACAAATACTTCAAGTATGCCTTACATTTAGCAAACAAGCTTGTGTCATCTGCATATCACAAATTGCTAATAAGCCTTCCTCCAAACCTGATGCCAAATTCTTCTTCTTCATATAATAATCTTCTTCTCTGAGTATTCGCTCAGCATAAAGATTGAACAAGTATGGTGAGAGGCTATCGCCCTAAAACACACCTTTCCTGATTTTAACCAGGCCATCTTCAGGTTTTCTGTTCACAAAAGTGCTGGCTGTTCCTTATGTATTCCCAAATGAGCACAGTAGGCATTGGAATTCCCATTTTTCTCCAGGTTATCCATAAATTACTATGGTTCTCACAAAGAAATACTTCGGCAGAGCAATGCAACACAAGCAAACATCTTTCTGGAATTCTCTGCTTTGAACAGAGATCCATCTGACATCAGCGATGATATTATATGTTCCATGTCCCCTTCTAAATTCTCTGGAAGTACCCTGTCAAAGTACTGCTGCAACCATTGTTGGAGGACGTTCAGCAAAATTTCACTTGCATGCAATATCAATGACATTGTTCTATATTTTGAATATTCTGTTTTGTCACCTTTTTTCGAAATGGGCACAAATGTGACACTCTTCCAGTCAATTGGCCAAATAGCTGTCTTCTAATTTTTTCTAGTCAGTGCTTCCAGTGCTTCATCAATTTGTTGAAATATTTTAATTGGTATCCCATTAATTCCTGTAGCCTAGTTTCTGGTAAATATTGTCAGTGTAGCTTGGGCTTCTTCCTTCAGTACCATTGGTTCTTGCTCCTGAACTGGTGGAATTTCGGCCATTTCTTTTTGGTACAGTTTCTCTATGTATTCTTCCCATCTTCTCTTGATGCTTCCTTTATCGTTTGATATTTTGCCCACAGAATCTTCCAACATTGCAATTAAAACCTTAAATGATGTGTGTGTGTGTGTGTGTGTGTGTGTGTGTGTGTGTGTGTGCTCTTTGAGTTTCAGATATGTGGAGAGTGCTCTTCCCTTTTGATTTTCTAATCCTAGGTCATTGCGCATTCCTTGTCATGTTTGAGTTTTCTAGCCGCCATTTGAAGCATTCTACTCAGTTCTTTGACTTCGTCCTTTCTTCCATTTGCTGTAGCTACACAGGTTTCAGAGTCTCTTCTGACACCCACTTTGAACTTTTCTTTCTTTCCTGTCTTTCTAATGGTCCTGGGCTTTCCTGATGAATGGAGCCCTGTTGTCCTCCATAATCAGGTCTTCTCTCATGAGTGTTCAATGTGTCAAATCTGCTCCTGAGATGGTCTTGAAATTCAGGTGGGATAGACCCAAGGTCTCTCCTAGACTTTATCCTGAACTAGCAGATGAGCTGGTGCGTTCCACAGTAGTCGGGATTTAGAAACTGATATTGGGCTTCTGCATCATCTCTTCCTAGAGACGTAGTGGAGCGAGGATATGAGTAGAAAAAGAAGGTATTTGCTAAAATACCCCCAATATTGCATTCAAAAATATTTTATGATACATATTTTCAAATTATCTTTAATTTATGACATATGGATTGGAATAAAAGGGTAAAGTCAATGAATTCAGAATTTACATTTTAAATATGAAACATTATTCTTAGTCTCTTAGATTGTGGGTTTTAAATGGAGTTTTTTGGTCATATTTTAACAATATCATTGATTCACACTAACTTTTATAACTGTAGAAATATTCCATGTTATATTCTTATTTTTAAAAGCGTATGCCTTTTTTCATATCATTCAAGTTTAAGGAAGAGAAGGATGCAGACATTTTTCCAAAAGAGAGATCAGAAATTGTTTATTGTTATTAGCTGCAGTCAAATGGATTCTCACTCATGGTGTCCCCAGGACACCATAAAATAGGTTTGTAATGGAGACATTTCAAAGAAGTTCATCAGATCATTTTTCCTAAGTATCCCTAGGTATATTTGAACCTGCAGTTGGCAGTTAACAGCCAAGTGCAACATTTATTTGCATTTCCCAGGGAGTGCTATTTATCACTGGTAGAATATTTTTTGTCAACTATTTCTTTTGATAATTTTTACTGGTTTTAATGGTATGTTTCTTATAGCAATCAACATTTTTACAATGCAGACACCTGAAAAGACAGGAGAAATCAGACAACCCCACCATCAAACAATCACAGCAAATACTTTAGTGTATTGGCTCCATAGATTTCCGACATATCTAGAAATAGGCAAAAGACTGAGTAGATGGATTAAATAATTGATTGTTTAATGACACATGAATAGATGCTTCAAACTAAACCAAACACTGCTGGGGAGTCAATTATAACTCATAGATTTATAGACAGAACAAGGGATAACTGATAATTTTGTAAAAGTAATTGTATACCCTTTTTTGGTTTGAAATAAGAAATGCATATTCATATTATACAAAATGTATATGGTAAATGTTAGTGAACGTTGTTGTTAGGTGCTCTTGAGTTGGTTGTATCTCCTAAGGGTCTTATGGACAACAGGTGCCACTTCTGCCCCATTCTCACATGTTCTTTCTGTGTTTGAGCCTATTGTGCCAAACCATCTCATTAAAGGTCTTCCTTTTTTGTTTGCCCTCTACTGTACCACACATCATGTCCAGGTATTAGTCCTCATGATAACATGTCCAGAGCATGTGAGACTAAGCCTTCCTATCTTCTAGTGAGCGTTCTGGCTGCACACCAATTTTTTTTAACACTTATTGACTGTCTAGATACCTGGGGTTTCCAATTTGTGACTTTAAGAGAATGAAAATTAGATTTCATTTCTTCTAATATCAATGAAACCATAGCTGATATGTAGGACATTTAACAACCTGGAAACTGCCATTAGGTAATGAACTTCAGTCTAGCCAATGAGAGAGAAAAAATAAAATAAAACAGAACCCCCATGGCAATCAAGTTGATTCTGATTCAAAGTGACCCTACAGGATAAAGTAGGGCTGTCACTTCAGGTTTCGAAGGCTGTAAATCTTTACTGGTTTCAAATTTGTTACCTGTCAGTTAGCAGCCCAATGCAGAATGCTCTATATCACTACGGTTCTTCTTCCAAAGAGAAAGTGAGAAAGGATGTGTTAACTTGGACCATCACATAATAGAGACAAGCCAGCACCATTGCCTTCTGTATTCATCCTTGATTCATGGAATGATGAGGTGTCAAAATTATAAATTGATTTAACCTACTAAATTTTATGGGGATATTTCATATATATCTGAGAAAGTTATCTCTTCAGGTAGCTCTTAAATGTAATAGAATTAATTCCAGCAGCACCCTTTCTGAAGATTATTCCCACACCGAAACATCTCCGAAGTCCTTGAATCGACTTTACCTCATTCTTCTTTTAATACCCCACAATGCCATAGATCCAGCTCTGGGGAGTATGGATAGCTTACTTCGAGTAACATCACTGTTTGGAAGAGATTAATAGCTTTAAAAAAATGGAAACTATCTTTTTCAAAAGCAAGAGGCAGATAGCTATCTATGAGCATTTATCAGAAGAATTATAGTTTCATCAATGACCTCCCACAGTAAACTTTAAATTAACGTAATCTCCAACTCAGACCTGTCCCCCTTGTTTAACTGCTTTATACCACTGTCTTCCATCCCCTTTGGAGCTTGACATGATCCAGCCTCCTTTCTACCCCACACCCCTTTTAGGCTCAGGCTCTACTGATTTCTGCCCTTAAGATTTGTTTTCTGGCAAGGCAGAGAAACTGATACCACATCTCTTAAAATCTCATCTCATTCTATATGCTAAAGCATCATTTTCTTCTTTCCCTAGACAAATTCATGAAGATGTATCCAGACTTGCTATTTTTATGTCCTCATCATTTACTCCGTTGTAATCACAAAATAAATCATCCCCAAAATTCATTAAAACATGTTTACATTGAAAAATGTTATTTGTGCTTTCTTCTTACTAGAGCTATTGGCAATTTTCTGTTCTATTAGATCTCTTTTAGATTTGACAATTATTATATAAGTTCATATCAGGCTTCTTGTGTAAAAGGCAGTTCACATATGACCTGCTCTAAAGAGACTTCTTTATGTCAAAATAGCATCTATGTAAATTAGATTTTAAATAGCTATTTTTTAAATGACCATCTTTCTAGCAAAAGACTCAAGTATAAGTTGGTTGAGCCCTTTCTCTAGTGCAATGATACTCAAGAATGAGTGTCCGTAAGTGGGAGAAGACAATATAGACAGCTAGAAAGCCTGCCCTAAATTGTTCAGGTGTTGTTGAACTAGTCCACACAAATGTGGAGCCCAAGGTCTTGTAAAAATAGAAACATCTAAATCTGTACTTCACTCATTTATTTAATGTTTTCTCAGTTGTTTGTAGGCACAGCTAACAGGAGAAGTGGAAGAGATGGGTAATGTGTGGATCAGGCTGATTGTAATCAATCAGAGTGATTATGTAAAGATCTTTCAGAATTTTCCTTTTGAGAAAATGTTTGTTCTGACATAATGAGTGGCATTTGAGTTAATTTTTATCCATAGGCTTCTCCTTTCTGAATGATCTTTATTTCCCTGACTGATATACTGTATCCTTCTTGTTCATCTGTATATCCTGAAAAAAAAATATGAGGTGGAGGAATTCAATTCCACATGCTTTATTTTGACTCTGAATAATATTTTCTACAGTATTCTGAAAATAACTAGCTCTATGTGTTAGGATGTTTACTATACATACTAGAAATTATCAATAGCTCATCCTCATTTTTTGCCAGGAATCGGTTTGGTAAAATGTGGCAATAAAAGAAGTAATGTTAGAATTGACATGTGAAATAAAACAAAACAAAATAAACTCAAGGTCATTGAGTGGATTCCAACTCACAGTGACCCTATAGGACAAGACAGAACTGCCCCCCATGGGTTTCCAAGACCTTAACTCTTGACAGAGTAGAATGTCTCATCTTTCTCCCTAGCAAAAGATCTAGTTTAATCAGCCTACCTATCTTGAATAGTTGTACTTTGTGACTCACTTGCAAATAACAGAATGGTGCAGAGTTAAGTTTGAGTTTAGGTCATAAAAGCTGTGGCAACCTCTGCCCTGCTCCCTGGGATACTTGATTTGATGGTCTCTCCCAACATATCAGCAATCTGAGAATGGATCATGAGAGATAAATGTCTGACAAACCCTCACCTTTGGTAACATTATCCCCCTTGTCTCTCTCTACCTGGTTCCAGCCACCAGTTGAATGCCCTTACGTAAAAAGGCTGAAGTTAGCTCCTCTTTCCTAAGTTACAAACCCCCAAATAACTGCCATTGAACCAGTTCGACCCAGATCAATCCTAGAGGACAGAGATTAATTGGCAGTAGGGGGTCTGTGAGACTGTCCATTTGTATGGGAGTAGAAGTCTCACCTTTTCTCTGCAGAGTGGCTGGTGGTTTTTAACTTTATAGTCAGCGGCCCAACAGCTAGCGCATTCTGTCACCAGGGCCCTCTCTCTGGAACCACAGAAAGCCTAAAAGAAAATAAAAGTATTGTTGGAACTCACTGAGTTTCACAGGTGATTAGGAAACCAGGAATATTGTTATTAGGTGCCATCGAGTCTATTTTCTATTCATATTGACCTCCCTGTGACATAAGAAATAACCCCTGGGTTTTTCTAAGCTTACTCTTTTTCTATTTTAAACAGTTTTTTGGCAAGTCATCTACATATCATATGAATCAAGAGTTTAATATTATCAAGAAGAGTTGTACAATCTTTACCACGATCAATTTTACAACATTTTCTGGTTAAATTACTCTTATGAAAGCAGACCACCAAGTCGTGCTTTTTGGAGCTCTGGGCTGGTTTTCAACCACCAGTTCTTTAGGACACCAGCGCTTAATCATTGCAGCCCCAGCTCTCCTCTACACAGTAGTAGATAAGCCCACAATGGGCTGTCACTTCCCACCCTGAAAAGTATAAGGGGTGCCGTCATTAAAATGGTAAGTACAGAGAATGCCTATCCTACCATGAGAGTTTGCATCAGCGTTTGCACTGCTTACGGAATGGACTTTTACAGAATGCAACCAATTAATTTCCTATAAGACCTGGCTGAAATAGCATGTATTCTGATACAATGCCAGGCACATGGAGATTAACTGATAGATATTCATCCCTTTCTCATTCATAGCTCATCTTAAAGCAATGACTGTTCTATTATTGATTAAAATTCAGTCTATGCTTAAAGTTAGATATAAGTAAAAAATAATAAAACACTACAGGGAATATTTGAATGGAATAAAATCCAAGATAAAAGATCAAATAGTTATTACAGATACTATTCCTCCTGCCCCATAACATTACATGAGCATTATGGCTCAAGATTTTAAATTTTTAAGAAAGAGGTTTTTTATCAGAATACATAAATTTCTAAAGGAAAGTGCTTTCTGCCTTTGAAAAATATAGTCTCTTTAGACACAAGTGTTATATAAGTTATAGTATCCTTTATTTGCTATTTATGTAATATTAACCTACGTGAACAAAGATACTGATGATGCATTATAACAGTTGGAATTTGAACAGGATTTAGATTACATATGCTTCAAATTCATTGCTTGATAGGTTCATGACAATATTTGGTACCGGATAACGATGGACCTAGGGTCACACAGCCATATATAGGTAGAAATTAAAAGTTTCATGGCGTACATCTCTTTCCAAATTATGGTAACCTGCTTAATTTTACGTTCTGTTAAAACATGTCAACCCTGTCTTCCACTCTTCTTGCTAATGTGTCCTTCAACCCATCCTATTAACCTGACCTTTATTTTTTTTAATTGCTAAATCAATTTATAATTTTCAACTGTGAGTCCTTAATTTATGAGTTGCTTTGCATTGGAACCTAATTTTATTAGCTTAAATATCTCCTTTAGAAGACTAGTTAAATAGTATTCTATCTGTTTTATAGTTTATCAAAGTCAAGAAAAGGAATTTTAAGAAGAGAAGCCCATCTTGAATTAAGTAGAATTCTACTGGTCCCTGAAAATTGTTTTTAGATGTAAAACCCACTGGATCTGGAAAAACTAAACATAAGTAGTTGACTATGTCAAATATTTTGACCCAAAATAAGTGCAAAGCAAGATGACAAAAAGTGGAAACAAGAAGTATTCTATTAAGTAATTGAATTAAAGAACGCAGGAGATTATTAGAATAAACATCACAAATATTGACAGCAATTAGTATTGGTGCAGTAGTAATTTAACAGACCTAATAATATTTTGAAATTTAAGAAAGTGTCCATTTATACCCTTCACTTAGACTACCTGTTTTTTATGATGTTATATGATGAATCCGAATTGACTCTACAACAGTGAGTTTGATTTCTGTGTTTTATGATGAATATTGGAGATGGAGATGCAAAAAGAACACACAACACAAGGCTGAAAAAAAATCAAATTAGCCATGGTGATATGGAAACATGTCAAATACCACTGTCTACTGCCCAACCAGTATCTACTGTCTTCTTTTTCCAAGCATTGATTTCTGTGTGAAGGATTCTACACACAGATGTTTTGGATATTAAGGTTTGGTATGCATTTTAATGTATGAACTCTAAGTATAGGAGACTCCCTTTTAGTCATTTATTTGCTTTGAAACTTTGGCTATTTATTGAACTTCTTTGAGACATTGAGTTATGAATCATGTATGAAAAAAGACTTATGAAAATAATTTTATAAGCTATTATGAACTGCGTGAATATTTGCTACTTTTATGTAGCTGTGGTTTATTTTGAAGTTAAAATTTTGTATCTTGAATCTGAAAACAAAAATTTAGGGTATTTTTTATTTAGTTAATGTAAAAATAAAAGTGTCAGAAATAAAGAAAGTAGCTCTGAGGTTTTCTTCAGCTAGACTTGAAGATAAACAAGCGGCCATCTAACTGAAAAACAACAAAGTCCATATGGAAGAAGCACACTAGCCTGTGAGATCAGGAGGCATTGAAAGGGATCAGGAATCAGGCATCAAAGACCAAAAAATCATACCATTGTGAATGAGGGGGAGTGCGGAGTGGGGACACAAAGCCCATCTGTGGGCAACTGCACATCCCCTTGCAGAAGGGTCGTGGGGAGGAGATGAGCCAGTCAGAATGCATTGTAGCAATGATGAAACATACAATTTTCCTCTAGTTCTTGAATGCTTCCTCCCCACCCACTATCATGATCCCAATTCTACCTTACAAGTCCGACTGGACCAGAGCATGTACGCTGATACAGATAGGAACTGGAAACACAGGGAATCCAGGACAGATGAACTCTTCAAAACCAGTGGTGAGAGTGGCGACATGGGGAGGGTGGAGAAAAGGTGAGGGAGAAAGGGTAAACAGATTACAAGGATCTACATATAACCTCCTCCCTGGGGGGGACAGATAGCAAAAAAGTGGGTGCAGGGCAACGTCCGGATGGTGTAAGTTATGACAAAATAAGAATAATTTATAAATTATCAAGGGTTCGTGAGGGAGTGGGGAGCAGGGAGGGAAGGGAAAAATGAGGAGCTGGTACCTAGGGCTCAAGTAGAAAGCAAATGTTTTGAGAATGATGAGGGAAACAAATGTACAAAAGTGCTTGACACAATGGATGTATGTGTGGATTATGATAAGAGTTGTACAAGCCCCAACAAAATTATTTGATTATTTAAAAAAAGAAATAAAGAAATTAGAGATCCTATCTCTTATATAAGGCATGTGATAGATGTTTGATGCACTTTATGTAAGGATTTGTGGGATATTAGCCGTATGATACAAATTTTAATGATTTATTTTAAAATTAAAAATTTTTCCTTTCTCTTTAATGTAGTTTGAGGGTGAATTTTGTAAATAAAAATGTAGTGTGAAATGGTATCACGAAACGCCTCAGAAAATGCACACTTAAAAATTATCATAGAGGTAGTTTGCATCAATATTTAGTATAAGAATTTATAACACTATTTCTCTAAAAAGAAGACAGTCTATCATTTTGGTGACTAACAATCTTTATAAGATAAATTTAACAATTCAAGCCACACTAAAAATGAAAATGTTTCATAATCCATTTTGTACTCCTGAAATTATTGCTTTGTAGACCCTGTGTGACTGGGCGGGTCATTTTGGCCTGTTCCTTGCCATCGCTACCTTCCTGAGGTTAGCCAAAGTTCACTCACCTTGTCCGTTAAGTTTCTAACCCAGATAAATTGTGTTTTACATAATAGAGCTAACCACAGTTAATTGCCTAATAAATTATGCCTCTAACTGAAAAAGAATTAATTACTTAGGAAAAATGCATTAAGTATTTTAGTCATCTACGCTATCATGCTAGAACAAAGCAGCAAATCTAGGCACTTTCAATGATAACTTAGACCAATGGCAACAGCAGAGCCACTTAAATGCGTGCTAATACAGTTTGCCATTTTGAAGTTGGTGTTTGATTTTTTTGGAGGCGGGATTGTGTGAGCATAAGGAAAGGATTTATAAATTAAACGTCTTGCAGAAGTTCCAATAACGAATTATTGGAATTCAGTATTAATTACTATTTTTTCTTCTATCGTGTTAGTTTTGGGTAACATATGTCACAACTTAGGTACCTGTACCTATGCAGCAAACCAAGTACACCATCACTGAGTCGTTGCTGTTCATCCTTTATAGGATGTCTGAGACTGAAAATCCTTATGGGAGCAGAACCCTCGTTTTTCTGGGGGACTTGGTGAGTTTGGACGACCAACTCTGTGATTAAGTGAGCAATGTCTACCCCTAAAAGAAACAATTTTTCAATTGTGAGTTTTTACTATAAATGACTTTGTCTTATATTTTAGCAAATGTATTTGCTAGGAAAAGTTTAATACAATGGTTCTGATTTTTTTCTATAATTTATCTGAAAATCTGTGATACACATAAAATAAATTGATATTTACTGCAGCCATTTTCGTTAAACATTTTTATGTATAATAGTTCCAAATATCTTATTCTAAAAATTTTTTAAATACAGTAATGTGAATAAGTCACACATTTAAGTGCTTAAATATAAATGGTTAATTAAAAGAAAAGACAAAGCTGTATATTGCCTCTCTAACACTAAAGAAATTGAAAAATATAAAATATTTTATGACTCATATAAGCATAACATCAGCTCAACCTTAAGTAATCTTGAATTGGTTTTATTCTAGGATGAATATTAATTACTATTCTTCAGCCTAAAAACCGTTTCAACTAAATTGTTGAGTTAGACTTATTTTTTTTTCAAAGTCTATACGAAGATTTCAAGATATAATGCTACAAGACCAGGTGAACTAAAGCATATTTTCTATAGCAAAGAATTTCTGAGATTTTTTACTAAATTATTGAAGCGTGATGAATATCAAGATGATTAGGATCATAATCATAATCATACTGTAATAGATTCTGTTAAAATACATATAATATAAAATAAATAATGAAGAAATTAAAATGTGTTCATAATCTCCAAACTTTGCATGTTTTTCCCATTTTCCTCCTGAATACAACCCCACTCCCTATCAATCCTAAATTGAAATAATGCGGTATTGAGCATTTAAGAATTTATTCTGTATGTTAAAAGTTTAAGAAGGCAAAATACCTGGATAGAAAAAACTTGACATTTTGGCTAAAAGTTCTGTGAAGGACATGTCACACATCCCTGAAGATGACAATGAATGGGTCTTCACTCATCATGTGTGCTTGAGAATTTAAGTTGCTTTTAAAATATTTTCTTTGGGCTTATCATGGATGCATGCATAGGCTGGGTGGAGAGATTGCTCCTGGGAAGTCTCTGAGGGATAGGACATTTAATGTATTCCCAGAAAATAAAGAGGAAGCCAGGAGTGTATGCACTTAAAGGATGTGGGCTCCAGATCAGCACTGGACTGTCAATGACAAGGGCAGTTCTTCCATTTCATCAGCCACTTTGTGGGGGAAGGTGAGGCTACAGCTTCCATCCTGATTTACAGCTCAGAATCCCTGCCTAGGGTTGCTGTAAGTCAAACTAAATAGTATGGCAGCAGAGGGAGTATCAAGTCATATTGACCCTTGTAATTATTGTGAGCTTTAATCTAAAACAAATGCAAAATCAATTGTGGATTTGTATATCCACTATCATTTTGAGAATACACTTAGGAAGGAATGGCAAAACCAGGAAAATATCTGGGCTAATTTGGTAGTCTAGATGAAACATGATAATAACTGGTGACAAGACAGTAGCAAGTAGAGTTAAGAGAAAGCTTGAAGTGTGTGTTATATTGTAAAAAAGCCAACCATTCTCCAGGAAAGAGGGAACCGATTACAAGGAACTATATGTGACCTCCTCCCTGGGGGCCAGACAACCGAAAAGTGGGTGAAGGGAGACGTCGGACAGGGCAAGATATGACAAAATACCAATTTATAAACTATCAAGGGCTCATGAGGGAGGGGGGAGTGGGGAGGGAGGGGAAAAATGAGGACCTAATGTCGGGGGTTTAAGTGGAGAGAAAATGTTTTGAGAATGATGTACAAATGCGCTTTACACAATTGATGTGTGTATGGATTGCGATAACAGTTGTATGAGCCCCTAATAAAATGTTTAAAAAAAAATTAGTACAGAAACCAAAGGAAATAAAATAAAACTAAAAAAAAAAGCCAACCATATTTGCTAGGAAGTGAATGTGAAATGTAAGATAAAAATGAGAGTCAGGGGTAACTCCACATCTTTTAACCATCTCAACTAGAATAATGGAATCACACTGGCATTTGTCTATACTCTTATATTTTCTGCACTACATACATATATCCTATCATAACTCTCTAATTCTAAACAATCCTTGCAACTGACGATGGGATATAAGAACTTTCTGCAATACTTGGACTATCCCAGGCATGCTATACTCTAAGGGCTTGTGCTATCTTGCAATCGTCTCTGTGTAGAATTCACTTCACTAAGCTTTCCCTCCCATCGCCTTCAGGTCTTGATTCATGCCCCATATTCTGTACAAGCCTTGTTCTGCCACCTTATCTCCAATTAACCCTCACACAAAACAGTTCCCGTCTACATCATTGTTTGCTGTTTTCAACATCACTTACCTCAATCTAGCATAGTATACATGTTGTTTGTTTATTTTATTTATTATCTATTTTGCACTAAAGAATTGTGATTCCATGAGTTCCAGATTGCTTGCATTTTTATTTCCTGTCCTTTCACTCTGTCCTAAAATAGAACTTATTAAATAGAAGAGATGGTCAACATATATTGGATAGACTCATGAATTAGCCAACATGTTTGTGTATACCTGGGGAGATGTTCCTGGAAGAGAAAATATTTCTTTATATGGAAAATTTTCTATATCAAGCCCCCCAAAAGCCCATAAATATGTCAAGATGGAGGGCTGGTACATGCTAAGGGCTTGATTATGGGGAATATATAAGCAATACTCAATATAAAATAGTGAATGGAAGAGAAAATCAGTATGAAACATTTGATATGATTCTTACTTTCTCTAATAATTAGATTAAAACCAAAAAGCACTAAGCCTTCACTTAATAGAGGGGCAATTTCAGACCAAATTTTAGATGAATGGAAGGAGAGTGGTGTTGATAGTCTCCACTCCTATTGAATTTTCTCTCACGTCTTAACTACGTATATTGGCCCCCTCCTTTTTGCATAATGCCCAACTATGTGAGAATGAGATAGACCATCTTGCTGATGTTCTTCAGGTTCATCCAATCTTCTGCCCTATGAACCTATGACTGTTCTCTAAACAAAACTTGTGATAGTCCCTGCACAGGACAAGGCAATAATACATAGTTTAAAATCAAGAAAAGTATGTCAGGTTTGTAACCATTCATCATATTTATTAAATCTCTACACTGAGCAAATAATCTGAGAAACTGGACCAGAAGAACAGGGCATCAGAATTGGAGAAATGCATATTAATAGCCTGTGGTATTCAGATGACACAAACTTTTTTGGTTGAAATTAAAAAGGACTTGAAACACTTGTTGATAAAAATGAAAGACTGTAGCCTTCAATACTATTTGAAACTCAATATGAAGAAAACCAAAATCCTCACAACCGGAACAATAGGCAACATCATGTTAAAACTGAGAAAAGATTGAAGTTGTTAAAGATTCTGTCTCACTTCAATCCACAATCAGTGCTCACAGAAGCAGCAGTCAAGGGATTAAATGACTCATTGGATTGGACAAATCTGCTCCGCATGACTTCTTTACAGTGTTGAAAAGTAACTACATATTAGTTACTTAGAAAATGAATATGTTTCTGACCCAAGCCATTATATTTTCAATTCCCTCATACAAATGTAAAAGCTGGAAAATTAGTAAGGAAGATTGAAGAGGAGCTGATGTGCTTAAAATATGGTATTAGCAGAGTCTAGTCAGTACCATGGGCTGCAAGTCTGTCTGGAAGAAGTGCCGCCCGAGTGCTCCACAGACTGAGGTGGGTAAGACTGCCTCACACTCTTTGAACACGTTATCAGGAAGGAATAGTCCTTATAAAAGGTCGTCAGGCTTGGTAAAATAAGGGGACAGGGAAAACTCGGAAGGCCCTTCACAAGATGGATTGGCATAGTAGCTGCAAGAATGGGCTCAAGTATAATCATGTGAGGGCGGCCTAGCAGGCTTTCGTTCTGTTGTGCATTGGGTAGCACTGAGCTGAATTGACTCAGTGGAAACTCACACCAACAACACTAATGCACTCAGGGGAGAGCAGTCGCAAGAGCGCTTCTAATCGTGTGGTTCCTTCTGTCTGCACTAGAAGCATGGATACTGCTTTGATACGGCCAGGGTTGTTATTATTGCTGCTTTTGTCAAATTTTCTGGTGGTTCAGCTACAATATTGGGATAAGTATTATTTATGAACCTTTTCAGTAACTGATAAGGAAGTAGTAGTTAAAGGGAAAAGAGAAACATTTAAAAAGGATTCCACGCTGTTGTTAATAAAGTTGTAACTAATAATGTAATTCAACGTAGAAAGGTTTTGCAAATTAATTTTGATGTTTTCACATAATCTGATGAAAAGTACATTTGAGCAATTTATAACCATATATTACACATTTTATTCTATGATTAAATTTGATTATAAACATTACTAAATATTAAAAATATAACCCATTCCTTCCAAAATAGCTAAAAACATTTACTTTTTTTTATCCACAAAAAGCTTCTCCTATTTCATTTTCTTGTGAATTCTGTTTTCTTCTTTTGTGAAGCTCTGGTACAGCCACACTCTCTAGTATATCTATTAATTATACCTCCTTGATTCTTATGGTTATAAATTCTTTTACAACAATTATGTTTACCGTCTTTTTCTGCTTTAGGCTGTGATTAATCTGGATGTAAGACATATGTAAGCCTAACTTGTAACATAATAATGATTCATTACGATAAATGAATCCTTAGCATTAATGAATTGAAATGGCAATATTAATAAATGTCTATTAAAGAGTTAACATTAAAGTAACAATCATACTAGAATATTTTCTATAAAGCTGAACCCATTTTAATATGCATGAAATTATATTAACAAAGTAGTAGCTAGTTCTACTTGTATTTACAAGAATAATGGTGACCAGAAAAGGCTTCCCAGAACAAGGAAAGGAAAGAGGTATTTTCCAGTGTTTTGATGATGAGGAAAAAATGTTTCAGCACCAAAGAAGAACTGATATAGCGTTAAAGTGGTAGACAGAGTGCACATAAAATATGTGGGACCGACAGACACACACAAGGACAGACAGAGATTCAATGATGCCGGAAGCCAATTGTTAATTGAAGTGTTATAATCAAAGCTGAAAGCATGATGGCTCTCATTGTAAGCTGCTATCAACCGTAACTCACGGCAAATTCACATATAAAATTAAATACAAAAGCCGAAGACATTGCTCAGTCTGTGAGGCCTCACAAACGCTAAAAGGGTTGAGTACATTTTTTGCAGTGATCATCTTTTCTGGTGACATGTTCGAATGAGCAAGAACCAGTCTTACTTCCCAGCAGCACTCTGGCTGCCACCATCATTGTGATTGAGTGTGATTGAGTGATTGAGTGTCTTCCTGACTCCTCGGGATCTAGGTGCAACGGAAAGAAACACGGCCCCGCCCGGTGCCGTGCTCACCATCAGGGATATGTTTGAGGCCCTGGTCGCAGCACTGTGTGAATCCAGCTCATTGGGGGGCTTCTTGTCCCCTTCCCTTTCACTTTACCAAACATGACGTCCTTATGCAGGGCCTGCTCTCATGATGAGATGTCCAA